>NC_045437.1:61605584-61632165 GCF_002776525.5 Piliocolobus tephrosceles | reverse complement strand
TTTATTTTATTTTATTTTATTTTATTTTATTTTATTTTATTTTATTTGAGACAGAGTATCGCTCTGTCACTCAGGTTGGAGTACAATGGCTTAATCTCGGGTCACTGCAACCTCTGCCTCCCGGGTTCAAGCAATTCTCCTGCCTCAGCTTCCCAAGTATCTGGGACTACAGGCGCATACCACCATGCCTGGCTGTTTTGGATTTTTAGTAGAGACAGAATTTCACCATGTTGGTCAGGCTGATCTTGAACTGCTGACTTTGTGATCCACCTGCCTTGGACTCCCAAAGTGCTGGGATTACAGGTGTCAGCCACCACGCCTCTTTACTTTTATTTTTCCTTTGATGAATAGATGCTATCTCCTCTTATGGAATTTAAGACCTGTGAAAACAAGGGCTAAGTCACACGTTTCTCCATTCCCATCGCCTAGTGCTCTGCCCACAACAGGGGCTTAATTACCATTTGTTTATAGTGTAGTATGGCTGAGAAGAATAGACCATTGCTTCTCCATATACAGACATAATATAAGGAGACCCTGAATAAAATGTAATTGTTTTAGTGGAAACACTTTGCATGACATAAACATTATCCAACTCATTGCCAATGGCCAACTAAGCAAACTCTTCCTATTAAAATAAAAAATGTCATTCTGTATTTTCTGTTACACTTTAATTCACTTCTCATTATTATTCTGTTGAAAGGAAAGACAAATGTGGTTTAAAGACATACAGTAAAATATAAAACTCTTCTTTATAAAGTTTTCCCTCAAATATATACTTTACATTTTTCATTTGAAGACTTCTAATTTCCCTTTTCTTTTTCAGTTCAATGTCTCTGACTATTTTGCTTCTCAGTGACACAAAACACTCACTTTCTATCAAATTATTACACATTTTTCTAATGGGACAAAATATAAAGTTTTCAAGGTATGATTTTGTGATAGTTTCTTAGGGGGAAATGCTCTCTATCTAAACAGACAATAAAAGAAATCCTGAGATCACTTATAGACATAAGATCTTTAATTTCAATGACCAAAACCAGATTATACAATATATTGGAATTCAGAAAACCCTCTAAAAATGGGAATTCCATTGTAATTATAAAATACTTGGAGATCACCACATGACCTGTAAACATATTCTATTTGCTTTCTCCTGTGCCAGTAGATTTAAGAAATTCATAAGCAATCTCTTCAAGAACGTAATATCCTAACATTAATTTATTGAGCACACCATATTGAAACCAAATGCTGGTGTACTGCATGTCTTTAAACATGACCTTGGAATAACCTTGCCTGAAAATGTTCTTCTGGGCTGTACGTGTAATGTTGTCTTGACTACACCACCAGCTTCCTATCTCTGAGCCTTGATTCCCTTGCCCCCACTTTTACCAGAATTCTCTCTGAATCTGAAAACAAGGAATGCAAGTCTGATCATGCCTTTCCCTTAGGATACTGTCCAATTTTAGCAGAATTACTAGAAACTAGACCTTTTAAAGTCTACCTTTGTTCAGTCCTTTAGCTAGATCTTTCACCGTTTACTCCGTTATAATCAATGATCAGCCATAGTATGAGGAACATGTTGCTATTTTGTGGACACATCATGTTGTCTTTTTTCTCCATGCCTGGCAAAGTCCATTTTCAAACACTCCAATTCTCTCTTTACCCAATCTTTATCAAACTCAATGGATCTCAATCCTGATATTATCACTCAAGGCGCTCAAAAACAACAAAACAAAACAGAAACAGATGCCTGGGTCCCACCCTCACCAGTTAAATGTTATTTCCTGGGCTCAAAGTTTATTGAAATCTTCCCAGGTCAGCTCATATATAACCAGGATTAAGAACTCCTGAAGCTAAGTTTTTATTTTCCTTAAAAACTTCTCCTGTCTATCTCTTTTTCCAGATTATTTTCCTGGTTCCCCAAGGCCAGGGTTGGATGCTATTTATTTATATATTATGTTATTTCACTTATTTTAATTTTTATTTTGAGACAGAGTCTCACCCTGTCGCCCAGGCTGGAGCGCAGTGGGAGGATCTCGGCTCATTGCAAGCTCTTCCTCCTGGGTTCACGCCATTCTCCTGCCTCAGCCTCCCAAGTAGCTGGGACTACAGGCGCACGCCACCATGCTAGGCTAATTTTTTTGTATTTTTAGTAGAGATGGTGTTTCACCATGTTAGCCAGGATGGTCTCGAGCTCCTGACTTTGTGATTTGCCCGCCTCGGCCTCCCAAAATGCTGGGATTACAAGTATGAGCCACCGTGCCCGGCCTTATTTTAATTTTTTATAGTTCTCTTAATTTTATCATTCAAAAAATATCTATTGATGATAACTATGTGCAGGCACAGCACTAAGTGCTTGGGTAATAGTGATGAAAAAAAGTTGTCTGTTTTCATGAAGCTTAGTGTTTAGTGAGGTGGCAGGAATAATCAACTATTCACACAAATTGTACATTGTGACAAGGGCTGGGAAGCAAGAAGACAGGATACTCTGTAGGAGCAGGTGGATGGAAGGTTAAAGAAGACATCTCTGATATTTATATTGATACATAAAGAATGAGTGGGTATTACTGTAGCCAGGCAGTGGAGAGGGAGAACATTCTGGGCATAAGAAAGAGTATATAAAAGGGTTCTGGAATGGTGCACTAGAGGAACTAAATCAGAAGCCTGAAGCATGGGTATTGGAGGAGAAATGGTATGAGATGGGGCTCTAAAGAAGGCAAACTCATATGGGACTTGTATTTTACCTTAAGTGCAATGGTAAACCAGTACAAGACATTTTAAGGAAAAGAGAGAAATAACTTAACATAGATACATTAAAAATAAAAAATCAATATTAATGCTTAAAAACACATAAAATAGTTCTGACTTTATTGAAGCTGGATTAGAGTGCTGAGATAATGCCTGACACAATGCAAGTGCTTAATAAACACTACTTATTATTATTACTGTGATTAGTCATTAATTTATTCACCAACAAGGACATTACCTTTGATGCTGAGAATGCATTTTCTGTCTTCAAATAATGATTAGTCCAATGAGGGAGGAGAGAACATGAGAAGATAGGTATATAGGCAATTACTATTCAGTATAATAATTCCTCAGCAGATAGGAGGAATACCCAGTTAGAGGATTATGGCAGTAATCTCAGAAAAAGATACTGCTGACTCCTTGGTCAAACAGTATCTTGACCTTGGTGGGTCAAGGATTCAGCAGTATAAATGGAAAGAAGTAGAAACATTTGAAGTATATTTTGTAGAAAGACTAAGCAGAACTTAGGATGGATCACATGTTTGGGCTAAAGAGGAAGCAGTGGTCCTGGCGGGCTCTGAAGTTTCTTCTGGGTAAGCAACTGGGTGAGTAAAGGTATGTTTCCTGAAAAATAGAATAGAGAAGGAGTAAGTGCATTGAATAACTAAACACAAGAATGCATTTTTGAACATTTCACATCTAAGTTGCCTATGAAAAATTCACTTGGACATTTCAAGTAGGCAGTTGTCTGTCTTAGAGCTATCTGCATGTGCCTTATTAGAAACTACAGTGGACACTTCGTAGGTGCTAATTGAATGGAAATTGTTATAAAGTGCTGCTTTCTGAAATGCTCTTCTTTATAAGATTGTTATTGGCGTTATTATTATTAGCCCCTGAAATCTTGACAAGGAGTTGTTTGCAGGGCATGTATTGCATTTTCTATTTTCCGCTCCTTCCTCCCTTCTGAGGTTTTCTTTGATCTCCCAGATAGTGCTGAGCCTCTTCTAAATGACTGAAAGGACTGCGTAAAGCACATGGCTTCTATCTTTATTTGCTTGGTTTTTACTTATGTATTTTTTCCACCATGTAGCATTCAGCAGAAGAGAATACTTTTTTGTTAATAAATGTATTGTTTATAAATTTTGTTACTAAAAATTCTAATAATTTCATGATGGTAAATAATTGATACTTTAGACTCAGTTGTCGAGATTTAAACTAGGAAAAGTAAATCCCTGTTGGGGTTATTTTTCACATATCTTTTCCCTCATTAGAAAAATTTACAAGCAAGTTAACATAATTTTAACCCATCTGCTTGCTCAGTAGACGGTACTTGAAGAAAGCTTCTGTCGCAAGTAGCAGCCATCTGGGGCCAGTGGCGTCAGTGGTAAGTAGGATTTACTAAGACAGTTATAGGTAAAGAAAGGCAGGCTTATTAGGAAAAGTATGAAAATACATTACAAGGGTGCAATGGGCCAATCAGCAAGAGAAGAGCTGACTGCACGGAGACAAAGGCTTGCTGGGGATTTTATAAAATGATGCTTATGCTGTGTGCTGAAGAGGGCTTTGTGCAGTACTGATAATGCCAAGGCTGCAATGAGCAGACATACTTTTTTTTTTTTTTTTTTTTTTTTTTTAATCAGCCTAAGGTATGGTGATAGCTGGGAGCAGGAAGATTGTGAGTATTTGCATGGGAGGGCTATGTGTCCTGGACCATGGAGAAAGGCAGACTTGTAGCTTATCTACTTTCTCTCTGCTTTTTCCTGCTCCCACCCACTTGATTCCTTTTTCCTAATTAGGACTCCACATTTCCTTTGTGTCTTAAGTTAAAGAAAGCTGGGAAAGTAAAATTACTTTGCTCTTAAATAAATGTAAATGTAATGGCCAACTTTTGACAACTGGATTTTCAGCTAAGTGTCCGTATGTGCTGAATATCTTAGCTTCTCCAGATCCACTCTCTTTTCTGTCTTGCTCTGTGTTCCAGGAGGCTGTAATCTAAAGGCTGGCCTCTTTGTCCCTGGCTTTCTTTTGGAATTGGCCAGTGG
The DNA here is from genome assembly GCF_002776525.5 of Piliocolobus tephrosceles. Lineage (NCBI taxonomy): Eukaryota > Metazoa > Chordata > Mammalia > Primates > Cercopithecidae > Piliocolobus > Piliocolobus tephrosceles. The sequence continues at coordinate 61,627,375 of NC_045437.1, read as the reverse complement.
GGAACTCTGGCAGGGAACTGGAGGGTGAGAAGAAAGAGTTGTGGTATTTGTTGCCTCCATTTCCTCCCTGCCTGGCCACTGGCTGATAGTGACTGTGCTCCTCCACCAAATATCAGCTCCAGTAGAGTGGTCCTCTTCCAACAAGCACAGACCTCATCACATTTCAGCTCTACCCCTCACCTCTTCAGGCCTTGAGACGGCCATGGGTCTTTGCTACTGACTCTGAGAAGCTGCCCCATCTTGTCTGTGAGGATGGTGTGGTGTGTCAGAACCCACTCCAGCATGGAGCCTCTTATTCCTCCAGCTGTGAAGAAAGTTGCCCTCAGTGAAGAACCACTTTGGCCCATGTTTCCAGGGTCAGCAAGCATTCAGCGAGTGCCCTATCTGGGGATGAATACAAAGGCTTGGCCCTTTGTCTAAAAGTGAATAATTTTCAAGGGCCATGCCAGCTTCAGAGCTCCCTGTGGGACAGCCACACATCTTTGTTGTGATTGCAACAATGTTCAGCTTCTACTTCTGCTCAATTTTGCTTCCCCCACCTTCACAAGTGTTAATATTCTGGGCACTCCCCAAGAGACTTTCTACAAGAAAATTCCATCTCAGACTCTCTTTCCCCCAAGACACTACCCACATCTTTAATACATTTTTTCACTAAAACCTCTTTAATCACCCTCTTTAAGTATGCTATTTGCTTCTTGATGAGACACTGACAGATATACTAATTGTTTTCAAATCAGGGCATCTGATAAAATCTTGATTTGTTCCACCTAAACTTTCTTCCAGCAAATTTTTTGGAAGCAGTGGGAGAGAATTGTTACTCAGGGTTAATCTGGACCATCGAGGAAGAATTATCTAGTAAAGTAGGAGAGACAGAAACCTGAAGATAATGACATGACCATCTTAAAATTTATACTATCATATATCGTGATTCAACTATTTGGTCTATATAACAATAAATATAATTATAATAATAACAATAATAAATTCTACATGTTTACTTAAACTAAGCAAAATTTATGCTTTGTCTTAATGGTCTTGACCGAGTCATTGTTGAATACATTATAAGCACAGTCTCAAACAAGAAAACAAATCCGGAAAAAATTATTAAATAATTGTGTGGGATTATTGGATTGATAAAATAATAAGTTGATTAATCTTGTTTACACTTGAATTGGTTGTGATACCAATTCAGCAATTATTTTTGTCATATGTAATAGCCAGCTATGTTCCATTATCTCCTGGGAACACAGAAGAATGAGATTCAACTGCACTAGCTAACTCTCCAGCCAATACAGACAACGTTCTGTGATCTAGAAGACATTGCTAAGAGCGTCTGCAAACTCTTTCCCTGGAAACCTCAGAAAAAAGACAAATGTCTGTCTGTCTTGGATGGTACAATTGCAGTGCTGTGCTGCTTGCAGTGGGTCTGCGCTCAGTGACCTCACAGTCCCCATAGCCAGGACGTGGTAACTTCAGTATTTGGAAAGATTGAGAATCAGCATTCCTGTTTCTTAAGGGGAAAAAGGGGGCCAATCAGAGACAAGGGTGGCTTGCTTAAACTGAGTTTAGTGTGGAAATGAGTTCCTGCCTTTTCCTGTAATGGAATTGGTAGGAAATTATGCTTCCTTTTTAGAAATCTAATAATCAGCATGTGAGCTTAGCGTCTTCACTCCTTATCTATGTCTGTTACCAGACAGCTCATCTTTTAAGGTAAATGAAGTTGTTCTTTTTTTAATAAGGCATTAGAATGACCTTAATCCTTCTAGACAGACATTCCCAGGATATTTTTAAGAGGTGGCCAGGGAAGGAGCATGTGATTTTTGGCAGTCTGCTGACCTCAGCATGACCTGCACTAGAACGTCCCATGGAAATGCTGTGGCCTCCCTGGACCTGGAGTTCAGCTGATGACTCACCAGGGGCCAGGCAAGCATGAGTCATTCCACATTGCAAATGGCACTGAATGAATGCCAGTCTCTGTTTTCTCTCTAGCCTTGTTCTAGTCAGTCTTTACAGAAACAGAACAGCAACCATTTGCTGGCCACGCTTACGTCTCAAAAGAATCCCAACAAATGATGTGTCATTGAGGATAATACATGTTGCATCTACATATATATCCTGAAAAATAACATTTAACTAAGCAAGAAGGAAAATATTTAGAATGGAATTCAAATATACTACTGTGATTCTCTGTGTCCCATTTCTGATTTGAACAGAGCCCCCCATTGTTACCTGGTATGCAATTTTAGATCCCTGAATTCCTGTTGTTCCTAACAATGGCTTGAAGTCCCTTGCACCTTAAATGGTTTCCCTCCCTCCTTATCAGCAGTGAGAGTTGACAGTCTTCTACTTGTGTCCTGAAACCTTCTTTGCAAATTGATTGCAAATAAGACATACCCAATTAACAAGATTGTGTGCATTGAAAGAAAAACCATCCTTTTGATGATTTATGGGAAATGAGTGTGTGTGTGTGTGTGTGTGTGTGTGTGTGTGTGTATAGGGAGTACAACGAAAACAAGAAGAAACTAATCTCTGCATGAGATTTTGGATGTGAAGAAATCCATGTTGGAGCTTGCTTGAGCCAGTCAAGTAAGGAACAAAGAGAAAAATATCTTATTTAATAGCTATCTTCCTGGTTTTCTCTCTTGCTTTTAACAAAGTATATTGTTATTTGAATTACAGGATAATACATGCTTGTTGTAGCAGTTTCAGGCATAAGCAAGTAAAACTGGTCATTTCTTTTCCTCTGATGAACGTTGAGTTTGCTTTCAGTTTTCCCAATTACACACAGTGTTGCAATCAATATTCTTTCATATGTATCTCTGTATATTGGTGCTTTTATTTCTCTTGGCTAGCATCAGGACAGTGTTAAAAAGGCTGCGTATTTCTGACAGACTAAGTTCTCAAAAGGTTTTGGAAATTTATAATCCCACCTACAGTGTTTAAGAATCCCAGATTCCTAATAATCTCACCAACTTTGAAAGCTACTATTTTGGAGGTATTTAATTTGCAACTTCATTTATACTTACTATATCTACTGCTTTTTTTTTATTTAAAAAAGGAAAGTGACACACTGAAATAAACTCAAATATTATGGATGTCACTTAAGAATAAAGGAATGGCATTTTTCTATTCACAGATTAGATGTGAAGGAGAAAAACAGTAATATTAAACAAAGCAAAAGATAAGTAAAAGCAGTATTTAGTTGGAGATAAATTAAGAAATTTCTTATTCACATCACAGTTGACATTGTTGTTAATTCTTCTATGTGAATTGTGAACTTAATTTGGAAAATATGCATTCATATATTACATATTAAAACCTTTGTTTTTGTTTAAAAATGTGCTGAATAAATTTTGTTAGTGAAATATATTAAGGTAAATACAGAGGAACTTGTGTGTTCTTCCTTTTGTTTTAAAGTCATATTTCTTGGGTTCAGAGTGACACACAAAACAGAGGACTTCAGGTGCCTGAGGCAGTGGTTCTCCATCTTGGCTCCATGTTGGACTTGCCAGAAGTCACCTGGCAAGCTTTATCAGCTACTGATGCCTCCATCCCACACTTCAGAGCTTCAGATTTAGTTAGTCTGGGATGTAGCCTGATTTGGGGATTTTAAAAGCTTCCAGGTGATTCTAATGTGCAGCCAAGGTTGAGATCCACTAATCTACAGGATATCTTTATTTCACCCTATTTCTTATCCTGCAAGAAATTAAGAAAATTGAACAAAGGAGAATTGCATTATTAATGAAGCATAATAAAACACAGCTTATGACAGAAAAAGCTACACCGCTTTTGCAACTTTCAGGGGACCAGTTTACCAATGCAAAAAACAAAAATCCTTTTCCCGTAGTGATGCAAACTCTCTTTTGCTCTCTCTTACACACACACAAACACCGTTTTCATTCTGATAGACCATAATGGCTTGTTTGTCTTGCCCTTGAGTTGCATGAGTTGATCTATGTAACCAGGGAAAAAGGTACTGACTTTCTGTCTGAAGAGATACTGGGAAAATGTCTCAGCTAAAAGAAAAAAAAAAAAAAAAAAAAAATAGCCATAGCAACATATCACTTTCTGCTAGGGAACAATGTTACCCAGGCAGGCCAACCCTGAATTTCCTGCTTTCTGAAGTCCAGCCAGCAGAGCAGTGCCCCACCTTCTTTTTGCCAGAAATTGCAGGGGCAATTTGATTCCAGTACGTGCTTTGAGCAGTGAAATGGGGCGCTGGTGTCCTCTTGAGGGGCAGCCTTCCAGTGTTTCATAAGCCATGAAAGTGCCTCCCAAAACTCAGAAACCTGTGTAGTTCCTGGGTCCTGGCCTATAGTTTTGTCTATGTCCTTATTATCACAACACCAGCCCCTGCAAGCCTGGAAATCCCAGGGTGAGGAATGGGGCAAGAATAGGCGGTCGGCGACTGTGTGCCAATGGCAAGAAGGCAGAGGAAGGGATGCTCCATCTACCTGTCAAGACCACTACCCCGGGGCCTGTCACAGGTGACACCCATTCCTGTGTGTCTATTCGGTTAAAAGTAATAAATGTTATCTTGTTTAGGAGACAGGTGGTGGAGATTTTTACTTTTGTTTTTGGCAGTGAAGGCCCATACTCTGGAGAATAGGATTAGGTCATATACAAAATCTAGAAGCAGATTGCTTTGTAGCCTTTCCCTTCTCTGTCCTTCTGAGGGCCATGTATCTGATAGGTAGGCTCTTCTGAACTCCTAATCAGACAACCTTCCCACCTCCTTGTCCCTGGCATCTCAACCAAAGGCACACTTTAAAGATGAACCATTCCTTCTGGAGTCTTAAGGCGAAATGAATGTAAACCAGGACGCTTACTCTGCAGACTGCCCTCTGTCTTTGCTAACTGGGATAATATTACTCACAATCCCTCTGTATTGCACTCTCTGGAGAGGTAGGGGGTGAAAGCACTGGTATGTCTATCACTCTTGGGCAACTGAAAGTGAACCCCATTAGCTACTCCAGTGCCTCAAACTGTTTGGAGAAGGAGAATATAACAAATTTGTTTGGAAAAACATATTCTTCCATAATTCAGAAAGTCAAGTAAATGCATTTTCTTACAGAAAGCTGTAGGATAATTTTAGAGGATATCCTTTTCTCGAGTTGCAGTTTCTGTCTGTTCTGTTGTGTTTTTGTGAATAATGAGGCACAGCTGAGGAGCAGGCCCCTCACACCGGCAAGTTAAGGTCAGCACCCCAGCCTTTTGTTCAGTTTCTCAGTTGCTTTGTCCCTGGAGCTTCCCCTTCTGGGTTGAGATTGGCTATTTTTCTTGTTTATGCTGTTTTCTTGTATTATTTTTATCAAATTGAAATTGTTTTCTTTTTGACTTAAAAATTATTAATCAACTTGGCTTGCATACAAGGAAGATAAGGAAGCCAGGATGAGTGTATATTCAAGTTTGGGGCCTGTAATTTTGTCTTCTATGCACAGTGAGTTGAAATTTCACAGGAGGGATAAGTCTTCCATATGCATGATTGTATAAATAGCATGGCTTTGTAATATGGGAGTGTAGCAGCCTTAAAATAGCTAAGCTGGAATATGCAATGATAATGCTAGATTTTAGCTTTATACATCTGTGTAGAGTGAACAACATCTTATTATGTGTACATAATGTGTTAACCAAATGCCTAGCAGACAACGATTGGCCTTGCTTGGAGGAGAACAAGCCCAGTGACAGAGCCTTGGCCCATTGGTATACAGAGGAGCAGAAATTAGATCAGAAGTCATAGTGCTGGGGAGGCTAGATAACATCTTTAAAACAGTTCAGCCTGAAGCTGGCCGGGCACGTCATAGAAAAGGGAGAAAATGAATCTGAAAGGCTACATGCCAGATGGCTAAAGTCTAAATAACAGTTTTCTCCTGTCCAGGGCTATTCATTTGTTAGCCCTAGAAATTTATCTCTTAAAACCTTTTTATGCAGTTAACTTTTACTTGAGTTGAGTTTTTTTTTTTTTTTCTGGAGATGATGGAGTCAAGTGACTTGCCAGCCATGAGACAGAGTAAGTGTGTTTGGATTGAATACAGAAGCCAAAGTTAACTTTTTTTTTTCTTTCTTTCTTCTTAAATAACAGGATGGAGTTCCACTCCCGGTTGCAGTAGAAGGCCAGGCCAGGGATTTTTATGTTAACATGATCCCTTAACCCTTTAAAGCCTTGAAGATAAAACTGAATCCATTGTTTGTGCACTATTTACTGATAGAATATCATGCTAAACTCTGTATAATGAGTTAGGTATCCATTTCTCACTGTACTATTTTAATAAGTAATCATTCACTTTTATTGGTAAGAGAGTCCACATGCCATACTATCATTTTGACTGGAAAAGCCAAACTCTGTATCTTCCTTCCATATATACCACTGACCACATCCTTTCCAAGATTCAAGGGTAACATCTCTAATTAAGATTTTAACCTTTAACCTAATCTTAACACAGAAAGGAAGCAGAGTACCATAAGCAGAGGCCCCCTTAGTGTGGCAAATGGGGCTTCATTCCCTATGGTCACAAGGTCAAGGGATAGTGATGTTGGTCCCGGATGACCCGTGAAACCTCAAATTCTCTACTCTGCTATCATTTTCTTGTATTGAGTCATGCCAATGGGAGCAAGTGTGTAGACATTAGTAAAACTAATAGACCCCCCCCCCCCCACCCCATGGTCTAGAGGACTCCTTGATTCTATGAATGGAAAATTAAGTTTAGACGAATAAAAACTAAGACTCAATGAATCTTAGAGGTGTCATAAGAACAGGGGAAGAAGTAATTTCAGAGGGCCATGAATAATACTTGCATTTTAACAGGAAGTCCAATTAGATCCTGATATTTTCATGTGGAAATGTTTTTAAAGATCAGACTGTAAATAGAAAATACATCACCTTGTGAAAGAGAAACCCTGATTTTTGTTAAGAGAATGAACTAGGCCCTAGAAAGTGTGACTTTAAGCTTTGGCAGGATAGAATGACCTATTTTTCATGTTTTTTTATTAGGGGAAATTCCTCCAGAATTTACAAGTATACTTTTGGGGAAAATTAATTTTGTGTTCTACTTATCAGCCTCAATCAGAGGCTCAATGATGTAAGGTACTCCTCATTTGTATACTAAATCAAGAAAAACATAAGCAATAAACCCTAATTATTGTATTAACTTTTGAAAGGGATGTAAAATATCATAAAATTTGTCCCAAGTTCTAATTGTGTTCAAGCATTTCTAGTGTATTTTAAATTATACATATTAATTTAAAAAGAATTAAAACATTTAGCAAAAATGGCTATATTAACTTATTACAGGAAGAAATCGAGGTCTATTCCTCATAACAGAGAAAAGAAGCTAAAATTATAATTTTGAAATTCATACTTCCTATAATTTCAAATTGCTGTTTTTTACTTTCTGTTTATATTGTAGTGCTTGAGTATTCATACTTCATAGGTCCTTAGTGTATTTCTTTTTCAGCTTCCTAAGTAAAAGACACTGAGTAAGCTAAGAGGAGATTTAAATTTAAGGGAATAAAAACAGGCCTGACCTTCCATGGATCTAATGAAAATGGGTATACAAGGTACCAGCAGGGAAGGGTGAGCGATGCCCTTCACATTCCTGAGAGTAATGACACATCTGAATGGAATGCAAATACTCCAGGTGAAGAGGCTGTTCAAGTAGTGGCAGAATAATGCTCTCACCCGCACTGCCCATTTACCCTCATGATTACAATAATCCAATGGCAAAAGCCAGCTGGCTTATGTATCAGCCTGGATTTATTCTTGACTCCTTTTTTTCTTTATTGTAATATATGAAAAATGGTATAAAAATAGAGAACGGAGACCACAGTGACTTCCCACACAGAAGCTGATTCATAAATTATCATATAGTTATTATATAAATTGAAAGTGGCCAGTTCTACAAACAGATGCAATTAAAAGGTGCCTATATGATTTAAGACAACAAAGGCTTCCCCTCTTTCAACAATACTGTACTCTAAATATCTACTGTGTGGGCACATGATCCAGCTAGACAATTACGGAGCTCCTGCACATTTCCACGGTGGTGGGTCTAGGAGTTGGTCTGTGACCAAGCATAGCCAATAAAGTCTTCTTGATGTGTGGGTACTAGATGAGATCTTATTTCTGTTTGAATCGTGAGTCTGATGACAGATTTGTGCTGCGAGTAATTATCTTTCCTTCTATACAGGGAAAGGCTATCTGAAAATGCAGCCAAGACATGGGGATAAGCATGAAATTGAGAGAAAGAAAGTCTTGAGAGCAGAGTTCCTACATCTACATACACCTTTGGATTCCCCAGTGACATAAATGTTTTACCATTTTTTCCAAAAGTCAGTTTGAGTTAGATTTATTTTGCTTGCGATTGAAAAGGTATTAAAAACTTTAAAAGAATTCAGTCGCTGATGCTTGGTAACTTCCCTTGACAAAGCTTTTCTTTATGTCTCTTGTATGCTTCCCAATCTAGGTACCCAGGTAATACTGCAGATTTGGGATTGACAATAAAAAAGATAAGATTAAAGATTTATATAAGTTATAGTTTTATTTATAATTCAGTCTGAAATTGGTTGCACGAAGAGTAAATTCTTTAGGATTTTAGAAGGGGGTAGATAACTGGGAGCCAATGTAATTCAAAGAAGGCCTCATGCAGGAAGGAAACGGACCTGTAATGATGGGGAGGGGTTGAAGAATAGGTGGTGAGGAAAGAGAATAATATTGCAGGTGAGGAGAATAAGAGAAACAAAGGCACAGAGATGGGAATGAGTCCAATGGAAATTGCCCTGGATAGAAGGATGAAGCTGTAATTGGGCTGGTAGGGAGGTGTCGTTGTATGACAAACAGATTTGGAAACCAGGCAAAAGACTTGCAATGTGGTGTGGCAGGAAATAGCAGCCCTTGAAAGTCGTGACCTGATAAAAGGGGTGTTTCGCAAATACTAGTGCTGCTGTGATATGAGAGAATGGCATAAGAAAGGCTTGTTGGGAGGCTATTTTCTGCAGTGCTATTTGAGGGAACAATATGAAAACTTGGATTTAAATTGAGGCAGTGAGAATGAAGACAGAGGTGAAAGGGTATAAAGACATTTCAAATGAAAAATAAAAATCCATAGGATATGATTGGGAGGATGAAGTGTGCTTGGAGACGGCTGACTCGGAGTTTTACATTCCTGGTGTCAGGATATATTCCTACTAAATTGTAGGTAAAGGATTGGATTTGGATTCTAGGATATAGTGAAAATGGGACTGGATCTATCAGTTGGGAGGAACTCCAAAGAGAAAATAGCAACCAGAGAAAGGATGATGAGAAGTAGAGAGGCAGAGAGAGGGAGACAGACCCACATTCAAGCAACATAGAAAGGGGCAGACAGAGGGAAAGAGACCCACATTCGAGCAACATAGAAGGGGGCAGAGAGAGTGGCACAGGGCAAGGCAATGGCCAGAATTATGGGACAGAAGAAGCAAGAAAAGTCAGAAAAGCAATAAAAAAGGAATGTTTAAAGAAATGATAGAGATCTACATAGAATACTGTCATCTTTAAAGAAGTGGTCCCTAAACTTTCATCATTAGTATTTCCTATAGTAGCAAAAATATTTTGAGCCTGCATCAAAGGTATTTATTTATTTTAAGTCACTTACATTTGTATTCTACTTATTCCTGATTAAATAACATACAAAAATTTGAGCTAAAGAAATTAAAACATTTAATAATATTTTTACAATTCTAAAGCAAACATTTCCCTCCCATTAAAATAATGATGCTAAGAATAATATTAATATTTTTAGTAAAAGCATTGCAGTTTAAATTTTTATAATGGAATTTTCAAATATAAAAATAAATAGAGGCAATCCTGTAATTGCCCTCCATGGAACCATCACCCAACTTTAAAAATCAGTAACATTTTGTCAATCTTGTTCATTTACCTATCCCTACAACTTGATGTTTTGTAGGGGGCTAGAGTATTACAAACTCTAGACATCGTTTTACCTATAAATATTTCAATATGTATCTTTAATTTATAATCAATTTAAAAAATAAACACAATGTTATATCACACCTAAAATTAGCAATAATTTCTTAATATCTAATACCAGTCCGTATTCAAATTTCCCTAATTGTCTCAGAAATATTTTTTAGAGTTGGTATATGTCCAAACCAAGATCCTAGCAAGATCCACATAGTGTTGAGTTGTGTCTTGTCTCTTTTAGTTTATAAAAGCTTTATCTTAAATATATATAATATATGTTATATATATTATATATTATATATATATATTTCATTTATTATAGAAACCAGGTCATATTTTCTATAGAATATCTTATGTTTGGATATGAATTATTGCTTCTTTATGTTTTGCTTAATTTGTTTCTCTAGCTCCTTATTTGCTAAAAACCAACAGTTAGATTTAGAAGTTGTGTCTTTTACTGTTGGAGTATACCAGAAGATACGTATCTCTTGACCCACTTTTAATAGTCATCTTAGATTTAAGATTTATCAGTAAGTTTATGTATTTGAAAACTTATTCTATTCATCTGTTATAAAGAACTATTTTACCTAATGATTTTAATGTCCATTGATGTTCATTACTTAGATACGTTATTTGGGGGGGCATTGTAAAATGGTAACTTAAAAAAATCTATTCCTCCTTCTGAATTTACAAACTAGAAATCTTCTGTAAAATGAATCTTTATTTGTCAACTACTGGTCACCCTGAAATACAGTTCACACAAGAAAGATAGAACATTGTTTGATAATTTCCCTTTGTCAGTTTTTCAGAAAATTGAGGTTTTTAAAAAAAATTATTTAATATCATAATGAAATATAAATTCATGGATTTTTATATATTTTATGTTTTAATAAACTTTAGATGTTATTATATTTGGTGCTCAAAATTATCACATTGCTGGTGAAGGAGCCTCTCCAAATTGGCTACCAAGTCTTTTTATTAAAACTCATTAGTCTTTACTACCTTTTTTTTACCGTTGTCTCCAAACATAGCACCAAACATCAACAAGATGGCCTAGGTTCATCTTGTATATATTCTGCTCCAGACCTACAAGCAGCATTTTTCCAAGGATCATTGATCATTTTTAGTGGGCAACTGTATTTAGAAATCACAAGCTGTGCAGTAAGGGTGTTTCCTGCTACTGGATTATTAATTCTTCTAGGTTTTTTTTTACTGGGAGAAGCTATAAGTATGTGAGTGTATGTGTGTGTATGAAAGAAAAAAGTAACTTGTAAATACTTGTTATTTCTACTTCTAATGTAAGAATAGAGGGTTTTTATTTACATCTTTGGTTATATAATTTGCTGAAAATATTGATTATGAATGAAATTAACCTAATTAAAAGCTTTTAAATTTTGGCTTACATTTATAAATCACATAGTAGTATCATAATTACAAGGTCTGGCCCTGAGTTCCTTTAATACTTGGTAGTGGTGTTCACATGAAAAAGATATGAAGAACTAAGCAAAATCTTTAATGATACACTTAATAATCCATTGTTCAAATTTTTCAATCTTATCCACCAATTACAAAGTTCTTTGTTAAAATTCAGTTTGTAAGTTTACTTTGTCCCCAGTGTTAACAAAATTGTCAACAAATTGTGCACTCTATGTCGTATATATTCCATATATATGTATTCACATAAAACATATGATCACATTTATTTTGAAGACTTTAAACACATTAAAATTATATTTTTAATTATTTTTAGAGTATAGATGTAAAAGTGTGTGTAAGTGATATACTTACAATATTTTTGGCACCAAAATCATATAATGATTTCACATATAATTACATAATAATTTCTAAATTTCAATTTCAACATGCTTTCACCATAGCGTATATTTCCTTTGAAAACAGCTGAGTCATTTTTCTTTTTCTTTCAACTTTTATTTTAGATTTGGGGGTACGTGTGCAGGTTTGTTACCTGGGTATATTGTGTGATGCTGAGGTTTGAGGCGCAAGTGATCCTGTCAGCCAGGTACTAAGCATAGCACCAAACAGTTTTTCAACGCTTGTCCTCCTTCCACCTTCCTTCTGTCTTCTAGTAGTTCCCAGTGTCTATTGTTAACCGTGTTTATATCCATGAATACCTGATGTTTAGCTCCCACTTGTAAGTGAGAACATGTGGTATTTGGCTTTCTGTTCCTGTGTTATTCTGTTCCTGTGTTAATTTGCTTAGGATAACAGCCTCTGGTAGCATCCATGTTGCTGCAAAGGACATGATTTCATTCTTTTTTATGGCTGCATAGTATTCCATGTGGTATATTACCACATTTTCTTTATCCAATCCACAGTTAATGGGCACCTAGGTTGATTCCATGACTTTGTCATTGTGAATAGTATTGTGGCGAACATAAGAGTGCATGTGTCTTTTAGATAGCACGATTTGTTTTCTTTGGGATATATACCCAGGAATGGGATTGAAGGGTTGAATGGTAGTTCTGCTTTAAGTTATTTTAGAAATCTCCAAAGGGCTTTTCACAGTGGCAGAACTAATTTACATTCCTACCAATAGCATATAAGCATTCCCTTTTCTCCACAGCCTACCCAACATCTGTTGTTTTTTTGACTTTTTAATAGTAGTGATTCTGACTGGTGTGACATTGCTATCTCACTGTGGTTTTGATTTGCATTTCTCTGATGATTTACTGATGATTAGCATTTTTTCATGTTTGTTGGCTGAGAAAGCAGCTAATTTCTTACTCATTATTTAGAAGCCACTTTTAACAGCTTACGTTTTTACGTCTTCTGTCTGTAGTTATATTTTCATCAGCTAATTGTCATTACATAAAAGATTAACTAATATGAAACACTTGCCTCTTTGTAAAATAAAATCTCATTAACGATAATGGAAATAAGTACATATTTCAAGTAGTCCTCTTCATATTTTAATCGCTCTCCTTGTTGGATCTTATTAGGTGTGTATATTAATTTTGTTATGTGGTACAAAAAATAGTTGAAACTAAAAGTAGAAATGTATTCTTTGCCATTTTCTTATTTCCTGTTTTATAAACATTGCTTTTTTTTCAACCTGTGGTTTCTTATAAGAAATGTGTTTAAGGTACTTATATTTTTTATGAGGATTAGTTTATGTTTAAACACATGATACGATCTACAAATCTACCTTGATAGGCATACAAATTACAGGTTTTGTAATATGGTGGACATGAGTAATTGCATGTGAGCAGCATGCTAACTTCATACTTGCCGTGCATATAGACTTACACACATATATGATATTTTTACATTAAATACCAATGCCTACTTCCTTTAATGTTCTTATAGAATATAATACATTAATAGAAATTCTGATATTTTTGCCAGGCTGCAACTGAGTATTGTTTACCTCTTGGGTGCGTTTACCCTGCTATGGAGATTCCTCCTTGAAGGATGAGACACCTTCAAAAAGAAGAGAAGTTTTAGTAGCTGGTTGATGATGAAAGTCAGAGTCCACTGAGTTAATGAGAGAATCACAAAGGGGGCAGAAGATTTTAGACCACTGTGGCAATGAAGAAGGAATAGGAAAAATAAAACTCTATGGTACTTGGGGAAAATCAAATGTAGAAAATTCCTCCCACTGACAAGTTTAGGGGAGATTTCTGCATTTGGAGATTGAAGGTAAAGAGAATATGTAGACTGTGGATTACCAAATAAAAGGTTAGGAGAGGAAAGAAGAGGGAAAAGAGGATTGTGTTAAAATCTGTGGAGAAAAGAGTTTACCTTTCATGACTCAGAGAGGCATCGTGGAGAAGCAGACCAAGAAGAAAGCAAGCTTGCAACTTAACAGCAATAGCAGCAGCAACAGCAACAATAACAATAATAATAAATTTCCCTTGGCTTTGCATTCTTCAGATAAAATCACTGTTGAATAAAATCTTTGTGGAGAATAGAAACACAATGACCACTTTGAGTAGGGAATGACATGGGTGAAGCAGGTGGAAGGAAGAATGAACTGGCCACAGGCAATGTGTAGGATGATAGAATGAAAGGGAGAAACAAGGAGTTTGTACAAGCTCAGAAAAAAGATACTTAAAAAACCCAAACAAACATGGTAACAGGAGAAAAAACGGTGAAGGTGGGAGATTTTGGCTGCAACAAAGAGTGACTTTGGTGGCCGATAATGCTTGGAAGAGTGCAGTCAAATACGGTTCTTCCTTTGTGTGTCTTATTTATCCTCATTGGTCTAGATATCTGCTTTTCTGAAGCGTACCCATGAGGGTGTGACCTCAGGGATATTCATTCAGATTCCAGGTCTTCTCTAGCAGAACTACACAAAGGCTAAGAATATGTTGTAACCACAAATTCTCATTTGTATTTCTAATGAACATGTTTTGAAGGACACTTTTACCAGCTAATGTTCTTCCAGTCTTGTTCTAAACTCATCTATCCAACTCCCTCATGAAATGTTTACGCCATAGTATTTAAGTTCGTGGATTGAATGAGACATAATCTCCATAATACAAAATCTAACCAGCTATTTTCATGATCACAAACAAGCATTGAAATCAGGGAGTTTATCTTATGTTAACATTAAAGTAGCTTGCCACCAGCAGAACCCAATGTATAATAGCAGTGTATCTCTTTTCAGTAGTTGATGGATTTTGAAATTTGTCCTTGGCTTCAAGGACTATTGTCAGAGTTCGGAGGTGAGCTTACCTATTATTTCCATTAGTGTTTGGGTGATACATGGTGGCAGGTGTTGGAAGACACACAGAATGCCTATTGAACTCTCTGAGATGCTACTGAGTCTAATGGCATAACCTATTATTTATTTATTAGAATGTAAAAAACATACTCATATCTGAGTAAAGCAGCTAAGACAGAACGCTTCTTACCAGTGCGTGTTCTTACTGAAGGGAGTGAGAGGAGAGTGCACTTTTAAAAGTACTTTGTTCTCTAAATTAATATTAACTTTATATTCAGCTTTAAATAAATTATATTTTCAGAATAGTCAAAACCTATAAAGTTAGTTTGGAAACTATTTTCATTTGTGCTTGAGGCTTTCCAATTTTTAATAATTGGGATTGAATTCATGTTGGGGTTTGTTAATTCAAGTTCTAACGGTCAAATAATTATTACATTGGAAAATCGAGAGTCCTGCATCTTTGTTATATTTTCACCAGTGATTTACTCACTAACTTTGAGAATTTACTTCAGCTCATTTGCCATATGTAATCTCTCTTTTCCTGTCAAATTTTTGTTAATGAGGATCATTTGCATAGAACTCCTAGAAGGTTTAGAAGATAAATGGAATTTGGGTTGAAGTGAGAAACGTATGTTTTGCTGATAAATATCTTTTTAGTGGCTTTGAGTATGTACCAAATACCATTTGCCTAGAATTGCAATTAGCTAGGTAGCCATATTTGTTCTCATGGTTACTTTCCTTCAAAAAAAAAAAAAAAAAAACAAAAAACAAAAAACAAAAAAGCTGACGTGTTTCCTGTATATATTTCTAGCAGTCCTATAAAATGAGATGTGATTCTCTTTGAAATGAGGAAAAGGATAAACTTATAGATTACTTATGAGCTTTCAAAGACTCCTCATGCTCTATTCCTGATATGAGTTCTTGTGGTTTTATTCTTATTGGGTTCAGAAATAAAACGTTCAAATTTATCCTGTCAAAAGAATTCTTGGGCACTGAGATAAGAGCAACTTTGAGTCTCTTATCAGTGGGTGTTGTCATATAGCTCTATGGTACACTTAAGTTATCTGATGGCAGTCTGTTATTTATGATGATGGTTTGCCTTGTGTTTGTGCAGCATTTTATGAATTAGCCTAATTGTGGTTTTTTTTTGGCAGTTTTAAAATGGGCTTTGAAATGGACTTAGATAAAAAAATTGGTGAAAATAGTTCCTCAGTGTGTGGTTTTTTTTACTTTCTTTTTTGAAAGGGTTTAGAAATGACTTCCCCCAATATCTGGTTAGGGAAATTTCAGACTATGCTTACAAGTCAAAGGAAATACCTCTGAGCATAAATTGTGTCTACTAGGATTTAAAGATCTATTTCTAATATGTTTTTGGAGCACTTAAAAACTTTATCAAAGTCAAATCAAATCTAAGGGGGAAAATGCAAGAGCTTACTTTGGTAATACTGAATCTAAGAGAAGAAGGCTTAGGACAAATAGACAACAGGTTTAGTTTGGTGATTCAAAACATTTTTAATATGACAACTCTACATTTATACTCACACACACTACGTTAATCCTTCTTATACTGTTGTAGTTAGTCATGATAATGCTTGGGCTTCAGCTTGATGTGCTATATTCTTCAAAAATGCTCTTTCTTGGAGACCCTTTTTGATGTTACTGTCTTCAAATGTCCAGATGTCTTAGATTTTTGTTACATCCTTATTGTTCTTCTCTCAAGTGTAAGTTTGTTTGTCATTTACTGACTTCACAAGCCCTTTTATTTTCATGATCATGATCATTGCTTTGACATGAAGTAAGCTGCTCATTAGAATTCTGAGACTTTTCTATGATTAAGCCCTTCTGATTAGATAGGCTGGGCTTTTGACCTATACTCCCTTGTTATCTAGGCCTGCTCAGCTCTTTTAAAAATTGATCTTATATACCATATAAAACAACACTTCTGAAATTGATTCGGTTTTTAACTTACAGTATTTCTAAAGCATAGTATTTCATACTTCCTCTTTTATCTTTCTTGTGAACAGACTCGGACTCTTAACTTTCACTTATTAATTGTCATTTATGTGTCACGCCCTGCATCTGACACCAGAAATATAAAGAAATTATAGCATCTAACCTCAAAGAGTTCACAGTCAAGTATACTCCACTTTGCTTTCTGTATCTCCAAGATGTATAGGAAAGCATCTAAGCCATTTTTACCTGCACAGCAGCTCAACAGAAGACAATTGTGTAGGGGAGTCCTCACATTCTAATTTTAACTTATTGATGCTTTTCTGCTGAGATTTTATTTTGCAGGACATGGAGTAAATGAGCCTGTCTGATACTTCCTAAAGATCTCTTTTGAAGGGAAATGCTTCACACAAACAATCAGCTATACACCTAAAAGCCATAGCCTTATGGGAAGGGATTAGTCATAATTATCAAGTCTGTTCCTCTAATTTAGTGGCATATTCAGAGGCTCATGGGAGATTGTTCAGAAATCCTGGATGGGATCAGTTAGACCATTTTTTAGCAAAGAGAGTCTCTGTTGAGCAGGCTGTAGATATCTCATAAAAATCAGAAGCAATAGAATTGTTCTTGGTTTTTTTAAGAATGGAAAAAGGGTACTGTTACAAGAAAAACATACAGACTCCAGGTAGACTAGTGTCACATACAAATAGTGAGCATCAGGAGGCAGCTAGAACGTCACAAGGAGCCCCATAGCACTTCCTTTTCCCCACAACCCCATTGGTGGACGTTTCTACGGAAAGCAAATCGATGAAGCGTGGGGTATTGAATGGGGAAGTTTACAGTGTAGTGGGGCTGGCTGTTGAATGTCAGCAGTGCCACCCTCTCTCAGTCAGTACCCCACCCAAAATCCCCACTATTTTTATAGAATGGAAACCCTATTCTCCACAGATGAAGGAAAAGCCCCACAGAACTCTCTTATATATAATTTTCTTTTGAAAATAAAATAGTTCCTGGTACTTAAGTTGCACCAGAGAATTCCCAAAGTGTCCAACATGCTCCACTCAAAAGAGACTTTCACTTTCCCAGATGGATGCAACCACATTTGTGTGACTTAACCAGGATGAGACAGAAATAATTAACCTTGTTATCTATCACTGTAGTGGTTTAAGGAGAGGGCCAGATGGGTCCCCACCTCTGGTGCAGTCATGAAGCCTCCAATCACCTCCACCATCAGGTAGCTATCCTCCACATTTAGCAATTCAAGCTTCTACAGCCACCCAGTGGATTCATTTTGCCTGCTGCCCAGATAGAGCTGATTTGCCAAGACAGGGGACTTGCAATAGAGAGAGTTTAATTCACACAGAGCCAGGTGAACAGAAGACTGGAATTTTATTATTACTCACATCAACCTTTCTGAAACATTTGGAGGCTAGAGTTTTTCAAGGATAGTTTGGTGGACAAGGGAATGGGTGCTGCTTATTGGTTGGACATACGATCATAAGGGTGTGGAGAATGGTCCTCTTATGAGCTGAGTCATGCTTCTGGATGGGGCCACAGAACAGTGGTTGAGGGGTCTGAGTGGAGCCATCTGTCGGCAGAAATGCGAAAACATGAAAAGACATCTCAAAAGGCCAGTCTTACATTCTACAATAGTGATGTTATCTGCAGGAGTAATTGAGGAAATTACAAATCTTGTGACCTACAGAATAAACACTAGTAATCATTTCTGTCTACACCTTAGTAGAGTTCAGGCTCCTCTCATCCTCTTAACCAGATGGTCTTTCGTTAGCTTTCCAAAGACAGTGAAGTTTTGGGGAAAGGCCTTTGTCATTTAAACTAAATTTCTCCCAAAGTTAACCTGGCCCAAGCCCAGAAATAACTAAGGGCAGTTTGGGAGGTTAAAGGCAAGATGGGGTTTGGTTAGATCAGAACTCTTTCACTGTCGTAATTTTCTCAGTTATAATTTTTGCAAAGGCAGTTTCTCTTAAGTTTAAGATTCTGTCTTCCTCTTCCTTTGTCTTTATCATTTACCCGCACTGTTCTAGGCAACTGCTCTTAGCTCTAGTGACCCTTCCTCAGGCATGGGATTTTCTGAGTCCTTGCCATGGTTTTCCTGTTCTCAGGGAAATCCAGCCTGAGATGCTAGGTTGGCTCTGGGAGGAGTACCCAAGGCCAGGGAAGGAGAAGTGGTAGGAAACGAGGACTTCATAGTGCGATGTTCTTGTATATTTTTAGAAATCCCCTTGACTTTCCAGGCCACTGTGCTGCTGTACCACATCAGTCTTTACTCCTTTCTGTACTAATTAGTATTGAGTTCTCTCTATCAGAGAAGTCTGTGGAGTTGACTGTGCAGTTCCTCCCATAACGTATCATCACTGTTGCCAGTTTTTGCCAGATGATTTTTCTTCAGTTCAGTAATTAGCTCTCTGTGTTTGTAGAAAATGGTTTGGGGATGTTGGGATCAGAGAGATGACCTTTGTCTGTGTTGTGGAGAGATTGTCTTCCTGGTGGTTCAAAGAAGAGGAGAAAAAAATGTTCAGAAATTTTGGCCTTGGTTTCACGGAAGTCAGATTCATCATGGCTGTGTCAGTTGTTTTTCTAAATAATAAAACCATTTAGGCATACTTTTCATATCTTTTTTAAACAAGCATCTTGCTTTGTATATAAAATAAGAAGTCCTATAAATGTGCAAATGATGTTATACTTGGGAAATAAATGTATGTGCTAGGTACACTCTATTGAGGCCTATTTGTCATGCGCTAACGTTGGGAGTAGGTTATAAATACCCAGATGATTCTAACTGAATTGTGTTATCAGTCTTTCACTTATTGAAAATAATGCATTTAAAATTATACATTTTTCAAACTGTTATTATTTGTTATGTCCTGTGCTACCTGTGTGAGTCATTTAGCCTGGGGAAAACTTTTAACTTCTCTTTGCTACATTTTTCCCTTTCACAAAGTAAACACAATTTTGCCATGATTAAATGAAGGAATGACACTCCAACATCTGGATATAAAATAGAATAATCAAAATTAGGGGCGCAATGAAAAGAGCTAAGGGATTTCAGAAGCTGAGGATGTAGAGGGATGGGCATAGGGAGAGGTTTTGTAGAATAACTGTTTTTGTGCCGGACCTCGGAAATTAGTTTGGTTATGTCAAGATGGGGGAAAGGTACCAATGGAATAGGGGTTCTGAGAAACAGGACTGGGGAGTATAGTTAGTTGGGCTAAAGGACGGCAAGAAATAAGTAGTGAAAAGGGATGCTTAAACCAGATTATGGAGGGATTTGGATGCCAAACTAAGAAATATGGACTTCGTTCAGAGATGGCATTTGATAAAATTGTCTTCAAGAGCTAAGTTAGATTTTCCCCTCTATGAGCCAAATTAAAGCAACCTGTTACAGGGTGTGCAGGGGTTATCTGGCACAATTCTGATCCACAGCGATTCTTCTTATGACCTATCTAGCTTGGGAGAGATGTGCCAGGAAGAGATACATTTCTTTCGCTCATTACCCAAGGATCAGTTCTCACTGTGGCAAGACTCCTGGGTTGGGAGATGATTCTACATCATGTTTATTAGGTTCCATTAACACTACACGATATTAGTTGCTATACAAAGCACTTCCAGCAAGCCTGGTTCACAGAAATGTCAAGTCCCTGCTATTATCCACATGAAGACCCTCCTTCCTGGCCCTGCACACACTCACTGCCTTTCCGTGAGTAAGCAGACACTATGACTGGACTTCGTGTTATGCCTTTCCCTTGCTGGAGCACAACAGCAGATTAGGTTTGCAGTCTTATTGGCCTCTGCAGAAGATAAGAATCCAGACACAGACTCATAGTAAAAGGCCATAATGCCCAATTGTTTTTGCCTTGGCTGATTTAAGGCTATTGACCCACTTTGTCCCCATTTTATAGGAATATGAATTTCTCATTGATCTTCCGTGTGGACATATGCTTTTCTCTTATAATCAAGGTGACATAAATCCCAAAGAGAGTAAAATTTATTGTTTTAAGAGAAGTTATGGAAATTATAATATAACTTTCCATGAACTAATCTACAATTCAAATTTTCAGACAGGAAATATTAGATGACATTGTCAGTCTTCCAGCCAAGGGACAATTATTCAATGTTTACTTCAAAGCTTGGCTGACTACAGGCTTTAAACAATTGCACTGCCATCAAACATTCTGTGCTGAGAACTGTGTCCCTTTCTGTCACTGTTGATGGATTTCTCTGTCAGCATCAAGATTTGCTTGTGCCAGACCCTAAAGTAGAGGCTGGTAATTTTATGATGACTTCCAGGCCCTCTGTGATATAGTAAGCTTTCAGCAGATGTTGCTCTTAGGCTGCAGAACTATAGAGTAATGAATATACTTGACATTCAACAAATATTTCTGAGTAACTACCATGAGCCAAACATTCAAATGCTAAACCATAGTACAATGGATTATGAAATTTGGTTTCCTTTTTAATGTCAAATATTCACATACGAATACCTTTTTAAACAGAATAAGAGATTTAGAAGTGATTTTAATATTCATGAGACAGCATTCACCACTAGGCATTCCCTGCCTACCCACTTCTCTATCCAATATTGCAGTTCTAACCTGAGAACTTTCTCTCCAGTCTATATATCCTGGATTTTGTTCAATTCTTCATAGATACCAATAAATAGTCTTCCTCAAATCTTGCACATTGTTTCTTTTCCTGGAATGCTCTTGCCTATCTGCCTTCCACCAGCTACACCAGCTAACCCCTATTCTACATTTAGGCTTCAGCTTTACTGCAGCTCTCCTGAGGAAGCATTCCTCCATCTCCCAAGACTCATATCTCTTTAATGAATGTTCTTTGATCCCCTTGTTTTATGTTCTTATTGTTTCCTCTTTCAGAACTTTATACACCTGTAACAATTTGTTTTAAATCTGCTATCTGCATTAGACTATTATCTCCGTGACAGCAGGTGCTTTGCTTGCAGAACCATCTCAGTTCTAGCACATAGCACATTTTCAAAAGCTATTTAATGCTTGATTGAGAGATCATCTTGCTTAAGCCTCCTTTCACATCAGAACACTGAAGCTCAGAGGTTAAACACAGCTTTCCCATGGAACATGATTAGGAGCCAAGTTGATATTAAATTTTCTGACAGTCCTATGCCTACACTATTTCTATTTTTTTTTTTTTTTTTTTTTT
>NC_045437.1:61547239-61605484 GCF_002776525.5 Piliocolobus tephrosceles | reverse complement strand
GTCTGGAGTGCAGTGGCCGG
This sequence comes from Piliocolobus tephrosceles, assembly GCF_002776525.5. Classification (NCBI taxonomy): domain Eukaryota; kingdom Metazoa; phylum Chordata; class Mammalia; order Primates; family Cercopithecidae; genus Piliocolobus; species Piliocolobus tephrosceles. Next base: position 61,605,464 of record NC_045437.1, on the reverse strand, counting down.
ATCTCAGCTCACTGCAAGCTCCGCTTCCCGGGTTTAGGCCATTCTCCTGCTTCAGCCTCCCGAGTAGCTGGGACTACAGGCGCCCGCCACCTCGTTCGGCTAGTTTTTTTATTTTTTAGTAGAGACGGGGTTTCACTGTGTTAGCCAGGATCGTCTCGATCTCCTGACCTCGTGATCCGCCAGTCTTGGCCTCCCAAAGTGCTGGGATTACAGGCTTGAGCCACCGCGCCTGGACGCCTACACTATTTCAATCATGGTGCCAGAGTGGGCGCCTATGGAACTGTGAACAATGTTCCTCTGGGTAGCAGATGTAGCACATGGAGTATTCTGCATATATGTTCTTGCCTTCCAGCTGACCCAAATTCAAAAATAAATATTTTGATGTATATTCAGATTTACAAAAAAAGTTGTCAGTATAATACAGAATGATCGTATACTCTTTGCCCAGATTCTCCAAGTGTTAACATTTATTTTTTATGTCTATCTACCTACCATCTGTCTATCTGTCTGTCTATCTATCTATCTAATTTATCTATCTGCTAGTCTGAATGTTTCTCTTCCCTACCCCCTCCAAATTCATATGTTGAATGCTATTCACTGAGGTGATGCTATAAGTAGATGGAGCCTTGGGAGATGATTAGGTCATGAGGGTGGAGCCTTCGTGAGTGAGTTAGTGCCTAAAACAATTTGGCTGTGTTCCCACTCAAATCTCATCCTGAATTCCCATATGTTGTGGCAGGGACCTGGTGGGAGGCAACTGAATTATGGGGACAGGTCTTTCCCATGCTGTTCTCATGATTGTGAATAAGTTTCATGAGATCTGATGGCGTTAAAAAGGGAAGTTTCCCTGCACAGCTCTCTTTGTCTGCTTCCATCCATGTAAGACATAACTTGCTCCTCCTTGCCTTCTACTGTGATTGTGAGACCTCCTCAGCCATGTGGAACTGTAAGTCCATTACACCTCTTTTTCTTCCTAGTCTTGGATATGTCTTTATCAGTAGTGTGAAAACAGATAAATACAGTGCGCTTATGAAAGAGGCCCCAGAGAGCTGATATGCCCCTTCCACCATGTGAAGGCACAAGAAGAAGACACAGTCTATGAAGAATCAGGCCTTCACCAGACAATGCACCTGCTTGTACCTTGATCATGGACTTCCCAGCCTTCAGAACTGTGGGAAATAATCTTTTTTTTGCTTTATAAGTTACCTTGTTTGTGTATTCTTGTTATAGCAGATTTAATGAACTAAGACTCTATCTATCTATCTATCTATCTATCTATCTATCTATCTATCTATCTATTCTCATCTATCTAAATCTATCTAAATCTATCTATCTATCTATCTATCTATCTATCTATCTATCATCTATTTATCTACTTATCTATCCATTCCTCCTCCGTCTCATCATCATTGTCATCAGTTATCTATCTATATATGCTTTTTCCCTGAACTCTTCACCAGTAACTTATGGATATGATTCTTCTTTATCCCTAAATAGTTTAGCATGTATTTTATAAAAACAAGAGCATTCTTTTCCATAACTACAACAGTTACCAAAATCAGAACATTAAATTTTAACATATTATCATTTAATCTCAGTCCTATTCAGATTTATCAATTTTCCTAATAATGTTCTTTCTAGCAAAAGAAAATCAAAGTTTATACATTATATTCGGTTGTCACATGTCTTAGCGTCCTTTTAATCTGGAATAGGTTTTTAGTTTTCTAGAAAGAATAGGCCAAGTATTTTGTAGATTGTCCCTTAATTTGGATTTGCTTATGTTTCCTAATGATTACATTGAGGTTACAATATACTTTTAACAGGAACGCTGCAGAAGTTCAAGTGCATCATACCAACAGGCAATGATAGCATTTTGTCCCAATATTGGCAATATTAACTTTGATTACTTAAAGTATTGTCTGCCAGGTTTTATCACTGTAAAATTACCTCTTTGTCTTTTGTAACTGATAAATATCTGTGGGGAGATACTTGGAGATTATGTAAATGTATTATTAGTTGTCAAACGTCCCTCTAGTGGTTTTAGTACTCACTGGAGATTCTTGCTTGAGTCAATTATTATTATGATTACTAAATGGTAATTTTATATTTTACAATTTATTCTACATTTATTAGCTGCCTTTCTACTACAACCCTTCTCCCATTATTTTGTTTGTTTATAGCAATGTAGACTCATGGGGTTATTGTTTTATTCAGTGGGTTTTAATACTTTACTATTAGTTATTTTGATTCTAAATTATCTCAGTTTCGGTAAGTGGGAGTCTTTCAGATTGGCTCCTGGGTCCTTTTGGTACATTCTCATGCTTCTTGTAGCACTTCTTTGCTTTCTGGTAAAACAAGATGTTGCGACCTCATTTTGTAATCTCCCTGCTTAAGCCCTGAAATCAGTCATTTATCTAAAAAGATGTGCTCATTTCTGTTGGGAAATAATTGCTTATAGACCCTTTCACACACTTATATATTTTTATGTCTATTATCTCTCTCATTCCTACTACTTTTATCTAAAAAACATGAGTCTACACTGATATCTCCATTTCCAATTCATACTACTGTGATCATTCTAGCTTTCTGCCTTCTCATGTTTGTTTATTTTTTTTTTTCATGCCTTCCCATACTTGTAATTCCCTTTTCCAGTGGTCAGAAACCTGGCTACCATTATTCATAACATAATGCCTTATTTGCCAATCATAGAATACAAAGAAAATGGTTTCAGATTGCTAATTCATGTCTCTATAAAAGAAGCCCACTAATAAGAACTCAATATTTGTTTAGAATTATTTTTGCCTTTAGCCTAAGGGTATATCATCTAAATTCTGTATGGAAAAGTTACCTGGGTTAATTCTCTTACCAATTTATTCAGTGTAGATAGGTTATTCTTTTGAAATATGGTTTGCTATATTTGTTTTTGTTTTGACTCCATTTTAGAGTTATTTCCCTATCCTTTCCGATTTTGTGTGTGTGTATTTTTTCTTTCTTTTCCCTTTTTTTTTTTTTTTGAGTATTTAAAACATTACCATGGTCCCAAAAGTCAGACCTGTACAAAAAGTATACACAAAGGATTCTGTCATTCCTTTCATGCTTCCCACCTATTCTCATCCGCCTTCTCTAGGTAGCCAATCACATTAGTCTTCTACTTATTGTCCCTTTGTTGTTTTTGCATAAATAATCAGATACTTTATTTCCTCTTCTTTCTGAAAAAGGGAGCTCTCTTCCACACTCTGCTTCAGTTCTTCCAGCTTTGCTTCATTCCTTTGCACAGTTGCTTAGTATTCCATTACCTAGATACACCACAGTTTGGCTAATGAATCTTGTTTGTTTAGACATCTTGCCTCCAATATTTTATAATAATAAACAGTGCTGCAAGGCATATATTTGTGCACAAGTATTTTCAAATTGTTGGAAGCATAGTTGGCCTTTGAAAAATGTGCAGGTTAGTGATGCCAACTCCTATGCACTAAAACGTCTATATATAACTTTCGATTTCCCAGCAACTTAACTACTAATAGCCTATTGTTGACCAGAAGCCTTACCAATAACATAAGAAGTTGATTAACATATATTTTTATGTATTATATACTATATTACAATAAAGCAAGCTAGAGAAAAGAAAATTTTATTACAAAAATTATAAGAAAGAGAAAATATGTTTACTATTCATTAGGTGGAAGTGGAACATCATAAAGACCATCGTCCTTGTTGTCTTCTTGTTGAGTAGGCTGAAAAGGAGGAGCAAGAGGAAGGGTTGTTCTTGCTGTCTCAGGGTGGCAGGGCCGAAAGAAAATCTGCGTGTAAGTAGACTGGCAGTTCAGAGGATTCTGTTCAAGGATCAACAGTATATGTGTAGAGTAAATTACTTAAAAGTGGGAATTCTATATCCTAAGGGAATGCATATGTAGCTTTGTTAGATATTGCCAAATTCACCTACATAAGGATAGTATCAATTTTCATTCCAACCAGCATGATATGATCGTGTACCTGGAAACCCCCTAGAGAATCTATGGTGACTCAGCAATAAAGAATTCATTAATGTGTCAAGATATAAAGTTAACAAATAATAATCAATTATATCATAAAATGGTCAGGGAAATTTCATTTACAATAGTGAAAAAGAAGACAAAATACAAAATACTTAAATTTAATAAGAAATATGTAAATCCTATACATGGAAAACTTTAAACCATTTCTGAAAGACATAAAAGTAGACTTGAACAAATAGAAAGATCCCTTGGTTTAGGTCTGATGATTCAACATTATAAAATTATCAGTTCTTTCTAAGTTAATTTATAAATTTAATATAAGTTCAATGAAACTACCAACAAGTGTTTTATTGTTTGTTTTTTTGTATGTGTGAAGCTAGAAAACAATAATCAGAAATACACAAAAGAGTTATAAAGAGCAATTAGCCCAATTAGATATTAAGACATACAATAATATTAGTCTCTGTAATTAAAACTCTTTAGTATCAATGTTTGAACAGAATATCAGACAAGTGCAATATAAAAGGAAGTGCAGATATAAGTCCAAGTACATGTAAAACTTAAATGCTTAAAAATGTGACATTTCAAAACACTGGGGCAAAAATAAGTTTTTCAGTAAATGAAGCACAATTATTTATTCATTTGAAAAACTAAAACTAACTCCATATCCCACATCATACATAAAAATAAATTAGAAGTGGATCAAGGATCTAAATATAAAACACGAAACCATACAAATACCAGAAGTAAACATAATAAAGTATGAGTCTAGTTTATCTAGTAGAGACCTTGGTCTTTGCCACATGCTCTGAAAATGACCTTCAGGGATGGTTTAATCAGATAACTCTACACTTTCCCTACCTGTTGGTGTCTTTTTAGTTTTATGATATACAACCCTGCATTAGTCAACTGCGCCCACTAGCCATGAGGCTGCTGAAGTTGGCACTTGTGCATTTCACTCTCTGGTGGGATGGTGAGAATGTGTCATCGTGTTTCACGATGTCATGCCTTTCTCATGCAATTTCCCCATCTTCATGTCCTTTTTTTGTCCATGCTTTTTTTTCTTATTCTTTTTATCCTTAAAAATAGCTTATTGTAGCATATCCAGGAAAGATTTTTATAACTCTTATCCCTTATTTTGTTTGCCATACTCTGGGTTTCCTATGTCACAAATACTTTATTGTAAAACAATCGCTGGTTTGCATCTGAATTCCTCCCTAGGACATAATCTCTTAGAGAACAGGAACCTTATTTTATCTGATTTTTATTCCTAGTACCTACATAGAGGCTGGCATATGGTTGCAGCTTGCATTAATCCTTATAGGTTAGATTGTGTTGCAGGAATCATCAACTGTTCAATCTTAGGGGCTTGACACAACAAAGATTTAAATATCACTCATAAAATATATTGGAGGTCTGGGTAACTTTCCAGGATAGTTGTCCTTCCTGTGGCTGCTCACTGATACAGGTTACTTTGATCTTGTGGCTCAAAGTTCAACAAACTGTAGACATGGCACATGTCATTTTATTTACATTTCAATGACCAGAACTTATGAAATGGCCTCATCTAATTGCAAGAAGTTTGGGGAATGTAGCCTTCCATATTTACAGGAATAAATGGAGAACTGGATATTGCTTAATAACTGTTCATGAGTGAAGTACTATGAGGGCATTTCTGAAAATTCAGCAAAGAATCAAGGAACTTGAGAGGAGTCTGTATTGCAAAGATCTCCAATCAAAAGAAACCAACTTAGATAAATTCTGTAATTTATTTGCAGGATTTGATAATATAATAACTCCTTGAAGAAAACTTTAATCTGAACTCTCCAGATCATTCTAGGTGTTTCCATATTATTCTAGGCAGTAGAGTCTTGTCTCACAGAGAGGTAGCATACCCTAACCTGAGTTCACAAACATCTATAAATCAAAAGGTCCTAAAAGCAAGTAGGTCGCAAATCATAGTCCCAGAAAACACTTCTGAGTTGGAGAATTTGTCCAGTCAAGGACAGGGATGAAGATAAAAGGATTAAGCTATTTGAATAGTAAGAAGAGTGTTGGCAGAACAAAAGATTGTCATGGTCCTAGATGGGGTTCTTGTTCTAGGTGAAATTAGAGGACAGCCAGGAAATGGGGCAGAAACTCACCCTGAAGGCTTAACTTAAGGAGTCATGGGAAGCCACAAATGAGAGAGCATGTGGGTAGCTGAGGAGGCTCATTTAGGATATTTGGAAACTTGACCTTGAGAAGAAGAATAATTCTAATCTCCATAAATTCTTGGAATTACCACATGTTGTTCTCATGGGATTGATGGTAAGATTGAATCTGAGGATTGTATTATAAGCCCAAACCCTCTGCGATTAAAAAGAAAGATTTTCTTACTTTTACTCTTAGAAGCAACAAAAAGTAACCCTTGAATGAGCATGTAACCGGATGAAGAACTGGCATAGGAAAACATTAGGCCTATTCATTTGGGCCAGGGTTTGTTCTATTTCCCCTGAACGGTCGCAAAAAGAATGCCTTCCTCATGTTCCACCCATCAAGTTTTCAGGATTAAGTAAATACTTTTGACAAAACCATGCTGTTTTAAATTTAAACTCCTTTTCCTGCATTTCTGACATTTTCTTCTGCTGAGTCCAACAAAGTAACAGTTTTCTATTATGTAAAGAGGAAACATGGGGTTTAGGTATTGACTTCTGTTCTTATATCCATATAAATGACCTATTGTGTTCCAAGGTTTATAATTAAACATCATTTTGGCTTTTCTTTGTGTATGGATGTGACCTTATATTTTGACATTAGTTACATTTTGTGTAATTCTCTTTCTCTCTCTCTCTGTATATATATATACACACACACACACACACAATTTATATTATTAATATAGTTTTACAAGAGTAAATGGAAGACATCATTCATTACCTCATACTCCTAAATGCTTAAGTGTGTAATTCTTAAGAGCAAAGCCTTTTTTAAAACATAACCATGATATCAAGAAATTTAACATTGATATAATACTTTTATTGATTCGCTATAGTCAAATGTTATCAATTGGTCCAATATCATTACAGCTATTTTTTTTTCCTGGTCCAATATCCAACATCATATGTTACATTTGGTTTTTATGCCTCTTTAGTCTCCTTTTACCTGGAGCATTTCTGTCTGATGTTTTCTCATGAATAGACTCAAGCAATGCATTTTTGGCAAGAATATTAGTGAAAGGATTTTGTGTCTTTCTCAATATATTAAGAGTCATATGATGATCATGTGTCTCAATATTGGTGATGTTAGCTTTGATTTCTTGAGTGAGGTGAGATGTCATCCAAATTCTTCCACTGTCTAATTACTGCGTTTCCCTGTGTAATTGAGAAAGAATTTGTGGGCGATACGTGAGTCTATGTAAATACCTTTTCTTACCAAACTTTCACCTGCTAATTTTACTATTCATTAATGTTTTTCTAATATCATGTCTTGAATATTTATTAGTTAGCATTATACTGAAAAGAAGGATTTTTCCTTTTCCCTAATACAGTTGTTTATTCGTGTGTATATTTATATCAGTATAAACTCAAAGATTTTTGTTTCACTGAAGTAGTTACAATTCGTTATCAAAATACTAGGTTTTGATATACAAATTGTTTCAGATCATTTGAGGCTAGTTCTTGCATGGTCTTGCCACATTCCCATCATTTTTTGAGCAGCTCCTCATTTTTTATTTTATTTTCAATTTTTTTAAGAGACAGAATCTTACTCTGTCACCCAGGCTGGAATGCAGTGGTGTGATCATAGCTCACTGTAACCTCAAATTCCTGAGCTCAAGGGATCCTCCCACCTCAACCTCCTCAGTAGCTGGTGCTACTGTGCCACCACACCAAGCTCATTTTGGTAGAGATGGGGACCCACTATGCTGACCAGGCTGGTCGCAAACTCTTGACTTCAAGTGATCCTGCGGCCTCGACTTTCCAAAATGTTGAGATCACAGGCATGAGCCAGTGCACCCAGCAGCTCTCATTTTTGTGTAGCAAAGTGTTCAAGGCTCACATTATACTTTCCCTGCCCCAGCACTGGAGTCAGTTATTTCTCCTAGGAGCTTAGACTTTTCTTCTGATTTAATTAGAGCAAGTCTATATTGTAGTATGCTTTCCCAACCCTCTCCTCACTATCCCCCACACAACTCTATATTTCAGACTATCAATCTCCTCACTGCTCTGCAAAAATATAGCACTAACTTCTTCCATGTCCACTCTTTCTCCTTTTTGCTGCTCACCAAGCTCAGTCCTCTCTGAGGGTCAGTTCCTTTCTCTTTATCTCCATGATGGATGCACGTGAAGAGGCGCTATGAAAGTTGTAGCTCATTCATCCCCAGGCTTGATTCCACTAAACTGGCTGGCTATACAAGTGCCTTCCTCTTTCAGGAATACTTGTATGTTTCCAGAAGCTGCACAATTGGAAAAAGACTTTATGTTCCTGGGAAGAGGGGATTTGTGTTTTAGTGAAAGGTTATATGAGATCTTCAATCCTTTACAACAATGTTAAACATATTTTTGAGCTCCGTTTCCCCCACAAGAGTTTCCTAAGAAACCCCAGCCCACACTCATTTTTCCCTTCTTTGAACTCCTACTACACTTGGAGGCTGAACCACACAATCTAGCTTTTGTCTCTGTGCCTGCTATTTCTGTTATAGCTTCAAATTTTCCATAGTGGTTATTAACTACTTAAGGGAAAAGATGGTTTCATATTTATACATAAATATGATTTCTTCCATAGGATCTGGCCTCACTTCCTATACACAGACAAAGATACAGTTCTTATCCCTATGCCTCACACAAATAACTGCATTAAAAAGATGATTTTTTGAGGAGGTGAACACAGATCATAGAATTCCATGAGACTAGAACTTAGGTCTCATGACCTCCATGCCTATGTTTTCTTAACTCTTAATATATTATACCATTAAACCCCCAAACTTGGCCATATGTTTAGCATTATTCTATATTTCCAGATATTATAGTCTTATAATATTAATCATCTTCCCTTCATGTTAGAATAAGAATTTTTTTTTTTAATTTCATATAAATGACAGGTGGAGGATAGCATGAATCTCTGACATTCATCGATCATCTCCAGGCTCCACTAGAGCACCTAAGTAAGAAGTAGACATGGTTCTTTGTTTCTCTTTCTCCAGGTCATTTCTACAGAGCAAGGTAAGTCAGTATGTCATGTTGACAGCAAAAGAAAAGGGCATGGGATATCTGCATATCCACTGTTTAATTGATCCCTAACCACATTTTCTAATTATTGTATATTTTTTCCATTGAATCAAGTCCATAGGTATTCATTTTAGTTTTCTAGATATATTTATATTTAAATGTCAAAATTTAAATACCAAAAAACTTCTTATTGTATGTTTATTCCAGAATGTTTGTGAAATTTACTATTTTTTGATATTTTATTCATTAATTCAATAAACACTTACTGAAAGTCCACTACATGCATTGTGCTGGGCTCCTGGGTAAGGAATGGTTTACTGAGGAAGTAATATTGAGGTAAGACATGAAGGAAGAGCAAAAGTTACCAGGTAAACTCTGCAAGGAAGGGGATTTAGGCAGAGGAGCAGCATAGGAAGTTGCTGGGTTGTGAAAGAGCTTAGAGAAACTGTCCAGAGAACAGTGGCACGAAGAGATGTTTGGGAGGAGGCTGGAGATGTAGGCAGGGACTCTATCCTAAAGGACTTGTAGGGCATGTAAGAGTTTCAGGTTTAATGGAAAATTTAAGGCATTAAGGTGAAGTAGAAGTTGAATAGCTCGTAGCAAATAGCTTCGTATTGCTTAATACCCCTTTAACATAGTATAATAATTGATGTTTATGAAAATGATTATTTTCATAAAGAAAAGTTTACATTCTGTTTCATGAAATCCTATTAGAAAGGTAGAAAAGTTGTATAATACTTTTAACAAATTTTTTCATCATAGTTAAAAGTGTTTTGATAATTAAAGGGGTCACCCTCACTTACCCAGAAAATTTGTTTGTTTATAAAAGATATGCTTATCCCAGTTGCATGTTGACTTGTAGCCTTTTAACTTAATACACCAACATTTGTCACAACATATACAAAAAACTGTAAAATCTCTCTATAAATATTGTTATTCATATCCCATTTATTGATATAAAGTAAGTTAGATATTGTCTTGTCCCAATCTAAGACCTCCTCTTCATTCTGAAATTGTGTTTTACTTGTTTAAGTTCTCTCTCTTTTTTTTTGAGATGGAGTCTCGTTCTGCCGCCCAGGCTGGAGTGCAGTGGCGAGATCTCGGCTCACTGAAACCTCCGCCTCCCTGGTTCATGCCATTCTCCTGCCTCAGGCGCCTACCACCATGCCTGACTAATTTTTTGTATTTTTAGTAGAGATGGGGTTTCACTGTGTTAGCCAGGATGGTCTCGATTTCCTGACCTCGGGATCTGCCCGCCTAGGCCTCCCAAAGTGCTGGAATTAAAGGCATGAGCCCCCGGGCCCAGCCTACTTGTTTAATTTCTTAAAGAGATGTCACTAATACATTTTCAGTAGCTGTTGTATATTTCATAACATTCTGTAGGTTTCTGGAAAATGCATAGCTCATTATGTAAAAGAATGTCCAGTATCTGTCATAAACAAAGGAAACAAACTCAAAACTCTGGTAAGGCATGTTACTGTATGGCACGTTTCAATGTTATCATACCCTAAGAATCTTTTCCAATGAAAACATAATCATAGGGAAATAATTCCTGGGGACAGGGGAGTGGGGAAGGAGGATGGAAATTAGATCATTGATGATGTTAAAAGCCATAAGAAACAGAAAATAGATAGCCATTCTCTAGGATGTAAGGCATGGAAGGACTTACCCAGCTTACCCAAGGCTATGAGCTCAAGGCTATGAGTCTCCTGCTGGGGACTCAGGAAAACAACAACGTAGACCTTTTGGTGTCTCAACAGAAAATGACTCTGGCTGATTTAAGCAGAAATAAATTTACCAAAACATAATACAGTAGTTTACATAATCACAAAGAAGACTGGAGAACTGGGTTCTGAGGCAGCCCAAAATGTACCCCAAACCATGTTACAAAACTTTTACCATCTCCACTGAGTGTCAAGTGCCGCAGCTTGTGCCTGTGATAGCCATCAGGCCCGGGCAGTACTCAGTGTTACTGCCATTGTCCCAGTCCTCTCTTCTGTGTACCTCTAGCTCTTGAGTCCACAGTGAATTCTTCGAGCATATACAGTGGAAGGCAGATCCTGCATCTCCCAAAGACTTATAGTGGAGAAATTCCCAAACATAAGAAGTGGGATTGAATATGTAGTGGCCAAAAATAATGACTTTGTTTACACAGCTCATCCCTTTGAATATCCTTCATACATAATTTCATTAACAACTCTTGGTTCCTGACTATCATTCTAAAAATAACCCTTGACAGCTTTGGCACACTTACCTCCTCCCCACAGTGACAAAACCCAGAGCCTCATCAGTTGATGCCTGCAGCTCCTGGCTCAGGATCTCGGGAAGATGCCCAGCTTTCCTCTGTTTCTCTCCTGATCATGTGTCCATATTCTGTAATGTATGGACTAAACCGAGAAGGTGTCACCCACATATGCTGTGTAGATGTGAAAGAAAAAGGAAATTTGGTAAAAATAATTAAATGCAAGTCTGACATGGCAAGGAAAAGAAAGTAAGTATACACTTATGACACTAGGTCATAGATACGATTTATTTACTCTCGTATTAACTTAGTATTTCTTTGACTTTACCCAGGAACTTTCATTCCTGAAGGATCTAACTCCCAGGGGTAGCACCTATATGGGGTTGCTGTGATTGGCTATTATATTTTGCTCTTGTTGTTACACTACAGGTACTGAAAAGTCACCTCTGGTTTCCATCCACATTATTCCCATATCTCCATATGTTAGTCACCTCACTTCTCATAGACAGACAGGTTCAGGCAAAAATAAAACTTTTTTTTTTTTTTTTTTTCATTTTCACCATTCAATACAGGAGAAGCCCAAAGTAAACGAGCAGTTTTCTTAACTTCTAATGCATTAGAATCATTCTCTTATGAAAGTATTTCTCCCATGGTTTCTAAAGTCTCTCTCTGTCAGCAGTGCCTAAAGTAACAGGAATGTGAATCACATATTGTAAGTATTTCTTGTGTGTTTTACAAGATGAGTCACATCCCATCTTGAAGCTAGAGGCTGCATCTCGTATCACTTTGTTTCTGAAGGACTTGAGGGTGAAGTATGATAGGATCTCAGAATTAAGCTGGATACTGCTGAGAAGGCTTAACACTCTTGAAAATGTGGGATTGGAGAATTGGGTCAGCTAGAAGCTGATCACTACAATGAGTAGCGATCTAGTATACTGTGTTCAAGGTTGTCTTTATTTATTTATTTTTTGAGACGGAGTCTCACTCTGTCGCCCAGGCTGGAGTGCAGTGGTGCGATCTCAGCTCACTGTAACCTCCGCCTCCTGGGTTCAAGTGATTCTGCCTCAGCCTCCTGAGCAGCTAGGATTACAGATGCCCGCTATGACACCTGGCTAATTTTTGTATTTTTTGTAGAGATGGAATTTCACCATGTTGTCCAGGCTGGTCTCTAACTCCTGACCTCAAGTGATCTGCCTGCCTTAGTCTCCCAAAGTACTGGGATTACAGGTGTGAGCCACTGTGCTCGGCCAAGGTTGTCTTTAAATTGGGCTTGGTTACAACACTGTCCATGCCCGAGGTATAAAGATGTTCAGTCTACTGGCTGGAATTTATGTCAGACAGACTATTGTGCCATGTTCCCTTACAATCAGTCTATTTCTAGCTGAAGTCTGTGAAGTAGCTAGGCATAAAATAGACAGGGTCCAGCCCTCCAGAGGAAAAGATAGGCAAGAGCTAGGCTGGACATCAGAGTGTGTCAGTTAATCTGGGGTTTATGGCAAGGCCACTGGGCTAGAAGGATATTCTATTGCCATGCATAGAAACTGATGACGGAGTTAGTGTCACAGTGGTTTGGGACAGATGCCAAATAAGTGTGTCTGCAGGCAACCCACATATGAAACACATAGTAGAGAGAGACAAATTGTTGACCTCACTTGCTGGTGGGCTAAGATTGTTGGTCAACTTGCTACTGTGGCCCAGGCAGCTGGTGCAGCTGAGTTGCAGATACAAAACTTCAGCAGCCCCAGTGAAAGGGGCAGGGAGAAGTAGGAGCTGAAAACAGGAACCAAATGTGAAGCCAGATGGAACCTAATAGGATGGTCTAAGTTTGCTCACTTTTCAAATGTGATAGTCAAACTTCTGTAACATTTTTAGACCAAGACTCTTAACACCTGAATGAAAAGAAATACTATGAGTAAAATTTAACAATCAAATAAAAAGAAAGAATAAATAAGAGCTAAAAAACAAAACTGACCTAGAGATCTGACACCCCCTTCTGTTCTGAAAGTGACAAAGACATCTGAGGAAACTCTTATAAGGTCATGGTTATATTTAAAGCCAGCATAATGTACAATTCCCTAGGAATGACAGGAGAGTCCAATGTATCTGAGATTCATCACATTAAATGTATTTGTTTTGAAGTTTTGGTCCTTTTGGAGGAATTTTATCGTTAAAATTATAAGTACTGGGCATGTTACACAGCTACTGAATTGATTTGTTTCTGGCGGCACACTTTCCTATGGGTTAGCAGAGAGAAGAGTGTCAGCAATATTGTGAGTCTGGTGCTACATGTGATTTGGGAAACCACAAACTCCCCAAGTGTACTGACCACTCAGCACTAATTTATAGCCCCAGAAACTATACAGAGGCTTAATTTCTTTTAATTCTTACAATCCAGCTTTAGAAACCAATGCTTGAATATTACCAGTACCTTTTGTTTTTTGCTTTTGTTTTTTTAATAAGTGGAATCTTGCCATGTTGCCCAGGGTGGATTTGAACACATGACTCTCCTGCCTCAGTTTTCCAAGTAGCTGGGACTGAAAAAGCAGCATCTCTGTTTTTGTGTTCAGGGTGACATTAACCTAACTCTGTTTAAATGAATAAAATTATCTTTCCATTAGATTCATTTGGTGGAGAATTTAACTTAAATGTAAAAGTAAAGAGGAGTTAGAGGTGAGCTAGAATTTTACAGTTTAATACCATGTAAATACTGCCAGCTTATTTTTTTCTGCTAATGTAATTAGAACTAATAAAAAGTTAATAAGATGAAAATTAATTCATTGTCCAGAATTGTAAACATTAGAATGAGAGTAAGGATCCAATGCTATTGACTTCCCTTTCTTTGAAGCAGAATAGCATTGCTAAAAAATGATATTAACATGTCAGGAATTGAAATTTAATGAAAAAAAAAAAATGACCAAAGGTTTATTTCAAGATTTTTCTCCCTGTCTCAGCATGTAATCAAATATACCACACAATAATTTGAGTTGCCAACCATTAAGAAAATCATAATCATTTTTAGTTAGAAGAGCATGTCTTATTCTCTTATTTCTCCCACATACTTAACTCGTAGAAATGCTCAATGAATCCTTGTTGAATTTGATTTTTTTCCACAGTGCAGTGAGGTATAACTAAGTTTGCAGGATTTACTACACTGGAACCATTTCCAATCTAGACAGAGACCACAGGATGCCTTATATTTTAATTCCAAATAAAATGATATTCTGCATATTAAATGAGAAAGCAAATTTTCAGTTAGTTGACTAAGCAATTCTTCTAGATAGATACTTTTGAAGGCCCCAAAATAGAAATATATGTACATATGAAATAGAAAAACAAACTATGAAAATAATGCAGTTGAATAACTGTTTACTTGTACTAAATATGAAATGCAAATAACTCTGTTGGAAACTAAATGTGTTTTTTATCTATAAATGTTACTCAGGGACTCAGGAAAGAAATTCGTAAGTCTCGGAACTTCGTGTTTCCAAGAAAGAGCAAGAGCAATGTTGAACTGCTGGAATATTTCTCTTTATTTCTTGATAGAATGTTCATAATTGGATCTCATGTCCCAGGAAACCCTAATGCTGAAATACGTAGGTATGAATAGCAGATATGGGATTGTTTTAGTTATTTAACTAATATTTTTTAAAAGTGAAAAATACTAAAGGGATTGGAATCTCTCTGGAAATAATCTTGGAAGCTGTGAACAATGTAGTTGAGGTCCTCCCCAAATTTTATTTAAAATCTTTGCAGACAAATCTATTATGTAATTTATAATTGTTTTGACCATCTGGTCTCTAGAGCACCCCAAATCAAACACATAAATATTCTGACAGAAAAACATATAGATAGTCACACTAAGTGAAATAAATAAAAACTTTAAAGAGCCTTGAATCAGTTCATACTGCCTTGATTTAAGTCAATTTTTGTCATCAAATGAGTTGAATAAAAACTTTCTGTGAGCCTGTGCTTTTAGTATCATATCAAAGAAATATTAGCAAAGACCAATATTATGAATCTTTTCCCTTATGTTTTCTTCTAGCAGTTTTATAGTTTTAAGTCTTTAATCCATTTAAAGTTGATGTTTGCATATGGTAAGAATAAGGGACTAATTTCATTTTTTTTTTGCATGTGGATATCTAGTTTTCCCAGAACCATTTATTGAAGAGACTGTCCTTTCCCTGTTGTGTGTTCTTGGCATCTTTGTCAAAAATCAATTGATTGTTAATGTATAGATTTAATTTTGCACTCTCTATTCTGTTCCATTGGTCTATATGTCTGTCTTTATGCCAGTACCATACTATTTTGATTCCTGTAGCTTTGCAATATGCTTTGAAATCAGGAATCATGAAGCCTCCAGCTTTCTTCTTCTCTCTCAAGATGATTTTGGTTATTCAAAGTCCTTTGTTCTTCCATGTGAATTTTAGGATTGTTTTTATCTATTTCTGCAAAAAATACCGTAGAGATTTTGATATGGATTGCAATGACTCTATAGATCACTTTGCATAGTATACCATTTTAACAATATTAATTCTCCCAATCCATGACCATGAGATGCCTTTTTATTTATTTGTCATCTTTAATTTCTTTTAGCAAAGTTTTGTAGTTATTATTGCACAAGTCTTTCACGTCTTTGTAGGACTACTAAAAAGTGAAAAGCTTCTGTGCAGCAAAAGAAACAGTTAAGAGTGAAAAGGCAACCTGTATATAGAATGGAAGAAGTATTTGCCAACCATATATTTGATAAAGGGTTAATATTCATTATGTATAAGAAACTTCTATGACTCAAAAGTAAAAAAAAAAAAAAATCTAAATTACTTAATTAAAATATGAGCAAAGAGCTTGAATTGCCATTTCTCCAAAGAACACATAAAAGTGATTAACAAGTATATGAAAAGATGTTTAACATCACTAATCATCAGGGAAGCACAAACTAAAACCACAGTGAGATATCAACTCATACCTATAAAAATAAATACCATTATAAAAATAAATAAGTAAAAAAGTAGCAAGCATTCGTGAGGATGTGGAGAAATTGGAATGCTTGTGCACTGTTGGTGGGAGTATGAAATGGTGCTGGTGCTATGGAAAACAGTATGGAGGTTCCTCAAAAAATTAAAAATAGAACTAGCATATTATCTAGCAGTCCCACTTCTCACTATCCAAAAGAATTGGAAACAGAATCTTAAAAAGATGTCTGCACTCCCATGTTCGTTGCAGCATTATTAACAATAGCTAAGATGTGGAAACAAAGCAACCTAAATGTTCACTGACAGATAAATGAATAAATAAAATGTGGTATATACATACAATGGAATATTCTTCAGTCTTAAAAATGAAGAAAGTCCTGTCACATATTATAACATGGACCTTATGCTATGTGAAATAAGCCAGTAACAGAAGCACAATACTGTATGATTCCATTTCCATGAGATATCTAAAATAGTCAAATTCATAGAATCAGAAAGCAGAATAGTGGTTGCCAGAGCTGGGGTAAGGGGACATGGACAGTTGCTGTTTAACAGGTATAGATTTTTAATCATGCAAAATGAAAAAGTTCTAGAGGTCTGCTGCACAGCAATGTGCATCTAGTTAACAATACTGCACTTTATACCTAAAATGTATTAAGAGAGTAGATCTCATATGTTTTTTACAATAATAAAAAATTCTAGTGTTTAAAGATTTTTTAATTTTAAAATTGCAGTTAAGAAATTGTTGATCAATTTACCAAAGTATGTTCTATAGATATTGAGTAAAAAGGGAAGGCAGTGTTTATTGTTAAATAAGTTTGAAAAACAAAAGTTTAAATAAAATTAAACAGATTCATTACTGTAGAATTTCTCAGAGATTTTTATATGCTAATGTCTTGGGAATCCCAAGAAAGGTGGTATACTATGCAGCATTTCCCATGCATATCAAATCACAGAAGCTTTTTTGAAACATCTTGAAGGCCTGGTGTTTTGAAGAATGGATTTTAGAAAGGCTGTTGGAATGGCAGAAAATAAAGGTACTGGTGGCCTTTTCTGGTGAGATTGGGTTCCTTATTCAGTCCCAGGCACCCATTCATTCAGAAAATACTAAAGAACATGGCTCTGTACTTGAAAACTGGCTAGGGGTGCACAGAGAGAAGCAAAAGCCTGTGTCCCCAACAAAGTCAAGTCTAGTGTCAAAAGAGCCAAGAAAACAACTGAAGTAAACTTAATAATTGATATAATGGTGATAAAAAGCAAATCTTAGGATTTGCTGTCTGATAATTAAATTTTTAAAAGTCAACTCATAATGACTTAGTGTGTGATTATACTAAGTCATCTGATAAAAATGTGTATGAATCAAGCAGTTGATTGATTAGTCCTAGAAACACAGAAAAAAGTGTGTCATGTGGACAAAATTAGACAGTGCCCATCCAAACACTAGGGCGGAGAAATCTAGCTTCAAGTAGCTGCCCCATTGGTGATGATCCTAATGAGGATAAAGACATAGGAGGTTGGGACAAATAATCTCTGTCAGAATGTTTTCTAATGTCTGATATATGTGCATTAGTCTATTTTATCCCTGTGCCACTGAACATTTCTTTGACCACCCCAACTCACCTTATTTTCAAACCATGCTCACAAAACATCATTCTGATGATGATCGAGCATGTCCTATGGTGTGCCTGTAGGAAAAGATCGTGCTGCTTAACAAAATTAGATTATTCTTATTTCTGTGTAAACAAATTCATTGTAAATTTGTGTTAAGGCTACCAACCATGCTGGTTTGCCTGGGACTGAGGGTCTTCTCCAGACACTGGACTTTCAGGGCTAAAATCAAGACTGTCCTGGACGAAACTGGCTGAGATGATCACTCTAATTGGTGTTCATGCTTATAGACTGATCTCAAGAGCATCTCAAGACCATGTCTCACCTTGTTGTGATGAACAATCCAGTTTCTGAACTGGTAATACTGAGGGTGGACCCTAGCCTAAGACCAATTCACCAAAGTAATGAAGGTCACACAGAAACAAGTCTTCTTGAGAGTGACCAGCTTTGGTAGAGGCAAAATAAACAGGGGAACTTCATACTTCCTGACTCAGAATTCAGAACCTTCAACAAGGAGGTTGTTTTGATCTGATGGGACTGAAGGTATTAATACAGGAGTTTTTTCAAGCTGACATACAAGGAGACAGCAATTCATTTATTAATTATCAATTCACTTATTTATTTATTTAACAAATTCAATTAATTCAGTTTCTCAAACATTTCTTTGGGCACATACTCTCAAACCACTCAATAAACAAAGATCAATTCCTGCTTTCATAAAGCTTGTATTCTAGGGAAAAAGGCAGAGAATAAAGAATAGGCAAGTATGGCATAGTATATGTTAGATGATGGCAAGTGTTGAGAAGGTAAGTGAGGCAGGAAATGAGGACGGTAGCACCTCATTTCTGCTTCCTAGGTAGGACCTAGGAAGGTGCCATTTAAGCAAATACCTGATGGATCTAATGGACAGGCCATACCAATAAGACAAGAAAGAGAGTCCTGAAGAGGTCAAGAAGGGATGAGGCCGCTGGTGTGGCTAGAGATATTGGGAGAGCCGATGAAAACAAAGGCAGAAAGGAGGGGGGTTGTTTGCGGATTGAGTAGGGGCTTAACGGTAATCAAAATGAATTGGGCTTTTAATCTTGGTGCGATGGAAAGTCAATATGGGATTAGAACAGAGAAAACAGAAGGTGCAAAGGCCCTGACTAGAGAGAACCAGATACGTGGGAATTAGAAAGAATTCCACATTTGGCTGTAGTATTGAATACTTTGGAGAATCAAGCAAGACACGGACCAGAAACAGCCTATTGACTTTAGGAGATCCTAGGTACTTTGATCATTTCCTTGGTTTAGAGAGAAGGAAAGGCAGGTATCCATGAGTGAAGCAGGTGGTGTGCAGAGCCTCGGGTGTTGTTCAGAGGTTGCTGAGGGGCTGACGGGGCAGGCGGGAGTAAGTGAAAGACTGAGAGGAGGGTTCTCTGCTCTCCATCCCGTCTCTCAACCAGTGAAGTTGTTCTTTGTGTGTATGTGTGTGTTGATGCTTCACAAAAGATTTAATTTGAAAAAGAGTGTTCTGCTGCTTGAAAAAAAAAGGGGCATTAAAAAAACAAAAATAAACAGGAAGTAAGAAAATTAATATATCTAGCTGGATGAACTTTCTAAGAAAGGACTGTAAAGGGAGATGCAGGCAGTAGAGGGATTTGAGGACAAGGTAGAAATTTTTATTTTGTTAAGAGAGAACTAGGATAAGCTTGTTTTAGGCTGAGAAGAAAGAGCTGTTACAGTGTAAAAGTTTGACACAAAGAACAACAGGAGGTAATGGGAAAGTGACTAAGCTCTTATAGCAGGTAGGAGTGTGTCAGGTCCATAGCAGACATGAATATATTTGCATTATATTCAGTTTATAAGCTATAACTCTTCAAGCTCAAGGATTTCCTTTGACTGTTTTTGTTTATATCATTTAAGCCTCAAATAAATATTTAAATAAGCACTTTTTTAAAAAAAGAAAGCTGATTTTCATATCTAGTTATTATCCTGCTACCTTTGCCAACATACCAGAATCTTTTATTACTTTTTCTCCTATGGCATCAACCTTGAGAGGAAGGATCTTGATTAAGTATGCCAACTATCTTAACACTCAATTTGACCAAAAGTCAACTCTTTTTATGTTTGTAGTAGGAATGTACTGAACAAATTCTGAAATTCACTTTCATAAACTTTCTTTCTCTTAGACTTTCAGAGTCGGGCAAGTTTTTTAAAAGCTGAGTCACCATTTTAGTCTTTAGGGCAGACAAAAGTCTACATACTCTTTTTTTTTTCTCAGAATCCCAGGCAATGAAATTCTGTAATCTACTTTAAAATCTACTCTAGCCCTCAGCAAGATTTCCAATCAAGAGGCTCCTTTTCATTACTAAATTGCTTTGGTGCTGCAGCTGATTTAGTGGATTTCCTCTGAGCTTCAGAGGCAGTGGAGAGCAGCCTCCCTTGACTCAGTGTACAGAGTCACAAGCCATAGAGACCTCCACTCTTACTTCCCAGTAGCACACACAGCACAGTCAAATAAATGCCCTCCTCGATTCCCATGCCATTAGGTAATGTGCTGAAAGAGCTCGCTGGAGAAAAAGCTGAAATCATCTGTGAGTTAGGGCTTGCTACTCAACGTGTAGCCCAACAACATAACATCAACACCACCTGGGATCTTGTCACCATCTTCTGAATAACAGGATCCCCTTTTAACGGGATCCACAAATGATTCTTATGGACATTAAAGTCGAGGAGCCACTGCTTTAGAGAATTCTTTTGAAATATTATATAATCAGCTTACTGGACTTCAGAATTCCTCCTTTACCAATGGCTGGGTCTTCAGGGTGGTGTCTTTCTCTTACTCATCTTTGTGTTTCTAATGCCTAGCACAGGGCCTGGCATATGCCCCTTTGATTTCTTGTGGTGTCACAGCTTAATCCATGTTTACTGAATAAGTTACAGAATCAGTTGAGTGTCACAGTATAATCTTACTGCCATCAGAAGAAATTCATATAAACAATTTTTCTGAATATGGCTTTGACTGTAATCATTATTTTACACCACATATCATGAAACCAAAAATCCTACTCTAAGCTGATGACCTCTTGATTTCATCTGGGCATAGTTTTCCTTTTGTTTTAATTCAAAGCATCCCTCTAATTCCACATTCCCATTTTTCTGGGGTTCAGTTTATCTCATGCTATTTAATTAATCTGGGCTTTTCTTTTCATCCCCCCTTTCTTTTCTTCCCAAAAGACTGGTGCAGGTGGAGGGTGGAAATTTTTGAGTTATTTTTGTATCTTGTTTTTCCCTTTAGCTTTCATCAAGGTGACACTTTAGAGGCTTAAGGTGGGTAAGTGGAAGGACATAGAGGACTTTCTGTTTTCATCAGCACCTTCAAGAGATTTTTCCCTATTGCAACAATAGCATTGATTTTACTTTTTATTTGCTCTGAGCAGGATGACACACAAATTGGCCTTAGCATGATAGATAGTGTTAACTTATTTTTAGACCATTTATATTTTTCATTTCATGAGCCCTCTGCCATTGCACATTTTTGATAGAAAAGTAGGCATCTTTCCTAAGAACATTTCTGCTTTGCTCTTTGACTTGTTGCCCTTCTGCTGGCAATATAGTCATACTGCAGGCTGTTCAAGGATAGAGTTCTTTGTGAAGCGATGAAGATGAATTATTCCTGCCAGACACAAAAACAGTTATTTTACCTGTTACTTAAATCGGAAAGAGACGAAGAATACTGTTCAATTTTAACTTGCCAGCAGGCACTCGGGGAAAAGGAGTTTCCTAACAACTTGGAGAACGCACTTCTAACACGTCTGTCGACATTAAAGTGAGGCTAAAGATTGGTACCGGTGTAAAACAGAGCTCAATTTTTGTCTCCAATTTCACCAAAATCAGTAGGGAAGGCAAGGGGCGGCGGCTTTCCTAGTTAATTGGAGAAATGCTTGGGTGAAATGTTGGAAAGACCCTAATTGTTCATGGACTCCCATGTAAGTATAAATTCTCTGCATTATATTTCCTATGGGAGTTACAGTGGGTAGAGAGAAGTTTTTTGTGGTTACCAAAATTTAGATAATGAAAGTGAGACTTCAAGATTTAATTGAATAGCTGTGGCCTTGAGTCAAGGGCAAAATAGTAAAATGTCATTATAGATGCATATCAAGAAGAAAAACAATCCATGATTTCTGAAACTATAGCAGAGTTGCATTGTGCTACAAACACCCAGAGCAAACTCCCCTCAGAGACTACCCTGAAGGACAAAACAGTTCTTAACTGGCAAAAAAAGCACCTTCTGGAATGTCAGCAAAGCATGTAAATTACAGATTATTTTTAAAAAGAATCCTCAACTTTGAAACTCCTAAGCAGATCATGAACAAATGTGTTCAGTAGAACCTGTGGTACAGCCTGGCAGCAACCTCGAGAGACGGAACTGACATCTCCTTACATTTTCAAGTCATGTTTTTACTGTAGAAAAAGAAAAGCGTTGCCTATCGCCCAGTCCATGGAAGTGTTAGAGGCGTGTGAAGTAGAGCAACTCCACCTTAAATAGGAGCTGGGTAAAATGAGGCTGAAACCTGACGGGCTGCATTTCCAGATGGTTAATGCATTCTAAGTCACAGGATGAGATAGAAGGTCGGCACAAGATCAGGTCATAAAGACCTTGCTGATAAAACAGGTTGCAGTAAAGAAGTTGGCTAAAACCCAGCAAAACCACAATGGCTAGGAGAAGTACCTCCGGTCATCCTCACTGCTACATTCCCACCAGCGCCATGACAGTTTACAAATGCCATGGCAACATCAGGAAGTTACCCTATATGGTCTAAAGAGGGGAAGCATGAATACTCATCCCTTGTTTAGCATATCATCAAGAAATAACTATAAAAATGGGCAACCAGCAGCCCTCAGGGCTACTCTGTCTATGGAGTAGACAGAGCATCTATAAGTAAAATATCTTTTATTCCTTTACTTTCTTCATAAATTTGCTCTCACTTTACTGTATGGACTTGCTCTGAACTCCTTCTTGCACAAGATCCAAGAACTCTCTCTTGGGGTCTGGATCTGGAGTGCTTTTCTGTAACAGAAGAAGGAAACTTGTTTTTCTTTTCATGGTTTGTGTGTTTGGGGGATGAATCAGAGGTCAGCCTTGGTCGGACTCTACAGTCAGCCCTTTGGAATCAGGGATTTTTTCCCAATAGCCAAATAGTGACCAACTGTTCTCCTGGCAGTGGGAATATTAAAATTGTTCTTTTAGGCCTGGCTGATTTTCATCTTATGATGATGTTTTCAGAAAGCAGTCCTATTGTGTTCTTTCACAGTATCTCTCCTTGACTCCATTCAAATTGTAGATGGTTCTCAGGAATGCCGTCTAGAGATGTGGAAATCAAGGTATATTTAGTCAAATTTTAGTATCAACGTTTGGTTAATTAGAGTTATTTGAGATTGAGTGGGAGACACTATGCCAAAAAAGACTCTTACAAGTTAAAATTCAAGCTTTAATCACTAACTCCATGCCTTTTTTCCTGAGAAGTGTCTGATGTCTGCCTGAAACATTGCAATTCCTTTCTTCTTTCTTTTTTTAATCCCACCCATTCCTTTTGAAAGTTGACTTTTCTCTTTAATGCCGTACCTCAGGTGATCTATGACACGTCTTCATTTCAAGGTTCATCCTTTTGTAATTCACTAGACAAAGGGAATTCCAATCTCACAGGGACCTTCATCTGTTCACGAGAAGAAAGAGGAAGAAAGGGGCCCCCTTAAGATAGTAAGTGAAGGGATTTAGGGAGTGACAAAGATATTTTTCTAGGCCTTTTTTGTCACCTAGATCAATTTTAAGGCCATTAATCCTTTGATTTATGTTTGTGGGTAAGAGAACAAAGGAATCAAACTTAACTGCAATTGGATTCCACATGAATTCTCAATTGGAGACATATGAACATGTGATTTATAGGACTGTTTTGCAAGTGCTCCTTTGTGTAGCCTGTTGACAAAGGAAGAAGAGAGATGTGCTGTGATTTCCTGGCCTTTTTCCAAAGCCCTGTTGCCAGCTTCTTTCAGCTATGAATTCCCAAACAGATTTTAGCACTTACTTCCAAAACCAGATGAAGTATCAAAATAATTTCTAAAAGGCTAGTGGCAGTGCAAAGTGACAGTGACAGGGACTTGCGACAGCCTTCCTGGACGCCGTCCACCACCGCCCTACCAGCTGGTGCCCTGCAAGTGCATGCATGGTGCTTTCTGCTTTCTTCTAACATAATCCTAATCATGATGCTTTGAAATAGTCTAAGTCATTTTTTTTTTTTCCTAACTCCATTTTGAGGATAAAAGCAGCTGTAACATCTTTTCTCAGGGCCTGGTATGTTTGAGGAGTTCAGTTAATATGTACTTGATAAATAAAGATAAAACAAACAATTTGACTAATAGAAAAAGCTTCTTGGGAAGTTAGACTTAAGAACTGTATTTATATCACATTCAGAAGCAGAAAAGGAGAGAAAACCAAGCCTCTGCTTGAACATGCATTTGTTCATTCTACATAACAACTCCTACGAGTTGGATTCAGTGATCTATTTTGGGGGTCATGTGGATGTGGCTATTTGGAAACCATTAAGAGGCAGTGTACCAGCTCAGGGCAAAGCTTCTCTACATGACTTGCACTAGTTACAGTCTGATAAGTTTTTCTTGGATTAAACAAGAAGAAACATAATTTTTAAAGTTACCTCTTGTACCTCTTATACCTAGAGTAAGCAATGCTTTAACATATCCACTGATGACCTAATGAGAAAAGTAGGATCTGTTCTTTTAATACAAATCAGAGTACGTTTATTAGGCACCAACTCTTCTCTCAGCCAGACTCAAAGACATGTACAGATACATAAGAGTGTAGAAGACACAGTTTCTGTTCCCAGAGTCAATAATGAAGTTGGATTGGAAACATTCCCATAAACAGAGACATGATGAACCATTTACTGATCGTTCAGGGGTATTTATGCTAAATTATGCTCCTTAATACTTATATCCAAATTCACTGACATCAACTTAAAATGAAAAAGATTAATCTAAATAAAATCTTGATAGATCAGAAATTTATTATTGAAGACCAGAGACTGAGGTCTGGGGTTTTGACCAACAGGGATTGGAAACTAGAAATTAGGGCATTTAATTAAGGTCTTTGACTGCTGACTACAGAAAATCTTAGATTGCTTGGAATTTTCAGATGACCAAATATTCTAAAGAGTAATAGTAAACAGCTGATCTTTATATCCAGCTCATATTTATCAGTCCTACAGCTTAATGCTGACCCCGCTTGAAGGGCTGATGAGGGTGAATAAATCAGGATACAAACAGCCAAGAGAAAATCTGTAATAAATACAGAGGTGCTTCTCTTGCCCAGCAAACTTTTCCCCCTTCCACTCCCATCAGTCAACCTTCTCTATATTCCACGAGATCCTAAACCATTAGAATCCTAGGCTTTGTTTTCTCCTTTCTCATTTGTCATATTATTTGACAAGGCGGCACACTCAATTTTCCAACCTTTTTATTCTCTTTTGTCCAACAGTGCTGCATTCTAGCCTGGGTCTCAAAATCCTTCTCTTCGCTTTGCTTTCTCTAGGCTGCTGCCCTTCTTGCTAATTTTTTGACCTTCTCAACTGTACAAAGGTCATCTGTCTGTTGCACTATCTAAGTCAATTTGTGCAGTGAGTAAAGATGCAGTCTGTGTTAGAGCTCTCAGGTTTCTGTGTTGAAGAATGCTGGGTCAGTAGGCTGTCTTTTAGAGTGAGACGGTGAAGCAAATAATTCCCCAGGGTGTTTTCTGAGATTCCGTTGTTAAACTCCAGTTTTTCATTAATGGCTCTAAATGTTCATCATTGGAATTAAAAAAAAATTTCCCTGTGGTTATGTGTGTGTGTGTGTGCTCATGTATGTGTAGGGCCAGAGTAGTGCATTGGGGATATGAGATTTGAGGGTGAGAACTTTGTTTTGAAGATTTTTAGGTTCCGAAGGCAAAATCTAAAATTAAGGGATCTTACAAGAAAGAAAAAAAATAGAAGGCAACCATAAGTTGTAGATTTCTGGGGCAATCCAGTGTTCATTTGTGATTCACTCAATAAACATTTACTGAGACCTTATCTGCACCAGTCACCCTAGACACTGAGCAGTAAGATGCATGCTCTACCCTGAAGATGCAACTGTTTGAAGACAAACAGGCTATTCAATATGATGCAATGACTTCTGTAGTGGAAATATTTGCAAAGTGCTATAGTAGCATGAGCATTAGATTGTAAATTGAATGAAGGCAGAGCCTGGGTCAAATTTACCTTTGTGACCTCAGCATTTAGCTCAGGTTTTGGCACTTAGTACGTGCTTGATTTATATTTAATGATTGATTGAATGAATAAATATTGTCCTCTGTGTGTCTGCCTATATCATCCATTTCCCTCCTGTTATTTTGATACATGGCTTCTCATTTTGATATGCAGCCTTTTGTCTGTGAGAGTGTTTTACCAATGTTTTGTATGTCTACTGTATTCCAGTCTTTATTGGGCACCTAGTTTTGTATCAGTGATACTCGTTGATGAATAACATGTACATATATCAAAACATCTCACTCTACCCCATGAATATATACAATTATTTGTCTATTAAAATATGTATTTTAAAAAGCCAATAAATTTTAGATGCCATGTGCTTCAGGTGACTTTCACATGTAGGTCTCACATTTGGCTGGGAAGACATAGGAAGTCAAAAGGAACTGATTCCCTGTACCTTGGGTCACTCTTTAAAAGGAAAAAAAGACAGAAACAAAACAAACCCAAATTCCAGTGTCATTAATGCCAATGTAAAGTGAAGCTTTTTTCTTGATGAAAGGGCCATGTATTTTGGGTCAGATAACAAAGAGCAACATTCTATCCTTCCCCCCAATTTTGAAATTATAAAATATTTCCTTTGTATTTTATAAATACAGAAGAGTAGATACAGTATAAGGAATAACAAAATGATCATCACATCAGCTTAGACATGGCAAATATGTCCTGCACACCCCATCTCCCTCTCTCTGGGCCTCTGCTTCATTGTGTGTGGCCTTCTTCCTACTCAAGGGCACTCAGCACTCTGCAGGTGGAGCATGGAAGATGAGTCCTGGTGTACTTATAAATGGAAAACCATACAGTAGCAAAATAGAATAAATGGCCACTTCATACGTCCACATGACTGACTCTCAGAAACACACTGTGAAATAAATAAAACAAATCACAGAAGAATATACACAATATGACACCATTTACATTAGCTCAAATTTCAAAATCATATAAAATGTAATCGTGTCATTTGGAGATGCTTAAATAAGCAGTAAAATGATGAAAAACAGGAAATAATCATTTTTAAGGACTGTATCTTTCTTTGAAGCTTTCTTTGATCCTTTAAAATACATTGATGGTCACTGGGTCACATTCATGCAAACAGGAAGAAGAAACCTTTACTCATTATGCTGGATGGATGAATGAATAGGATGGGATTCCTATGGGCAAATTAAATGAAAGCTTAGTAGCTTAAGAAATTATTCACCTATCATTTGGCTTTTGCCTCAATTTTAAGCAACATCACAGGACGTTTTACTTACTATAGTCTTTACAGTGGCGCTATGAAGCTTAAATATCAAGCTGAAGGCCCCAGTGACTGATTTGCACTTTTGCTCATTACATTTGTAGTGAACAACCTAGGTAACAAAGTAACTAGCTAAGGTAAACTTTTACTAGTAATAGTGTGACAGACACAGAGGAAATACCAAATGAATTACAAATGTGCTAAAGCAGAAGAACACAGATTATCAACTCAGTGTAAATTATAAACTTTGAGGCAATAAAAAGCCATAGTTAAAGTTTAAAATATTTAAATGTCAGACTCTGTGACGTGTCCTTTTCTTACTTAATCTTTATGTGGCGCCTTTAAGTTAGGCATTATTATCCTGAATTTACAAAGGTTTGCAAAGGGGACATTGATACTTACGGGGATTACATTGCTTGTCAAAAGTCACAAAACTGTTACATGACAAGGCTGGGATTTGAATGCAGGTTCATTTGATTCCCAACTTCTTGCTTTTTTCCACAATGTTATTAATGTTGCTTATCAAGAAGAAATAAGATAAGCTTTATCTTAGGTATGTGGGGTCTCAATACATCCTATTCAAATTATCATGTGGATAGGAAGCTATTATCAATGTAAAACAATTATGTTTACCATCATAACATGAGACCTGGAGATTTAGGGGAGAGAGAATGGGATGTGGAGTCAGAACACTTAAGTTAGAGCTCTTGTTTAAGTATTGGTTGGGATCATGATGACACATTACAACACTTGATTCTCAGTATATCTACCTGTACACTGACAGTAATAATACCTTCTCTTATTTCTTGTTTGTTTATTCCTTCACTTTTAGCCTAATTTCCACTTTCATCCCTTTCCTCCTTACTCCCATAAGCAACCATTCTAAAGTGTTTGATTGATGCTTATCTTTTAATTTGTAATTATTCTTATAAAATGTGAATTAAAATGCTGTGTGTGTATGGTTGCCATTAGGACTCTCCATCTGTATTCCAGTTTCTTTCCTTCCAGTTAGGATCACAGTTATCTAATTTTTTGAGGTTGGCCATGGCCATTTGACTTATTTTGGAAATGAAATGTCAGTATAATTGATGGGTGTCATTTCTGAGTGGATGCCTTTAAAAGCCAGGATATGATTCCCCACATTTTCTTCCCCTTACTACAGTGACCAATGGTGTTATTTAAAAATGTATTATCTGGCACATATTCACACTAAAAAAGTATTTGTGTATCTGAAATTCAAAATTATCCAAATGTCCTATGTTTTATTTGGCAAAATCTTGTAGTTGTTACATTTTAGGGTTTCAGAATAACCTAATAGCAATAAAATCATTTATTATGTTCAATGTTATTTCAGAGTTTAAAGCTACTTCAGTAGCACTTTTATTTAATGTCATTGTTTAGAACATATGTGCGGATGTGAAGCAGAAATTGGACAAGTGAAACATTTGTCAAAGGGGTGTTAAATAGCGTCTTAGTTGGCTCAAGCTGCAATGTCTTACTCTATTTTGGCTGCTGTAACAAAATACCATAAGTTGCGTGGCTTATAAACAATAGAAATTTATTCCTCACAGTTCTAGAGGCAGGGAAGTCTAAGATCAAGATACTAACAGATTCGATTAGATTCTCATTCACAGGTGGCATCTTCTTTTTGTCTCCTCCTATGACAGAAGGGGCTACCTCCCTCAGGCTTCTTTTGTAAGGGCACTAATTCCATTCATGAGGACTCTGTTCTCATGACCCAATCACCTTCCAAAGGTCCTGTCACCTAAAATTATCACATTGGAAGTTAACATTTCAACATATGGCTTTAGGATACACACAAACATTTGGATCACAGCAAATAATAACCTATGTATTTGATGCCTCTAACCTAGTGGGTCTTAAAGAAGCCTATTATGCAGAAGGCATTTTAAAAAGTTATAATTTCCACTTTTAATTTAAATTCAGAGGGTACATGTGCACATTTGTTACAGGAGTATATTGTGTGATGCTCAGGTTTGAAGTTTGATTGATACCATCACCCAGGTTGTGAGCATAGTGCACAATGGTTAGTTTTTCAACCCTATTACTCCTCCCTCCTTCCTCCCTCTAATACTTCATGGTGGCTATTATTGCCATCTTTGTATTCACAAGTATGCAGTGTTTAGCTCCCAGTTATAAGCGAGAACATCAAAATGCATTATTATAAGGACAGGGTGTGGCTATAAAGTCTGAAAACATATTATTGATCATGTCATCTAAAATAATGTAATAGCAATAAACTACTTGTTATCTATATTTGTTTATGTTATCAGACTTTGTGACTATCTTGTAATTTCTCTGCTCTTCAGATTAAAAAAGAAACAGGACCTAAGATTCAAATACTTTAATCCTATTCTGTCAAAATTTCTCCCTTTCTTAGTGAAGTTCCTAAAGTACCTGCATAGAGGAGAAGGCAAAGGAAATGTGTGCTATTACTATAAGGCTTTTGCCTCAAATCTTAGTCTAGCCTCTTGGTGAGAAGGACTGGACCACATAAAAGTCTCATTTTTCCTAGATCAGTCAAGCTGAGCATATTGGTTACCTCTAAGCTAGGTATCAAAGTTCTTCCTTTCTTAGCATTCCAGTGTAAGGAAAGATAAGCCCAAGAAAAGGAGCAAAAAATAAACCAGGATTCCTAGAACAGAGCTGATCTCTGCTCTCCAGGCCAAGCCTTCTCATTGCAGCACAGTGGTCCATGTTAGCACTTCAACTGCCTAAGACAGAGTCCAGAGCGAAGATATAGCACAGCACCAGAGCTTTAGGAATTTAGCTTCTCTGGTCCTTCACATAAAAAAAACTACCCATGGCCAGCACCTGACATTGTTTCCTATGGGTGGCAAAACATTTATTTAACATCAAACTATATGTTTGTATCATACTTTTTCAATTCAAAGAGACCCTAGATGCAAGTATGATACACGTAAAATTTACTGTGTTTTTCAAAGTGAAAAAGAAGTAGTACATTAAATGTATATATTAACTGTAAAATCAAACTCAATTTCTCAACAGTTTTGTGAAGGGGCACAAATGATATTGGAAACAAGGAAGTGTGGAATACACTCATATATTTCTCTCTTAGTTACCAGAACTGTGCTGCTTCAGACTGGGATGGAGAAGAGGAGGTGGAAAGAGTGGGGAGAGAAAAGGTGTTGAGGGCTTCTGCTGGGAGATGCACTATCATGAGGAAACACACTGCAGGCCTTGGTGTGTGCTGGTGGTAAGTGGGGAGTAACAGAAGAAGCACTCTCTTTCTTCATTTGTTTACTTCTAGTGCTTATGGAGCTCTAATTATCCACCAGGCCATCTAGTTGCTGATGCCACAGTGGTGAACCAGTCATCTTACTATAGGCTGCCATTCTGGTGGTGGGAGACTAAAAAAACACAGCATAATTTTTAAAAGGCACTGTACTTTTTCATAGCAATAAGAAAAAAACTATTTAAAAACACAGATTTAGCAGAATAAAAAGAGGATTAAAATGTCAACATTACAAAGAGCCTCTAACCAAAGCCAAAGGATGTTTTCTGCTGATAAATAAGCAAAGTACATATTTCCTTTATTTTGTTACTGTGAGTGTCCACTGGTAGAATGCACTGGGTCCATTCCAATAAGCAGGGTAGCCTTTACTTAATTCCATAAGTCTACATTTATCCCAAGCAGACCATGTTCCAAAGATGAGCGAGTTTGTTTGAGTTTAAATGTTCTAGAGTCTCAGCAGCCGCAGTTGTTATCTCTGCTTGTCCTGCCTCCATCCAGCCTTTCAGGTCCACATTACATCTCTGCTATGTATACAGTTGAGCTCCTAACGGTGGCTCATGTTCTAGGCTGCTACTCAAGATCCCTCCACACACCTATGAGAGGGGGATGTTCTCCACGACAACCCTGCTGCTTGTGCTCGGATGCACCATCCCATCCCTAGTCATCTGCATGTGGTGGCTTATTCTTATTCTTCTTTATTCTCATCCTGTTATGTTGGCCTTGAGTCTTCTAGTTTATAACTCAGACAACTACTGTAGACTTTCACCCTGACCGGTATCAAACTTCCACTCCTTGTGCCAACCTTGTTGCTCAAAATGTGGTTCAAAAATCAGCAGCACTGGCAATACCTCGGCTTATTAGCCATCACAATCTCAGGGCCCACTCTACACCCACTGGATTTGAATCTGCATTTTTTGAGATCTCTAGGAGATTCATATGCACATTAGAATGTGAGAAGCTGTTCTAAACTTCACTGCCTTACTCTGGACTCTGTATTAGTGTTCTATCAACTACTTACAGTTTTCTCATGAACAAAGGCATCATGTACTGTCATTTACAGTGTATTTGTTTGTGTGCTTTTTGTTTCTGTTTTTCCTTCTTTGATGTGTTTCATTCATTTGTTGTCTAAAATCTGACATTATTAAAACTCTGAAGAAACTGCATTATTTATCTCTAACTGTCTCCCATATCTAAGTGCCGTGTAGTATAGACGTAGTTGGTGTATTTGTTCTTGTTACTTAGTACATTGATTTCTCTTGTTTTTTTTTCTCTCTCTCTCTCTTTCTCTGTCACTCTTTCTCTCTCTTTCTCTCTCTCTCACACACACACATGCACATACACATACACAAACACACACTTACTTCAATGAGGGCCTCAAGAAGAATCCTCACTCAGTTCCACACAGCACAGAGATATCTTAGAAGTAACTGACTGGAACACTCTATTGAAGGTCTCATGATGTGTATTCTATCCACTCTATAAATACAGAATGCTTTTGTTTCTAATTGGCTTTGCAAATCTCTCAGAAGCTTCCTCCTGTGTGTGGGCTGCCTAGGATGGCAGGTTTTATTACATCTAGGAGTTATTCTCTCCTAGTATTCATTTTATTTAGTGGATTGTTTATAATTTGTTGCATCTGACTCACGCTTGATCTAATTTATTTTTTTATTATAAACACTTGAGGAAGAATCTCAAATAATCATTTTCTCCACCATACTGTTACTTCCATTATACTTTTATCAAATTTTCTAAAGGATAGTAAAGTTTAAATTGTTATATTTAAAGTGGTTTGTGGAAAAATATTCAGAGAACACTATGTGCACAGATCTGATGGATTACTTGATGCTTCCATTTGTTAGCTCTCTTTAGGAACAAAACCCCTAATTTTCTGCAATTACTCTGTCAACTCCCAATTTGCATTAATATTATAAGCATCCCAATATAAAATTGGGCTCAATTTCATGTGCTTCATTTTGGTCTGTGAACAGAGAAAACTACACAGACCTCAATTTATGCTTTAGGAGATTTCAGATACAGTGAGTAAGTTACCGCTAACTCATTACCCTTATTTAAGGGCCATATAGTACGAATTTTGCTGTGATGTTCTTCTGTTGGTTCAAGTCTGTGAAGAACTTGAAACGCTCTCTTCCCTGGCTGCACTGACCCAGAGCTTCCCTGGTTGTTATTCTTTCTGTCTAGCAGCTTCCTTTCTGCTTCTTCTCTTATCTTTAGGCTGCTATGATTTGCATGTATGTGTCCTTCCAAAATTCATATGTTGGAACTTAAACTTCAAGGTGATGCTAATAAGACATGAGGCCTTTTGGGAAGTGATTAAGTTATGAAGGCTTTGCCCTTGTTTACAGGATTAATGCCCTTATAATAGAGGCTTCTGAGGCTGTGACAATATGATCACCTAAACCTTGGAGGTGGAGGCTGCAGTGAGCTGTGATCATGCCAGTTCACTCCAGCCTGGGTGACACAGCGAGATTCTGTCTCAAAAAGAAAAAAATGAAATATCACTCATATCCATGGTTTCAAATATACATATGTATAGATGACTTACAGATCTTTGGTTTGAGCCCCAGTCTTGTATATTGAGGGTCTGCATGGTATCTCCACTTGGATGTTTCAAAACAACTGAAACTGGATTAACGATGGTCTCTGTCATATCTGCCTCTAGCTGGAGGAAACTCTGGGAAAATTCCTCTGTGTTTTTTGTTGGCTTACAGGAATTGTGGGATGAGACTTCCTTTAGATAGCTACAAGTCCACTAATGCAAACATTAATGGAAATGCTTTTCCATTCTGGAAAAGTATGACATCGAAGAGCAGAGGCTGCTGGTGCCTGTTCCACACTTTCTCATCCACCCTTGAAGTCATTTGCAGAGAGTTCCTATATATGCCCATGACTTCCTTTGTCTTTCTGTTTGAGGGCTTCCTTATGCCCAAAGGTAGGCTCAGCAGTACGTCAGGAAGGCTGGTAGGGTTGGGCATTTAACACCCCAGGAACAGACTGTTCATCAACAAGGAATCAGAGTTGGTGAATTAACATCCCAGCTTTCTCACCAGTTGGAAGGAGAATTTCGAGTTGCATTCATCATATTCTCTCAAAAGTCCCCAGTAGACACAGACCTCAGGTGCTCATAGAAATAGCCACTCATTAAAGTGCCTTTCATTGGCTTTCTACCATTTCCTCTCTTACTTTCCTACTCCCTTCTTGTGCTTCCTGGATCACCTCCAAAATAAATGATTTTCACCCACATTCTTTCCTTGGGGTGTGCTTTTGGAATAACCCAAACTAAAGTGCTTAGCATCCTTGGGGACCTACAACCCACTCTAATAAACTTTCACTTCTCTTGCTTGTAAATAATATATATTGACTAAGTTCCATATAAGTGACATTATTGAGCATGACCCTACTCTGCATTTGGGGCAAAGGGCTTGTGGAAAGCAGCATACAAAAATGAGTTGTTGTGTTTAGCTGAAAGACATAGATGTGAATTTCTTGGCATTAGGTATAATCACAAGTAAAAGAACCTGAAAATAATAAGTAACCAGAGTGACAGCTCTTGGCCATTGGTGTTACGTAGTTTTCTTCTATTCCAGCATTGTTCAATAGTAATTTCAGCAGTAGTGGAAATACTCTAGATCTGCATTGGCCATTGTGGTAGCTACTAGCTCTGCATGGTTAATTAGCATTTGGAATGAGATTAATATTACTGAAGAACTGAATAACAAATTATATTTAATTTTCATAAATTTAAACTAAAATAGCCACATGTGACTGGTATCTAGCATATTGGACAGTGCAGTTCTAGTGTTTCCTATGTTAGTAGTGGTGCTGCCTTCCATTGTGTGTTTTGTAAGTCAGAAACCTACAAGTCCACCCTCACACCTCCCTGTCTTCCACATTCGATATACAATTTGGTTAACATCTGCTTATTATCTTTTATCTTTGGCTTCTTTCTACCCTCCCAGCCACCACTGGAAACCAAGCTACCATTTTCTCTTACTTTGACTATTGGAATAACGCTTTAGTTTTCCTGCCTGCATTCACTCTTGACCTCTTCTAATTGACATGCAACCCTATGGCTTTTCAAATTACAAATTGTCATCCTCAACTCCTCAAGTAAAAACATTTTAATGGCTTCCATTGACTTTAGGTTAAATCCCTACACTCTTAACATGGTCCCCGGAGGCCTCTCATGGCCTGGCCCTTCTTACCTTTCTCCTAATTTCTCCTGCTTGGGATACATTTCTCAAGAAGCAAAATAGCAAGAAGAATAAAAATTTCTCTTTACTTCATTTCTTAACCTACTATGTGTCTTAATAAAAATGATTTCACACATATGTATCTCAGGTACATGTTTTAAGATTATTAATAATTTTAGGAAAGTCATCTAGGCAGAGAGATTGGAGGCAGAGAGGTTTCAAAATCATATGTGTCACTCTGAGAACCAAACCAGTTGTAAACACATAGGTCACTGTCACTTTATTAATATGACTTTACTATTCCAATAAATTCTTGCTTAGGAAGATGAAATGAGCATCTACCATGCAAATTACAGGTTTTGTTGTTGTTGTTGCTGTTGTTTTTTACATGCTAATAGAAGAAAGCTCTGGCGACCAAATGTGTTGCTGTTACTGGACAGGGTTAGTGGTTGTGGTAGGTGAAAAGATATTTATAAAAATAAAAGGAGAATAAAAACTTTGAGAGAATAGTGAATTCAAAAGGGAATGAGAAAGATGGGAATAAAATGAGAAAGGCAAAATTTGAGAGACTGATTCTTAATAATCTTTTCAAAAGGAAGAGAATTCTCAGTTGAGATAGAGGAAGGTGTGGGGTGAAGGAGATCGGGGGGTATCATTCTGAGCCTTTGTCAATGTGAGTGGAGTTGTGCTGAAAGCAGAATGGGGAGAAAAGTCTTGCCAAAGGACTTAATCTGGAGAACAGTAGCTGTAAAAGAGTTATATCTGGAATTTAAGGAAGATGACCTAGGGTTATATTAGAAAATGTATACACACACACACACACACACACACATTTAAACATATATATATTCCTTCAGTGATATATATCACTGGAGGGATGAAAGAAAGAGAAAAATGAAGACAAAAAATGGATCTTATTTAAAAAAGAAAGTAATATATAGAAGAAACAAGGAATTTAAAAGGAGACTTCTGACTAGAAGGAAAGTAAAGTTGAAAAATAACAATGACAATGTAGAAAAGACAGAATACAAGTAAAGCTGAGTTAAGTTATCCAAATTGGTTTATGTGGATATTTAATTAACTTAATCTCTGTGTAGTTTGAACTCCAAAATTCCACTACAGTGAAAATAGTTGGTGTGTACATGAGCTCACAGTCCACATGAGACCTTTAGTGGGGAAACCCCAGATACTTTTATAAGGAGAGGAGAGATGACTTGAGAGAGGAATTTGAAAGGAGTCACAAAGTATTTCTTAGATAAAAAAGAGGAGAGGTCCCCAGAGGCCTCTTCCTTTGAGTTCATCTCCCCATACCCATATTCTAACCCATGTCAGTTGTCATGCATCTTAGCCCACAGCATACTTGAGAGCAGCAGCCCATGCTCCTGGGGCAGTGCCTGAGCTCCATCCAGTCAGGCAGTTGGCTCCCCATCCCTTCTTCATTGAAAATCTTACTTCTACACTTCTTTTCAGGACCCTGAAGAGTTATGATTTCATAATTTCTGATTAATTTTTCATAATCTAACAATATACTTTTCTACCCCTCTCAATAGAAATCATATTTAAAGAGAAGAATCCTGGAGATATCATTGCCTCAACCTAAAGAAAAGAATCAACAAAAGAATGATCTCAAAGCAGAAGGTGCCAGTGGTGAGACCAGGAAGCAGAGAGTTTCAAAATCACATGTATGCCACTCTCATGAAAACAAAAGCCAGCTGCAATCACAGAACTCACTGTCATTTTATTCATATGACTTTATTATTCCAAGAAATTCTTGCCTAGGAAGATTAAATTAAGAATAACTTTATTCCTAATTTTTCAGGAAATATTCCTTATTTCTGGAAGTTCTGGAAAATCCGTTTTATTTTTTTCTGAATAGACCACTCAGCTAGCC
Source organism: Piliocolobus tephrosceles (assembly GCF_002776525.5). Classification (NCBI taxonomy): domain Eukaryota; kingdom Metazoa; phylum Chordata; class Mammalia; order Primates; family Cercopithecidae; genus Piliocolobus; species Piliocolobus tephrosceles. The sequence goes on along the minus strand of NC_045437.1, from coordinate 61,568,484 downwards.
TCATTATCCCTTCTCAGTATACCAGCTCTCTTGACGGCTCACCATACAACTGACTACTACTCAAGACTCCATTCAAAATCTCACCTTGTTTCATCTGTCTTACAATATTGTCATGACCTTTGCCCAATCCCAACCAAGTGCCTTCCCCATACTCCCACCAGTAAAAGACTCACCTTAAATCAGACCCCTAGATGTCATGAATGTCTTTGCCTGCTCCCCTCCCAGATGCTATTGAGACACTGTCAAGGTAACGGTCTTCCTCATTCCAGTAAGCAATAAACTTGTCTCAGCTTTGACCACAGTTTACTGAGGGTGATATCTTCAGGTAATCAGCAGCCAATACAACTATGTGGTCTCCAGTGAGTGTTATAAGTTGTGTGTGCAACAATGTCACTCAATACATGTAATTTGGAAATGAGAATTTTGTTAACTGAAAGGTACAATGTTTGGACATGCTTACTGGCTTTCCAGTGGAAAACCTGGGGTCAGAAAACAGACATCTCAACTGCTTATGAACAGCAGTTCTTAGAAGCTAGCACAGAGCTGCTCTCTCCAACCCACCCACCACCTCCAACTGAAATGGGAAAGGTTCCTTTGTCCCCCTTGCAGGGCTTGTGAGAGGGAAGTGACTCACTTCTTCAGTGCCCCACTGCTCTAGGGGAGCATACAGATGGGCAGCCTGTGGGGCTCTGACCCCATGGCAGCATCTAGGGGTGGATGTTTACAGCTCCTGAAGCCCCAGTGGGCATGTGTTACAGGGTGCTCTTTTAGTTTTGCCATCTATGGGCTTCTTGTGTTAACCAGTGCAATTAGACTCTACCTTGTTGCAAGGACAGAGGGCTTTCTGTATCCTGCATTCTTGCCTTGGTATACTGGAAGAATTGGATCACACGTGGCCTTGGAGAGTGATTGCAAGGTTTTATTGAGTGGAAGTAGCTCTCAGTAGATGGGGGAGCTGGAAGGGAGATGGTTTTCCCCTGGAGCCGGACTGCTCAGTGGCCTGGGCTCCCCTCCCACTGCCTCAGCCAAACTTTGAGTTTTTCTGCTGGTCGATGATGGCCTGCTGGTGTCTGTCGGTGTGCTCTTCCACCAGCATGCTCCCCTAGACGTCCTCTCAACATCCAGCCACTCATGTGTCTGCCTGCTAGGGTCTCAGGGGGGTTTGTAGACACAGAATGGGGCATTGTGGGCCAGGATGGTCTTGGGAAATGCAACATTTATTTGGGTGCCAAGGCAGGAGTGCCTGTCCTCACCTAGGTCCGTGGGCACAGGCCTGAGGGTGGAGCCCTCACCAGGGACCTGCCCTTCTCCTCCCAGCACTTCCCCACCCCCATCGTGTATCACAACTACATTGTAATTACAGCTCTGAAACGCCAGAACTCTATTTAACTGTCACTTCATCCATTACTAATTCTGGAAGTACAGAAATAATGAACATACTGGATGTTCATGAGGGGTGAAAAATATTTTAAAATATCAAAGATTTATGTATGTGTTTGTTTATAATTGGCCCTTAGAGTAATATCTTCACAGGAAGCACAGAACAATAGAAAATTACAGTCCATTAGAATATGTAAAGAGATGGGATTAAAGATTGAGAAGGGTGTCATTTCCTTAAAAGTACCATTCCAGGTGAAGCGTGGTGACTCACACCTGTAATCCCAGCACTTTGGGAGGCTGAGGTTGAATTCGCCTGAGGTCAGGAATTCAAGACCAGCCTGGCCAACGTGGTAAAAATCCTGTCTCTACTAAAAATACAAAAATTAGCTGGGTGTGGTGGTATGCACCTGTAATCTCAGCTACTTGGGAGGCTGAGGCAGAAGAATCCCATGAACCCGGGAGGCAGAGGTTGTAGTGAGCCAAGATCACGCCATTGACTCCAGCCTGGGCAACAAGAGCAAACCTCCATCTCAAAAAAAAAGTACCCTTCTGTTGCAAAGCATAAATGGTTTCTTGAGAGCAGAAGAAAGTTTTATTTAACTTTTTAGGATGGCCAGTCCTCTGTAATCAAATTGCAGCCTGTTAAGTTAGCAACTTTTTCTTTTCATTGGGTGAATACTTCTATATCTGCTGATGCAATTCTGAAAGATGAACTTACGGTTGATTTGAACATTTTCCATGCTTTTTATATCAGGTTTTGTAATTTAGCTAGAACCCAGAAGTGCCATTGACCATAAAGTGGTTTTGAAAATATATTTGTAATTTTGACTTAGGCTGCAAGATGTTATAGGGATGTTTTCTTAATTCATTTTGCTGGAGCCCAGTCAAGTCCTCCTCAAAGAATTCTACTTTGACTACAGCAATATTATCTGTGAGAAAAATTTCTATTTAGACTTAATAAATGGAAATAAGTAATGGAGACTGGCATTTATTAAGGCTTTATTAAGGGCTAGGAGGGCAGTGTGCCCTTATTGGATTAAATCTTTGCAACATCCCTAGAAAATATGTGCTGTTGTCATCACAAGTGGCCCAACTGGTTACTTAAGTCTTTAAAAATTAAATAACTTTTCCAAGGTCACACAGCTAGTAAGTGGCTATGTAGGGTAGGATGCATCTCAGTTTTGCTTGGCCATGAAGTTCCTGCTTGCCACTACTATTCTATATTGTAAGATGCAAGTTCCTTAAGAACAAGGAGCATATCTCACCTTGTATTTTTCTTAAGAGTATGTTCATCTGTATACATATTACGCTAAATCTAGTACTGTCTTGGTTGACTCAAAAAGCTATGAAAGATGTGAATAGATGAACACTGAATAAATACTAAAGAAGATAACAAATAAGTCAAATAAGAGCAAATGTTTTTTATTTCCTCTCAAAAATGTAAGCTGAATCATCATGTATAAAAGCCCAAGGAGCCAAATTTCTTTTATTCACTTAATAAACTTTTATTCACTCTGTATTTACTGTGGGCCAGACATTGTGCTAAATGCCCTGGAAACAGAATTGAGAAAAACACAATCCTACTTTCAAGTCCAGTGAGAAAGAAAAAGATAAGAAATTCAATAATTGAAACACAATGTGATATAGAAGAAAATTGAAAGTCTAGAAATAGAACTACATAAGTATGACCAAGAGGTGCAAAAGCAATTCAATGAAGAATGAGTGGTCTTTTCAAAAGATGGCATTAGAAACATCGGGTATTCATTGGCGCAATAATAAGCCTCAACTGAAAACCCACACCGTATGTAATAATTAACTCAAAATTGATCAGAGACCTAAATGCAACATGTAAATCTCTAAAACTTTTAGGAAAAAAATCGGAGGAAACTTTCATGACCTAGAGTGAATCGAAGAGTTCTTAGATATGATACCAAAAACACGATTCATTAAAAAATAAATTAAATAAAAAAAAGCTCTCCGAACTCAACAATAACTCAATTAGAAGATGGGCAAAAAAACTTGAACAGACACTTTATCAATGAGGATGTATAGATGGCCAATGAAAAGGTTTAACATTATCAGTCATTAGGAACTGGCTAATTAATGCCACAACAAGATACTACTACATACCTATTAGAATGACTAAGATAAAAAGTACTGGCAATACTAAGTTCCAGCAAAGATTCACAGCAATTGGATCTTTCCTTCATTGCTGGTGTGTATGTAAAATGGAAGAGCCATCTGAAAACACTTTGGCAGTATTTTTGACAAGTTTATACATATACTTACCATATGACTCAGTAATTGACCCCCAGGGTATTTATTCTAGTGCAATTAAAACTTATGTCCACACAAAAGCCTGTTCACAAATGTTCATAAAAGTTTTATTTTGTACTGTAATAGCCTCAAATTGGAAACAACTCCAAATGTCCTTCCTTGGGTAAGTGGATAAACAAACTGAGGGGTACCCATATGGTGAAATACTACTCAGCAATAAAATGGAATGAACTCTTTCAGCCTTTTCTGTCTCTATTCCCCGATTTTTCCCTAGTGCTTATTGCTTTCTATTTTATCACATAACAGAGTTTTATTGTTTATTTTTTGTCTTTTGTTCTCTGCTAGATTATAACTGTGTGAGGGCAGAAATGTAGGCCTGCTATTTTTGTTCTTTAATGTTTCATCTCTAACGCTCGGAATCTTTTTATTCTAAGCTACCTGGTGAACCATCCTGAAGTGATAAGCAGTATTTGCCAGTAAGATAGTTCACGTCCACTAAATATATTCTTTCCTTTTAATGTGCTCTGCACCTTAAAATTTTTTATTATTTATTGATTTTTAAAGTTTTATTTATTTATTTCTTGAGATGGAGTCTCACTCTTGTCTCCCAGTTTGGAGTGCAGTGGCGTGTCTTGGCTCACTGCAACCTCTGCCTCCTGAGTTCAAGCAATTCTCTTGCCTCAGCCTCCCGAATAGCTAGAACTACAGGCATGCACCACCACACCCCTACTAATTTTTGTATTTTTAATAGAGACGGGATTTCACTATGTTGGCTGGGCTGGTCTCAAACTCCTGAGTTCCAGTGATCATCTTGCCTTGGCCTCCCAAAGTGCTGGGACTGCAGGTGTGAGCCACCATGCCTGGCCTGTAACTTGAAATTTTAAAACAATTTTTTTTTCCATGTCCTGGAATCAAAGCTCTTCATGCCATGTTGGGGTGGAATTGGATAAAACACTTTACACATGTTTCCCATAAATAGGCTTCCCAAAAATTCCTAGGAAATTCTGTGGTTCCATAAACCATTGCTTGAAAAATTAGTTCACCCATCATGACAAAGAGCTCATCTTTGAAAGCACAAAGTATTTGCAACTGATTTTCAGGATGAATCATATTCTTAATAATTGCACAAGATTACTCACAAATTCGAGGGAGTTAGATTTAAAAAACTAACTCAAAATCAAATGAACCCAATTTATAACTTGTGCTTACAACATGTTCTCATATGACACCCACAAATGTTTCTTTCGTGAAGACTCAACCTCAAGTTACAGAGAAGGAAAATTTCTACTTCTGTGACTTTGCCAATAACACAATCACAGTGGTACTATGCAATGTTCTTATTTCATTATATGGGACATAGAACAGTTTGCTGATTTAATTGACAAATAATTGTCTTTTTAAGACAATCGAGAAGTCAATATCTGAAGAGTGAGTGAAATGGAAATATTCAGAAATGTTCTAAGAGAGCCATAAAGAAAGTTGAGTCTCCAAGATCTCAAGATGAATGCACTGATGATGAGAAAGCTGCCTGCAATTCCATGTGTACATTGTGAGTAGTAATTTAGCAAAGTCATTCACTAACTGGGAAATATCTACTACGCACCAAGTCTGGAGTCGCAATAACGAGTTTGGCAAATGAGCTGAGGGGCTATTGGTATGAAGCTGATGAACTAATAGGGATAACAAAGAAATAATAAAAAATAAAGTGTAATGGGGAAAGGCAAAGTTCTACAAGGATAGAGAGATCAAGAAATTTTGCTGGTTGGCTCTCACTGCTTTGATTACCTGGTTTTGATACCTATATAGGGCCTTGGCAAAATACATGAAAATTATTTTTAACATTAGTGTTCAGAAGATCAAACTGTTTTTATTTCAATTCTCTGGACTGCTTAAGAGTCACATGCCCTTATGACAAGAGTAGGTTTCATACTGTAAGCTACAGGTAAGATTTTTTAGGATTGGGGATTAAACGTTTTATTCTTTTAATGTTGTCTATTCCTTTCATCTACCAATATCCAAGGAGATGCTAATGTAAAAACTCTTCAGAACTGCTTTCCATCTCTCTTCTTTCCCCTACATCCTGTTAAAAATGGACTGAGCAGGTATACAATTAATAACAGCAGGCTATTTTCTGGGATTAGACGAAAACACCCAGCTGTAGGCACTGAGAGATGCATTCATTCATTCATTTGCATTTATTGAGTGCTGTCATGCACTAAGCATTATGCTAGGAGCTATAGATTTCGGACTCTGGTAGTTAGAAAAAAAAAGGCTTCCCAAAATGTCCACATTTTATTCCCGGGAACTGGTGAATGTTAGATTATATGGCAAAGGGGAATCAGAGTTGCAGATGAATGAAGGTTGCCAATCAGCTGACACTGAAATAAGATTATTCTGGATTACCCAGCTGGGACCAATATAATCACAAGTGTGCTTTTTAGAGTAAGGAGGAAGCAGAAGAGGGAGAACCAAACAAATTGCAGCATGAAAAGAATTTGGCCTGGAGTTGTTGACTTTGAAGATAAAGAAATAAGGCCATGAGCCAAAGAATGCAGGTAGTGACTAGAAGCTAGAAAACACGAGGGAATGAATTATTCCTTAGAACCTCTACAAAGCAACAGTCCTGCCAATACCTCAGTTTTAGCCCAGTGAGACTGATTTCATGCTCCTAACCTCCAGACCTACAAAATAAGTTTTTGTTGATTTAAGTCACTAAGTATGATAATTTGTTACAATAGCAGGGGGAAACTGAAGCACAGACCATAGTGCAGTGTCTGCCCTCAAAGAGTTAATGGACGATTGGAGGTGTTAAGAATTCAGTGAGGGAAGGTTCTACCCAGTGACACAGTGCTGACCAGGGCTGGAATTGAAAAAGGCTTATAGAAAAGACAAAATATCCTCCGTGCTGGATGAGACAAGAGCATTGAGGTCATAGCATTTTTGCTTCCATGTGATCATTTGTGCCCAAGAACAGATGAAGTAACACTTTGAAGGCATTTTCTTAGACAGCTAGGGAATTTGCCAGAGAAATAAGCAGCTGGGCCCACAGAAAGTTGGAGGGGTGGAAGAAGGAATGAGACCCGGGTTTTAAAGGATCTGAGATGATTATATTTTATATACCACCTACACAGTGACTTCTAACACATATATCTTCAGCTTATAAGCAGCACTCTCCAAACTGCAGATCTAACTATGAACCCCAAATGTCTCCTTGGGTAGCGACTGAACAACCAACCCCAAACTGTCCATCTTCTCCTTCAATCCTGCTCCTACCCCATTTTTTCCCCTTTCAATAAATGGTGTTGCTACTTTTCGAGTTCTTCAGGACAAAGACCTTGGAATCTTCCTTGACTCCTCATTTCCACTCACATCCCCCATCCAACCTATCTGGAAATCTGGTTAGCTCCACCTGCAGTATATTTGCAGAATTTAATCATCTCTCACCACCTCTACTGCTATATGTCTGGTCTAAGATATCTCTACCTGGCTCACTTAAATAACATCAAACTGAGTCCCTTGCTTCCATCTTTTTCCAATCACAATCTATTCTTTTTTTTTTTTTTTTTCTTGAGATGGAGTCTCATTCTGTCACCAAAGCTGGAGTGCAGTGGCGTGATCTCAGCTCACTGCAGCCTCCTGGTTTCAAGCAATTCTCCTGCCTCAGCCTCCCGAGTAGCTGGGATTACAGGCACCCACTGCCACGCCCAGCTAATTTTTTGTATGTGTAGCAGAGACCGGGTTTCACTATGTTGATCAGGCTGGTCCCACACTCCTGACTTCATGATCCACCCACCTCGGCCTCCTAAAGTGCTGGGATTACAGGCGTGAGCCACCACACCCAGCCTACAATCTATCCTTAACATAGAATCCAGGATAATTCTTTCAAAATTATTTCTCTGCTGAAAACTTTCTGGTGATGTACAGTCTCACTCAGAGTAAAAACCAAAACCCTTCTAGGTATTTACCCAGGGAAGTAAAACTTTTATTCACACCAAGTGTGTATAAAAATGTTTGCAGCAGCATTAAACAAAATAGTTAAAATGTAGAAACAGTCTGAATGTTTATTACTGAACATGAATGGATAAATAAAATGTGATGTATCCAAACACTGGACTATTATTTGGCAATATGAAGGAATGAAGTATTGATACATATTATGACATGGATGAATCTTGAAGACATTATGCTAAGTGAAAAAGCCAGTCACAAAATATCACATTTGATTTCATTTATATGAAATTCCCAGAATAGGCAAATCTCTAGAGACAGAAAGTAGATTAGTGACTGCTAGGGACTAGGGGGAGAGGAAGTACAGAGCAACTACTAATGGGTGTGGGGTTTCTTTTGGAGTGATGATAATGTTCTGGAATTGGATAATAATGATGGTTGCACAGCTTTTTGAATATACTAAAAACCACTGAATTATACCTGGAGGAAGGTACATATCTGGACATCGCTGGGCTTCCATCAGAAAGGTAGAAGGATGTTGAGAAGATAAACAAAACCTTCTGCTTCATTCTTGTAGGCATTTGAGTTTATAACCCTGTCCAAATCTTCTCTGCCTGGAGAAGTTCTGACATAGAGTTGAGACATAAACAACCTTGCCAGTATATTGAACATTTCCTAATTAAGCTTTCAGAAAATAAATGGCCAAAGCATAAGGTTAGTAAATAAAATGGTGGTTCCTGTATAGATAGTCAAGTGAATGAAGGGATAGAGTAATTTTTTTTTTAGTTTACATATATCAATTTAGCCAAATACTAACAAGCATGGACTGCTGGGGTTCCAAGGGAGCCCCATGTCTCCTTGAATATTAATGTGGTTACTATGACCCTTATTCCAAATAGCATTATGAGCCGAGCTTAAAACATAAAATAGAAATGCACATTGGATGGGTGAGTTATAGTCATTATTTATTTATTCATTCTTTTTTTATCCTTCATTCAACAAATTTTTTTTTTAGTCCTGTCCAGTCCTGTGGATAGAAGGAGACTGAGTGTCATTACTCTGCCATTATGGAGCTTAGAATCTAGTGGAGAAGACAGACATTAATCAAATTATTGTACAAATAAAAGTAAAACAATTGGGAAACGTAAAAAAGAATCAACACACAGGTAAACAGGGCTTACCAGTGAATTGATAACTGAACTGATATCAAGAGGAAAGGAAGAGGTATGTAATTGAAGGTTGAAGGTGATTTGTGGTAAAAGAGATGGGTGGGGGTGGCTCACAGTGTTTTAGGAGGAAGAAAAGGTGTTTGGCAGGAAGAAACACGATGCACCACTGGAAGTAGAGGGTTGGTATGCTTGGAAGCCAGATGAAGAAGGAGGATGATCTGTAGGATAAATCTCCAGCCTCTTTGAGGGCCTTTAGATCTTGTTGAGGCATTTTGATCTGAATCCCAAAAGCAGTGGTACACTATTGGAATGTTTAGGCTGGACTGACGTGGCCAGACTCGCACTTCTAATAGATGCCTCTTGCTAAATTGGGAAGATCAAATTAGATGGAAAGCTCTAAGTCTGAACATGTAGGTAGAGATTAGGATGTCATTGTCAGCATTTTATTATTATTACCCAAATTTCATATAGCTCAATGCAATATATTAAATATAAAAAAAACTAATTGGACTAACAGCTATAGTTGAACTAATATTTACTTTTTATTATCTAGTTAAAAGGAACTTAGAGTTAATATGTAACACTTGCTGAGTACTCAATGCTTATTACTTCAACAAATAATTCTGTGTGTATTGAGAGCCTATTAGGTGCCAGGTCCTGTTTCAGACACTGGAGATTAAGCAGTGAACAAAATAAACCAAAAAAACAAAAAACAAAAACAAAAAAAACCTTTCTACATACAGCTTTCATTCTAGTGAGGGGAAACAAATAATAAATAAGAAAAAGTTTATATTATGTCTGATAGTGGAGTGTTACGAAGAAAATTAAACAGGATAATGGTTGCAATGTTTAACAAGATTGTTTGAAAGGGTTCACAGAGAAGGTAACATTTGCGCAGGTAAGGAAGTGGATTATATAGTCAGGCAAAGGTCCTCTGAAGTCAGAAAAAGAAAACAATGCAAAACCTTGAGGCTAGAACATGTCTGGAGTGCTCCAGGAATAGCAAGACCACTGCAGGAGACCAAAGAGCTTGAAGGAGAAACAAACAGATGTCATGGGCAGGAGTTGAGGCGAGGGTGGGGGATCTCCAATCCTACAGGCCTCCAGGTCACTGTAAAGACTTTGGATTGTTTTTTCTTCCAATGGGAAGACTCAGGAGGCTGTGAAGAGAAGGAAGTACAATCCAACTTACATTTTAATAGTAACCTTCAACTGCTCTGTGGAGGAAAGACTATGCGGGAAGAGTAGTGGCAGGGAGATCATTTGGAGGCTTTGTAGAAATCCGGGGGGAAATAGTATGATACATTGGACCAGGGATAGATCCGTGAGGGTCATGATAGCTGGTAGGATGTTCCATCTATCCTGAAGGCAGAAGCATCAAGATTGCCTGACAGATTGGTTGTGGGGTACGTGACAAAAAAAGGATTCTATGGTTCACTCCTGGACTTTTAAGGTGGAAGATTATAAGGTTGTTGTTTCCATTTACTATGAGGTGGGAGATGGGATGAGAAGCAAGCTCGAAGTGAAGGATTAGGAGTTTGAGTTTGGACATAGTAAGTTTGGAATGTATATTAGACATGCAGAGATGCTGAGTAAGCAGTTGGATATATAACTCTGAAATTCAGAGTAGAGGATTATCCTGGAGATATTAAAGCTGTGACTACCCAGAGAGTGTATATAAACAAAGAGAAGATGTCTGAAGACACTGGAACACCTGGGAAGATTTGGGAGAGAAGACTTCCAAACACGGAAATGTAGAAAGTTCTTTATTTTAATGAACTAATAAAAAGCAAAGACCAGTTCAACTATAGCTGTTTAGTTCAATTAGAGTTCTCTATATTTAATATTTAGGTTGGACCACATGAAATTTAGGCAATAACAGTCAAATATAGACAACTTCATATAGTTCAACTTGATAACATATTTGTATAGGAGACTGAAAGTGAGTGGTTTATAAGGTAGGAGGAAAATCAAGAGTTGGGGTGCTTTAGAAGTGAAGCAAGTGTTTTAAGGAAGAGAAAGTGCTGTGGGCTGATCAAATAAGATGAGGAATTAGAATTGACCATGGATGTAAACATGTAGAAGGCACTGGTGGCCTCCATAAGAGAAACTTGAATGGAATGATGTGAGTGTGAGCTTTATTGGCATGAGCACAAAAGAAAATGGGAACATGGGAACAGAGACGGTGAATAGAGACAACTCTTTCAAGGTGTTTTGCTGTGGAGGGAAGCAGGAAAATGGAGTGGTATTCGAAGGTAGATGTAGGATCCAAAGTCAGTTTGTTTTTTATATGGGGAGAAATGTCACCATATTTATGTCCTAATGGAATAATTTACTAGGAAGAGAAAACCTGATGATGAAGGAGAGGAAGAATTGAAGAACCATGTCCTTGAATAGGTGGAAAGGGTAGGTAATAATACACAACTGGAGGGGGCAACTGAAAGAGAAGCATGAACAATTTATTCTAACTAGTGAAGAAGAAGTCAGAATTTATGGGTTAAGATTCACACAAGTAGTTAGCTACCACGATGGGAGCTTGTGAAAATTTTCTTTCTGTTGGTTTCTCAATAAAATAAGAAGCAATATCTCATCTAAAAGTAACAATAGGGGAGGGGGTATTGAAAGTCTGATAAATTAGTAGAAGGTATGGAACATCCCTTAGAAAAGTGGGGGAATAAAGAGATAGAATAACAGTATTTGGGTGTAGCAATAAGGGCCATTTTGATCGCGGTGGCTGCTGCCATGCTGGCTGTAGCAGGGAGGCCCGGCTGGAGCTGCACACTCCATGGAGCCAGTAGGAGCCCCGACTCTTCTGAGATGGGGCAGGAGGTCCCCGGGTGCCTCTACAACTGTCCAAATCGCAGCTGCAGACGCAGGCCTACTGCTTTATGGAGCAGGCAGGAGCCACGCCCTCCTGGGTGGGGCTACAGCCGGGAGAACTATGACTGAATCTCAGCCTCCCTGTGCTCTTCCACGGGGCCAGGAAAAGGCAGGATCTGCCTTCCCCTCTGGGTGAGGATGCAGCTGCAGCTGCTGGACCCACATCTGCAGACCTGCGCCTCCTGTTCCACAGAGCTAGCAGGAGCCAGGGACAAGCAGGAGCTGCCCCTTCCAAGTTGGTGGGGCAGGAGCTCTCGGGTGCTGCTGTGGCCACCCTCTCAGGCGAAGGACCCGGGCATCTTTACAGCTTGCACCTTCACAGATTCCAGAAAGGACACTCCCCCATCCCCCAGGCAGGCTCTGGGGTGTTTTCTCCCACTGCCTGGGCTCTCTACTGTCATGGCACCAGTTCTGATTGTGGAGCAGGGTCTGGGCTGAGTCCCCAAGCCATGAATGGCAGCGGGAGGCAGACACCTGGGTGGAAGGCGGTGGGTCCCCAGTAAGGGCTCACCTTCAGCCCAGGGAGGACTTGGAGGCTGGGGGCTGGGCTGCCAGTGCTGCAGACTGGAGTAGGGACTCGTGGTGCCTCTTCTCATGTAAGAATCTTAGCTTTTCACCGGCCCATGGCTGCCCATGGACCAAGGCAGTGTCAACGCACTGCCTCCCCTCTGAGGTCTATAAAAGCCCTGGGCTCAGCCAGAGCAGGGCAGAGGACAGCCAGAGGACAAAGAGGGCAGAAAGGCTACTGGACGACCAGACCATCCGCAGAGAGGAGCTACCCTCTCTGCTGAGAGCTTCAGAGATGGCCTGCCAACACAGAGGAGCCACCCTCTCCAGGGCCTTCTCTCTGCTGAGAGCTGCAGACATCTGGACAACCAGTTGCAGAGAGGAGTACCCTCTCCAGGGCCTCCTCTCTGCTGACAACTGAACGCTTGATGGATGACCTACCTACAGAGAGGAGCTACCCACTGTGGGTCTCCTCTGAGCTGTTGTAACACTCAATAAAGCTCATCTTCATCTTGTTCACCTTGTGCTTGTCTGCATACCTCATTCTTCCTGGGAACAGGACAAGAACTCTGGCAAAGGTGCCACTGGCCACAGAGGTTTCTGGGAAGAAACTTGACACCTCAAGGATCCTGTAACAATTTCATAGTCAAGAATTTAAGTGACATCAAATAGCACGATTGGTTGTTTCTGCTAGCCAGGGCCACCTTCATGGTGGAGACATGGAGTAAGTAGAGAGTTGAATCTTCTAGGATTGAGGTTTTGTCAAATAAGAGCAAAGCAAGAGAAAAGTAATGAAGTTGAAGTAGTATGTAAGAAAGTGATTTACAATATTAGACCACAGACTAAAAGCTCAGTAGGGGAGAAGGAGTTGAGGTAGAATCAAAGAATTGTTGGAGTTGAGGTACAGGAGGTACTAGCTGCAAAGGCAGTAGGGGGGTGGGCAGAAATAGGATGCTTGACATTGAGATGGTAGTTATTATTAATGACAAGTCTAGGAATGACAGATGTAGTGAATGCCAAGTTTTCTGATAAATGCTTTACATGCATTATCTCATTTAATCCTCATTAATCCATAGAGATTTACTTTTCCAATTTTTCACATAAGAAATAAAGGAAAGACAGGGTCCAGATCCTTTTGTATTGTTGACAGCTATCAATACTGTATCTTACCATAAAAACTTTCTCTTTTCACAAATTAAGTATCTCAAGTTCATAGGTTTTAAACAACCATAATCCTACAGCTCATTAGTGGCAAATTAAGGGTCTAGAATCCAGGTTTTATAGTTCCATGGTAAATTTTCATGACAATATTCGTGTTTTCTATATTCCTTAGAGAATTAGCAATTTGAAACCTTCTGAGAAACTCCTTGAGAAATAATTTTTTTCTTGCACCTTTTCTTCAATAACTTGATATATTAAATTCAAGGCCCAGATCAGTCTCTCAACTAAACCTTTCAGTAGTGAAAAAGAGATTGTAGCAGATGGAAACAGAATGTCCAGGTGATCTATTTGAGCATTTCCTTTTCATAAACTTATCTGGACTTGGTAGAAGCCAGCCTTAAAATAATTGACAACACTGCTTAGACAACTTCTAAGTAGCTTAGCTTTTCCTTTATTATTTCACCAAATATACAAACTGAATCTTAATTGGAAATGACAGACATTTATGATTAAATTACAACTTCATAGTTGTAATGCTCCATTGAAAAGAATTCATAATGAATTTTTTTGGGGGGCTTGTCAGTTTTCTAGGGTTAAATCTGTGATAGAGGGTGGGGCAGAGCGTCAATTTTTAGGTCAATAGATTATGAGATTAGGCTTTATTGTAAGCACTGACATTTCTCATTTTTCCTTATTCTGATCCCTCATGGATCCCTCTTCCTCCCCAATTAATCATGACAGTAATATTCAAATAACAAATGAATAAGGTATGTCTGGCCTGTGTAAGTATGAACTTTATCATTGTTCATTTCGACTGTTTATTAAAGCAAGCCTCTAAGGAACAGGAAAATATTGGAGATGATCAATTTATTGTAATGCCTCAAAAAGCTGTTAACTTTCCCGTGCTTTAAAACCTTGAAGGGAGCACAAGAAAACTTTGTTACTTGCATTAGATTCCTATTGCTGTTAACAAATTTCCACAAACCTAAAAAAACACAAATTTATCTTACAGTTCTGAAGGTCGGAAGTCAAAAAAAAAAAAATTTCAATGGGCTAAAATCAAGGTGTGGCAGGACTGCATTGTTTCTGGAGGCTCCAGAGGAGAATCTTACCTTGCTTCTTCCAACTCTTAGGGACCACCTGCATTCCTTGGCTCATGCCCTTCTCCCAGCAATGCCATTGCTCTGACCTCTGCTTCTGTCCCCACATCTCCTTCTCTGGTTCTGAACCTCCCGTCTTCTTCTTTTTTCTTATAAGGATCCTTTAGATTACTTGGGGCCAACCTGGATAATTCAGGTTAATATCCTCATCTCAATATCCTTATCTTAGTTACATCAGCAAAGTCCCTTTTGCCACTTAAGGTAGCATATTCACAGGTTCCAGAGACTTGAACGTTTATATCTTTTAGGGCTATCGTTTAGCCTGCCACATTTTCAACAACTCTGAGAATGTTTTTCTCCTCTGTCATGCCTTTTCTGGGGCACAGCCCACACCCTCTTTCTGCTGAGTCACTTTGTCTTGTCAGGTGGTCCTCATAGATGGGGCCATTTCAAGTTGTATCTAGCCCAACTGTCTGTGTGACATCCAGTTAATCCATGATAAAGCTTGTGTCTTTCCTTGCCAAAATCTGACGATGTAATACTTTCCACCCACCACTCATCATTAGCACCTCCCTCTGTCTTTGTCTCTACCATCATAGGCATTCCAGAAAGCCTTTAGTTCATCAGACAAGGTGTAGGGTGTGTGTATCAGTTTCCTTTTCTGGTAGACACTCCCACTCTTTATGAATGGTTCCTTTAGAGGCTCCTCCACTGGGTTTGAGGTGGGGAAAAGAAATGATATGTACTCCAGCAACTCTTTTTCTGAGAAATCCTCATGCATTCTATAAACCTCTTTGTCTTAGTCTATTTGGGCTGCTGTAATAAAATACCATAAATTAGATGGCTTAGAAACAATAGACCTTTATTGCTTACAGTTCTGGAGGCTGAGAAGTCCAAGATCAAGATGCTGGCAGATTTAGTGAGGGCTAAATCTGGTGAGGGCTCCCTCTCTGGTTGATAGATGGTGTCTTTTCCCTGTGCTCACATAATGGAATAGATGAAGAGCCCCTCTCAAGCCTCTTTTGTAAAGGCACTAATCCCATTTATGAGGGCTTCACCTTCATGACCTAATCACCTCCCAGAAGCCTCACCTCTTTTTTGTTGTTGCTTTTTGTTTTTTTTTTTTTGTTTTTGAGATGGAGTTTTGCTCTTGTTGCCCAGGCTGGTGTGCAGTGGCGCAATCTTGGCTCACCGTAACCTCCACCTCCCAGGTTCAAGTGATTCTCCTGCCTCAGTCTCCTGAATAGCTGGGATTACAGGCATGCGCCACCATGCCCAGCTAATTTAGTGTTTTTTCAATAGAGACGAGATTTCTCCATGTTGGTCAGGCTGGTCTCAAATTCCCGACCTCAGGTGATCTGCCTGCCTCGGCTTCCCAAACTGCTGGGATTATGGGCGTGAGCCACTGTGCCTGGCATCCTCACCTCTTAATACTACCACACTGGGAACTAGGTTTCAATGTATGACTTATGAGGGGACACAAACATTCAGACCATAACACTCTTTAAGTTGGTTTTTTTTATATATGCATTTCTTCCAGATGGATGAGGTACTAAGGCTAAGAGAATCTTCTTAGCAAGTCCTGCAGTGGTGTCTGACCCCTCTCCGTAGAATGGGGAG
Organism: Piliocolobus tephrosceles; assembly: GCF_002776525.5. Taxonomy (NCBI): domain Eukaryota; kingdom Metazoa; phylum Chordata; class Mammalia; order Primates; family Cercopithecidae; genus Piliocolobus; species Piliocolobus tephrosceles. The sequence goes on along the minus strand of NC_045437.1, from coordinate 61,552,442 downwards.
TTACCTGTACTCTAATTGGCTTTGGGTCTTAGCTGATATGCCGAGATTTTAAAATATCTATTATAGAAGTGAGGAAGGGATTCCAGCACAGCTGCTAGGGCAGGATGTGTGGAAAGAGGAACATAGTTGAAATTCTAGGGACTTTTACATAATAGAGGACGCATTAACCTGTGCTCATCTCTACCTTGAAAGTCCCCCCAACCAATTCCTCTATTGAGTAGTTTCAGATGGGATGACTGGTTCTATGTGTAAGTGAACCATATATACCCAGAATACTCTTGTTTATCAGTTTGATGGAATAGCTTTTAGGGTTAAATCTGCTTTTGTGATGTCTGCTGGAATAGTGGTCTTCAAGTCTCTTTCCCTAGCATGACCTGATCACCAAAATAATTTTATAAAACCATATAGCTTGCACATTTTTAAGTTGAAAAAATGACACTTTTAAGATTTTAAGATGAACTATCTGCAAATATCATAATTCTAGCAAATTATAAATATTGACATTTTATTTTAAAAATGTAACTTTTAAATGTATCCAATAGACTCCAAATGCCATAGAGATTTGATATCTATCATCAACTCAAAAAACTTAGAAAGTTCTTCTTTAACAGAATTTTTACATAATTCATTTTTTCCCTTGAGCTTGCATTTTCAATTTTCTTCCCCTACAAAATTTAGTTTTATGTAATACATTTTATGTTTGACAATATTATATTGACAACACTATTGTACTTCTCTGCAACATGTATAATAAATATATAAATGGTAATTGCTTTTAAATATTTTTGAAAAGGGAGGCTCTAAGCATTTTTAAAAGGATCATTTGAACTGAGCTATTATAATTATTATGACAATATAATTGATCAAAATTATAATTGTTATTAACATGAATAATTAGCAAACATAAAATATAAGATTTTATCTTTTAATGAGATAGGCTTTTTTTCTTTCCCCAATTAGGTCATGTATTTATTGGCTTCAGAATCTGTTTTATTCTTTTTTAGTAGGTACAGATTTTGATGAACTTTGTTAATATATATCTAAGTAGATGTAGATATAATAAAATTATATTATAGTAATATCATTCAATTTACTCATTCCTATTTATCACCAAATTTTACTGCAATAATTTATCAACAAACAATTAAATTGGGTCCTTTTTCAATTTTATTGAAAGCAAATAATTAAGAATTATTTAAATTGCAAAAAGTTTTTACCCAGTCATTCATTTTCACTTTTTCAACTTGGACACCAACAATTTAAATTTTTCCTGGAGGTTTTTATACCTGGAGTAATTTTAGAGGGGTGAGAGTTTTTTTTTTTTAACTTTATATTAGTGTATACATACAGAAAAGTATATGTTTCATAATGTGCAGCCTGATGAATTTTTACCACTGAATGCATCACTGTAACAAGTTCTCAGATCAACAACAAACAAAACATTATTAGTACTCGATGAGCTCTTTACTTGTTATTTTCTAACCACTCCCCCAACCATATTTGTCTTTTTTTTTTTTTTTGTGGTAATTGATATAAGTAGAATCATTCATTATGCTCTCCTTTGCTGAACATTATTGTAATTGAGATTCATCTTGTATTTTGCATGTATCTGTAGATTATTCACCCTTATTACTGCATAGCACAATTTCTTTATTCATTCCATTATTGATGGGCACTTTTTATAGTTTGGGGACATTAGAAATATTACTATTATAAGCATTCTAGTATTTGTTTTATTTTTATCTGTGTGTACTTTTCTGTTGAGCATATACACATTGCAGTAGAATTGTTGGGTCATGGGGTCATGGAATATGCATTTGAATACAGCTTTAGTACATACTGACAGACAGTCTTTCAAAAGAGTTGCACAAATGTATATACTCAGCAGCAATGAATAACGTTTCTGGTTGCTTCATATTCTTGTCTACACTTAGTATTATTTGTTCATTTTATTAGCCTTTCTAGTGGATATATAATGGTATCACTACGTGATTTTAATTTGCATCACTTTGAGCAATAAAGTTGATCATTATTTTATATGTCACTTGGCCATTTAGGTCTCCTTTTTTTGTGAAATGTCTAATCTTTTTTTTTTGCCAATTTTTCTGTTGTTAAAATTGCTTTATTGATTTGTTGAAGTTTTGTTTTCTTAATTATTCTGTGTATAACACTTTTTCAATATAAGTAATGGAAAATATTATATTTCATTCTATGAGTTGCCTTTTCATGCTATTAATAACTTTTTGTAAATAGAATACTTAATATAGTCCAACTTATCTTTTTTCTGTTACAGTATATGCTTTTTTGAATCTTATATAAGAAATCTTTGCCTATCTCAAGGTTGTGAAAAAGCTCTCCATGCAGCTTTATTAACTCCAAGAGATTTATTATTTTACCTTTTATATTCAAAACTGTAATCCACAAATAGTTAATGTTTGTATATGCTGTGAGGTCAAGACCAAAACATACTTTTCCCCAGTATGGATATCCAGTCGATCCAGTACCACTTATTGTGCCCTTTCTTCAAGCTGGAGAGGAGCTATTATAAACGGGGTGATGAAAGAAAATCTGAACTTCCATAACAGGCTCATTCTTAGACACCACAATTTTAGAAACAGTAAACATGAGAGTTGAAGAACAGAGAATCTACTACTCTAAAAATATCTCTTTCTTCATATCTTTTGGGAAATCTTGAAGTACTCTTGGGCATATTCAGTTTGAAGACTACTGTTCTAGGAAGTAAGTCAGGATAGAGGAAGACAAGGATTCTTAAAAGGGAGGATAGAGTCCATATGGCAACTCATATACCCTGTACATGCAACAGGACTTTGGGGCCCAAAGGCAAACAAAGACATAATGATATTGTGGAGTAAATTGGGCAAACTTTGTTGCCTAAATGAAGTGAGATCTCTTTTCTCCCTAAGCTACTTGGCAGTTCGTATTTATTTTTCTGTTGACTGCACAGAACTTTTCAGTGGTGACTACTAAAACCACACCATACTATAGCTTCATTTTGGATCATCATTTTTTCTTACCTAAGGTCATTCAGGTAAAGATTTTAAATAGATTTCGATGGAATTTTATATGACTGGAAATTACTGAGCAACCACATTTTACCAGTTACTCTCTTTTTACATATGAAAATTCTAAAGCAGTGAAACATTAAAATATATTGTCCTCGGTCATGTCCTGAGTTTCATGCTTAGTTTCTTAGAAACCAAAATTCCCTATTTCCAACCTAGTGCTTCACCCCTCTCTAAAAGGTATGCCTTTGCAAAGAATTAAAAATTCCTGTCAAAGGAGCCCCCAAACATCTGAGATTTTTTGTTCTGTACATGAGGAATCAGCCCAAGGCTGTCTTCGTGGGCATCTGTGCTTCTGTGGATTTCCCAAGGGCCATGGGAATGGCTGTGGACACAGAGCAGGCAAAGTGTCTGTGATCAGAACATGATAGAGATGACACTGCCTTTCCTTTAGCTGCCCTTGGAGGCATCTTGTGCCTCATAACAGAAGGTAGAAATGGGGAGATTTTTGTCTAATAGGACAGTTTCAGGCTCTGTCGGAGCTGAGTGGGTTACGTGCCCTTTTCTCAAGCTGTACTTAGGGGAGAAATTGGGGCGAACTGATGCATTTAACTGCTTGGGTTGGCCCAGCAGTGTTTCTTGCTTTTTCAGCCCTCAGAGTTCTGAAGCAACCAGGAAATGTTACAGGAAGGAGAAAGAGGTTTTCAGGGACAGAAGGGTAGTGACTAGCAGGGCAATGTTGGAAATGGAAAACAAACAAACACATTTTTAAAAATAAACCTTTTACTTTGGAACATTTTAGATTTGCAGAATTATTCAGAAGATGCTACAGAGAGTTTTTGTATACCCTACACCCAGCCTTCCCTGTTAATAGCATCTTACATTAGTATGGCACAATTATTGCAATTAATGAATAAACATTGATATATTATTATTAACTGAAGTCTATACTTTATTCACATTTATGAAGTTTTTCTATAGTGTCCTTTTTCTGTTCCAGGATCCCATCCAGGAGATCATATTTTATTTAGGAAGGATGTCTCCTTAAGTCTTCCTTGTTGTGACAATTTCTCAGACTTTCCGTGTTTTTGATGACCTTGATAGCTTTCAGGATCAGGTATTTTGTAGAATGTCCCTCAAGTGGGATTTGTCTGATGTTTTCTCATGATTGAGTTGGGGTTAAATGTTTTTGGAAGAAAGGATACAGAGGCAAAGTGGCATTCTCATCACATATCAAGGGTACATATTGTCAACGTGACTTCCCAGTGTTGATGTTAACCTTGATTGCCTGGGTGAGATAGTGTTTGTCAGCCTTCTCCACTGCTTCCAGCAGGGCCAGATTAAATTTTGGAAGCTATAAAGCGTTGAAAACATTGGAAGACATGTTTCGTCAAATTAATTTAAAAATATATATTACAAAATTTTAGATTGTTCTGATTTTTCCAATGAGGACTACATTTTTTGTTGTGATTTTTAAGCTACAAAATTGTTTCCTAAAAAAATTGTACTATGAAAAAAACATATCATGGTTCTTCTGTTTTGTTGATGTCCTAAGCACATACTCTATCTGTCCCTAGGGTAATCCAACAAAGGCCCTCTGGGAGCAATTTCTTACTCTTCATCCCATTTGAGAGATATCTTTACATTCTCTCTAATCTCAAGGACTCCTTGCATTTAAATGAAATTAATATAATTCTCTCTATGAATATTTATTAGGAACAATAGTTTCTAATATATTAAAACAAAAGCAGATCTCTGCTAGAAACAGGAAGAGTAGCTATAAAGGTTAGTAATAAACCTTTGTTCTTAGGGTTCTTCTGATCTATAGCAAACCCTACCTAAACCTAAACCAAATGCGTGAATCACTGGTTTCTAAGACTTGCCACATGGCAGATGAGGTATGTTTTGTAGTCAGCAGCTTCCTGGGAAATCTCCAAATCACATTCTCATCTTCTAAGTTTGGCCTTGTTCAGAAGGAACCTGGATGTTAATTAACACCAGCCTCTCTTTCTTTCTTTCTTTCTTTCTTTCTTTCTTTCTTTCTTTCTTTCTTTCTTTCTTTCTTTCTTTCTTTCTTTCTTTCTTTCTTTCTTTTCTGTCTTTCTTTCCGTCTTTCTTTCTTTCTTTCCTTCCTTCCTTCCTTCCTTCCTTCCTTCCTTCCTTCCTTCCTTCCTTCCTTC
>NC_045437.1:61507305-61547229 GCF_002776525.5 Piliocolobus tephrosceles | reverse complement strand
TTCCTTCCTTCCTTCCTTCCTTCCTTCCTTCCTTCCTTCCTTCCTTCAATGGAGTTTTGCTCTTGTTGCCCAGGCTGGAGTGCAGTGGCACGATCTCGGCTCACAGCAACCTCTGCCTCCCGGGTTCAAGCGATTCTCCTGCCTCAGCCTCCTGAGTAGCTGGGATTACAGGTATGCACCACCACATCTGGCTAATTTTGTATTTTTAGTAGAGGTGAGGTTTCTCCACGTTGGCCCAGGCTAGTCTCAAACTCCTGACTTCAGGTCTTCTGCCCACCTCGGCCTCCCAAAGTGCTGGGATTATAGGCATAAGCCACTGTGCCCGGCCAACACCAGCCACTTTCTTAGCATCCAGCTGGAGCAGGAGCTATGCTTGACTATACAAAACCCAGAGTAAGTGACTAAAGTCACACAGCTGGTGATAATGGAGCCATGACTGGACTCCTAAGCATCTGGCCTCAACATTTAGCTGTAACTCACAAGATGGTTTACAGTTTTCTCATGTCAGATTTACATAAAATCCTGGTGCATTATGAACTACACAGGTAAAAGGATAAAACCATTCCTTTCTCTCCTCTAAAGTACTCTTTTTCATCTTGGTGAGGATTTACTTGTAAATAGTAGTTAAAAGGTAGAAGAGGGTTTAATGCTCATGTTCCAATATTATTCTCAAGCAAGGCAGCATCACATGCTAAGATTAGCTGCTTATCAGGAATTTAGTATCACTTTAATGTATGCATTCATTTAATAAACTCTTCAGAATAATGTGTTAGAGAAGTTAAGTCTTCTCCATTAACTAATTAGTTATTATAAGAGGAGGACGGTGTATAGTATACTAATAAAAAGTAGCCTCATATTGGGTAGATTACTTCATATATTTAGGGCCATTAGAGAGTTAATTTTCAGTAATATTCCTGCTTTCTCCCATGCATAGCATTATTCATGGCAGAAGAGGAAATAATCTTCTATTAAATGGGACTTTAAAAATATTATCCTTTAATCATACCTCATACCAGCTAATTAGCACTAATGTATAAAACACCAAACAGAAAAAAGTGATTAATATCATTGATATGTTACAGGCAGATATTTTATTTAAAATATCCAACATTTGGTAGGGAAGGGCGATAAAGCACATAAGAATAATTTATTTAAAATTAAAAGTTTGAAGTTTACAATATTAAAATGTGGTAGTATATTAGTGAGTTCCGTATCATTAAAAAAAGAAAATGGCTTTTATAAATGCCACAGTCTTTATTAGCAACCTGATAATCATTTTTCTGTTCTAAAACCAGAGATTTTTCTCTAACTGCTAATTTAAGAAAAGTAGTTAATTCTTTTTCTATTTCTCACTCTCTTTTTTTTTTTTTTTTTTAATGTAGCATAAATATCTAGTTCCTTCTCAAACACCCAAAGAACCATTCCATACCTCTTTCTTGCTAGTAGAATCTTGATTTTCTGGAATAATTACACGGAGTCATTCATGATTTGAGGTAAGTTTAAGCTAGTCATCAAATTTCATTCTCCTTTGCCAATGACTACATTTTTCAGCTTTCTTTGCAGCATTTGAAGTTCTATAACTATGTATGGACAATGAAGGAAAGATCCTGATAAGAAGCTTCTGAAAAAAAATTGCTTTCCAGATAAAATGGCAATTGTACCACTGCTATTCTGTCACTTTTCTTTTCCTTCCTTTGAATTTAGGTGTGAAACCTAGTGTTATGGAAGTCATCTTGTGACCACAAAACCACAAGCCACATGAAACAGATAAAAGTAGCCCCTTTTTTATTATCAGCATTGAATTTATCATGGAATACCTGTCTTCAGACTTTTTATTATAATATTTTATTGAGTTTTAAAGTATACATTTATTTTGACACTTTAACACCTCCAAAATTAGGCATGGAGACTATAGAACATTCTTTTAATCCTTAAGAACTAAGGAGGCAGAGGAGATGGTAAATTAGATAGGTTTTAGCATTGTTAAAGGGGATATCTACCTATTTTCAAAGTTGGCCTCAGAATTTAGCTCCAATGGTGTTTACTTCTTCCAAGGACTATTTTAAGAAATGTTGCATCATTTATGCTCCTGATGACACAGAAGCCAACACTGAATGGAAAAACTCACTGGCAATTTTAAGTTGACTATGATTCAGAAGAGTTGAACTCTGAAAGAGTTTAGAGACATTAACCAGTTTATTTCTCATTTTAAAGTGTGCAGATAGGTGATATGATACAGATCCAGTTTTAATACATCTGTATATAATAAAAATTCTAAGTAATATAGAAGCATGTGTAATAGTTACTTGGCAGCATGTTTCTTTAGAAACATACAATAATGATTACTCTAATAGCTGATGGTACTTCAGTTTTGACAAACTGTAGTGTGTAAGAGAAAGAATCTCCTACTTGGTTAAGCCGTTCCTCCTTGGGTATTTTCTTACTTGGAACTGAAATAATTTCCACTGTATACAAGAATACTCCAAATTCTTGTTCCATAAGCTTTACTTGAAAATGTGTTGTTCATCCTACTATATTATTCTTAAGACTCCATTTAGCATGGCCTTTTGGTGGTCTGAGTGTGCGAGGCTTCCTTTAAATACCTGGATTGGCTTGAATTGATTATTAACTTACTATAAAAATCTTACACACACACACTAATGTTTTTGGATAGCTCCTGCTTCTTCAACTTACATTCAGGAATTATTTACAAATTTCAGAGTTCTTAAAGTCAGCTCTGTGATGGTTAATTTTATGTGTCAGTGTAACTGGGCTAAGGGATCCCCACATAGTTGGTAAAACATTAGGGTGTGTCTGTGAGAGTGTTTCTGGAGATTAGCATTTGAATCAGCAGACTGAGTAAACAAGATTGCCCTCAGCAATGTGAGTGGTCATCCTCCAATCTGTTGAGGGCCAAAAGAGATCAAAAGGCAGAGGAAGGGTAAATTTGCTCTCTCTCTTCTGGAGCTGGGACATCCGTCTACTCCTGTCCTCAAACATCAACATACCTAATTTTAGGGCCTTCAGAATTGGATCCGTACTTACACTATTACCCCCACTCTCCAGTTCTTTGGTGTTTGGACACACACTGGGACTTACGCCATTTATGTCCCTGGTTCTCAGACCTTCGGGCTTGGCTTTCCTTGGCCTCCAGCTAGCCCACGGGAGATTATGAGCCTTCTCAGTCTCCATTATTACTTGAGCCAATCCCTCTTAACAAATCTCTTTGTATTTATCTACATATAGTCATGCATTGTTTAATGATGGGGCTACACTCTAAGAAATGCATCATTAGGGGATTTTGTTATTGTGTGAACATCATAGAGTGTACTTACACAAACCAAAATAGTGTAGCCTACCACACATTTAGGCTATGTAGTATAGCCTGAATATTGTAGGCAATTGTGATAGAATGATAAGTACTTGTGCATCAAAAGACATGGAAACATAGAAAAGATAAAGTATAAAATATGAAACACAGTACACCTGTACAGAGCACTTATCATGAATAAAGCTTGTGGACTAAAAGTTGCCCTGGATGAGTCAGTGAATAAGTGGTGGCGAATGTGAAGGCCTTGCACATTACTGTGTACTTTTATATAACTGGTAGCACAGTCGGTTTGTTTACACCAACATCACCATAAAGATATGAGTAATGCATTGAGCTATGACATTATGACAGCTATGATGTCACTAGGCAATAGGAAATTTCTCAGTTCCATTATAATCTATGGGGCCACTGTTGTATATGAGGTCCGACATTGACCAAAATGTGGTTATGACTATGCAGCCTATTGGTTCTATTTCTCTGGAGAACTCGACTAGTACAAGCTCCCAACTGGATTTTATGATTTAAAGTGAATCAGTTCTACCAGAATGAGTGCTAGATATTCCTACTAGACATGTGCTTCTCAGTTTGCTAAATAATATGCTTCTAGGAGAATATAGTAACTCTTCTTGCAAAAGCATTTCTTACAGAGCTTTGCAGGACTTTTGGTTTTGTATTTTATGATTATTACTCTTTACTATTGGGTATTGACTTCCTTTTCTCTTAAAGATTTAAATCTAATGGTGTGTGTACACCATTACATTCAGGGAAGAAAAGAGACCTATTTTAAATCACTGAAATATGCCATTCTTTTGTGTAGGCTTTTGTCATAACTGACTTACTCCATCATCAGAATAATATCTGAGGTAGATAATGGCCTGAGGTTATGTCGTGTGTTATATCTGAGGACACTAAGGCTGGGAGAGATTTAAAAAGTTGTCCAAACTGATAAGCCATTTTGATTCAGATTAGCCACACTCAAAAGTGCAGACGACTTCCAAATCATCATGTTTTCTCCTGAGAACGAGGGGTAATTCATAACAAATATTTGAATGTGTCCTATGGGCCACTCATTTTACTGGCACTGTCCCTGCCTTTAAAGTGCCAATAGTCTCGTGAGAACTAGAATGACGCATGGTGCTTTCAAGCCACATTGGCTGAGTAAAACCCAATGGTATGACCAGAACAACTGGTCTTTAAAAAAGGCTCTGGCAGCCTTTTAGCACAAAGATAGGTTAACAGCACTGAGCACAGACCTTGAAGTCAAGATCTTCTGGCTTCACATCTCTAGCCATTAACTTATTGCTTGACTTCATATAGCCTGTTTCCTCATCAGCAAAAAGTAATAATAATGGAAATAATTATGTACTTTACAAACATTGTTGTGTGAAGTAAGTGAGAGACTACTTACAAAGTGCTCATGTGGTTTCTGGCACTTAACAGGCCTCCAGCAAAGCTTTGGATGAGCTAAGAATGAGACTCCAGGAACAGAATGTCTCAAAGACAGGACTTGTGTGTGAGGGCTCTGGACTGGAAAGGCTGCGAGAATGTTTGCCATGGGGATTCCTCTTCCATACCCTAAACACAGCGCTAAAGTTTTCAGAAAGGACTTGCTTGGGAGCACTATGAATAAAACAGAGTGTCCCCCCTGGGCTTTTTTTTTTTTTTTTTTTTTTAACTGCTGACAACTGCTAAACTGCTCACAGACTTAGCCTGGATTTTCAAAGATGATTAGATATCACTAACAAGATTGTCCAGGTGCCTAAAAAGTTATGCGATGTTTTCTCTGATGAAGGAGTCTTTGTTGTGAGCTTGCAGAACATCTGTGATCTCTGTTTATAGGGCTCACCATTATTTGAGTGTCTGTGCTCTGCCTCATGGGCTATAAAATAAGCCAAGTCATCCTGTTTGCTCCTGGTAAAATATTACAAATTAAGTCAATAAATCCACCTCTCCCAAATGAAAATCTGCACCCCTCTGGACATCACAGAGCTATCTGATGCCTTGTCTTTCTGTACTCTGGTCTCTAGGTTCCACGCAATCTGCAACTTGATTGAAAAATTCCCAGTTCTATATATGAAGAAGTAGTACTGCATCTGTAAGCCAGACCCTTGTTTCCTCCTGCTTACTTTATCTCTTCCTATATTGTTCTAGGAAGACATGTTTGCCTTCTTGGTCTGCAGAGAAAGTTAGATAAGTATTATATGTTGCTTTTAATATCTATCCATACAATTCTATCAAAAACTTTTAAGTGCTTCTCTTTTCTTCCCTATTTGACTGCCTGCAGCATTTCTCAACTAAAAGCTCTCTTTCCAAACTTTGCCTTAATTGTTAATAGGCATCTGCTGAGGCTTAACTTTGCTTTATGGCACAGTGTGGGAGATTTCAATGTGTCTCAGCTTGTTTGTGGCAGAACTTGGGGAATGGTGAGAAATTAGACAGCAGTCTGTTGAGTCCTGAACATACATCAGTAAGAGATCACTGCAGAAATAATAGCTGACATTTGAAAAACATCTCATAATAGTATACTAACCAACCTTCCTGGGTTAAGAACTAGATTGAGCAGCACACAATCCCCATGAAAATGTTCTCAATTTACTACTAGCTGAGAGCCCTGCTGCAGTTCTGTTATTAACTGCTCCACTACGGCCAAAGGATAGAGAAGGTTGAACAGGGCTTTTCTAATTAGTGTTTGTGGTGCTAGTCTGCTGGCTGGCCTTGAAATTGGAATAAGGCAGGTCAGACATTAAAACTCAGAGAAAGAAATCAGAATTCTTTAACTCTCTTCTCTCTATACTATCTTTAGCTCCCCTTCTCTACTCGTCTACTCTACTTCTCTTATACCACCATCGACCTACAACTGGGCAACCCTTCATACTATATGTTTATTTGTCTTACACTTTTACAAGGCTTAATAACACTCCAGCTTACTAGCCAACAAACATGGGAGTTTTTCTGATTCTCCATAATGACTTCTAAATGTCAAATGAGTAAGATTCAGTTTATCCAGTTTCTTAGGCAAGATAGCAAGCCCCCGATTTCTAATAATGAAGGAAGCTTGTTACTTTTTAACAACTGGTCTTGAAGACCTGGGTGGTTCCCAAAACCCCTTAATTTGACTGCAAAAATGAGTCATTGAAAACTCTGTCATCAACCATAATATGGGGACAGTGCTAACAGAAATCCTTGAAATTCCCAGATAATCCCCAAACTGCCATTTCACTACTAGCTGTAGCCTCTTAACTTAAATCTTCACTAGAACTGCTAACAACATTGCACTGATAAAAGCTTCAAAAGAGCTAGCATATTTCTGAGAAGTGTTAACTTGGGGATGTATCAAGAATTAGGCCGTAGAAAGAAGTTATAGAAGCAAAAATTGATTGAACAGTCATTCTTGTATAACAAATGCATTGTATAGTTTTGAGTACTTATTGCATCCTTTAATTGTCGGTAGAATAGTTTGATTTAAACTATATAACAGTTTTATCATTTATTTGTAAGCCTTAGCTAGATAGAAATATCTTTTTATAGAACTTAAACATGATATTAGGAGCAGAAACTGACTTGATGAGAAATTGCTGGGTCTTTCCAGAGGTCGTATGAATAGATTCTTAGAAAAAACAGAAATACAATTCTAGAAATCTGTCTAGTTTTCAAATGTCTATTACAATCTATCTCTGAGTCTTAAGTGTTAAGGCCTACTGCTCTTCTCATTGTGTTAATGGGCTTTTTCTTGTTCCCTGTAGAGTCTGTTTTTCTTTCCCATATAGATATAAATAGGACAACTGTACAAAAGAGAAAATGGTGAGGGAGGCCTTGAAGCTAGAGTTGGGAGCCTTGTAGGATTCCCTGGGTTCCTCAGAAAGAGTTCACTAATGTGGAAAACCAAAGTCAGGTAAACGGAAGAGGAAATGTTAAAGGAGAACTACTTTCTGGTATTTATGCTACTTTCATAGTCATCTTTTATAGCTCCTGCAAAGGCAAGAAGGAAATCATTATGGACTTTGGATAGTGACCCAGACCCTGGCATGGAAATCAAAATACTTGCTATTAACTCTAGCTCTGCCACTAAAGTGTGTGGCCTCAGGCATGCTATTTCTTTTCCTGCACCTCTTTGTTTATAAAGTGAGTAGTGTAAACCATGAGTGAAACACTCATTTTCTGCCCTCACATTTGATGTAGGAAACCTTGTGATATAATGGAAATACCACACAATTAGGAATATGAGCAAATTTCTAGTTATATGCTGTATAACACTGATTGAGTGAGCTCTTTTAGTTTCTTATCAGTAAAATAAATAGGTTAACACATACTTTGCAGGGCAGCTGTGAAAATAAAAGATAACATATAATAAATACCAGGAAATGTGAACAGAATATAGACAGCTTTATATTAAAAAATAATGTTTATTCAATGATGCCATGACCTGGTCCTAAATGGCCCTGCATTGCAGGTTGAGTTGTAAGTCTGACTTCTGTCTCCACGGACTAAGCAGCATGGAGTCTGTGTTACTACCTAAGAGTAAAAGTGATTCAAAGCTCTTGGCTCTGTCCATGAATGAATGCAAAGGCAATTCTCTCCCAGGACCTCTTGGAAATGCTATGGAAGATTAGAGCCCCATTGCACAATCATGTCTTAACCCAGCCTCTATGGCCCTGGGACCTCTCTAACCCCTCTTTAACCCCTCTCAGCTATGTTGAAAGCTCTACTGGTGAAGGAAAATGTAGTGAAGAATGGCAAGCTACTTTACTCACATCAGGAAATACAAAGATCTGACAATGTAGAGTGGTTCCAGAATAACTATTTGAATCCTTTTTCTGATATTCTCAAATACTTGTGTTGAAAATTGGGCCGGACACTGAGGGGTGGGGAATAGGCAAAAGATGGCTACAGACATCCACTTCAGCGAACCTCTAACGTTTCAGATTCAGTTGGGAATCTAATGTTACAGATTCAGTTGGGAATCTGTCAAAAAATGGGCTACATCTTGGGGGGAACATATCCATCTTTTAAAAGATTTCCATCAACAACAAACTTCTCTCATTTACAGGAAAATGTATCATTTGACACCTTGGAGATTTTACCTGGAGGAAGATAATTTCTTGAAGCCTCTAGTGACTGTGAGAGCCAAAAGCTATTTTGCAGCTGTAATATTGACAATGTATTCACATTTTCCCCAGAGCAATGGATTCTTTAACCTTAATATTGAGTCTGTAACGAGATTCTGTCCTCTAGAGGTCACCAGTGCACCGGATTTGAAGGCAATGGAGGCTTCTAAAATGCTCAGGAAGAGCTAGATGTCCTGTTCATATATGAATGAAAGAGAAAATAAGGCAAGTAAATTATCTTAATGGTTACTTTCCAGTTAGTCTCTGAAGAAGTAGGAAATCTGGTTTTCAATAAGGCATTTTAAAATGGATTTATCTTGGTTTATCTTGGCATTTCTCTGCATTGATTTAGCTGGAGGAAACTCTTATAATGGTTAAATACTTCTTAACAGATAGCTTACTTTTGATAGTGAGAGAAGAAACTTTTCCAAACAGGAGAAAAACTGATGTAGAAATAGGCTATTTTAGCCTCCATTAAATGAGTGTTACTTTCACTGGTGCTCTGGCCAAGGCAAAAGGTCTCTCTGTGCCTCGTCAGCACACTGTCTTCAAAGGGCATGGGGACACGGAGGCAGGGAAACATGGCCCTTTAATTCACTGTTACATAATTTTTGAGTTGCTTCATGAGGAGAGATGCCATCCGAAGTACTCATTTCTCTGCAGACCAATTAGAAACTGTACATAAAGGGATCACTTTGATAGTCAAAACATGCCTTACCCTTGGGAGAACAAGTCAAGAGCCAAGAAAGTGGTAGTCTCCTTTTGGGACTAATGGGAGCTAAAGGAAAGTCTTACTCGGACTTTGCCTTTTTAGTTATCCCAATGCATTAATCTTGTGTGAAGCTAGTTGTCTCCCTTAAAGAGAACAAACCAGGAGAACGGCACTCCATGTCGGCAGCTGGACTGAACGAGGGGAGTAAACACTGCGCTGCCCAGGGTTCGGGATGTGCTGTGGCCTAGCCTGGTGCCATGGACTGCACTGTTCAAGGCGTGACCTGAGAGTCACCACCAGCAATTCCCAGCATTGTTCCTGCTCCTCTGGTTGCTCTCCAAGGAGACAAATTCCTACACCACGACTTTCCCAGGGTCCAAACACTTGCCAGCAACTGATCCATCAGGAAATCGCCTCTCCCTTCTTCCTCCCCCTATTCCTTCCTGAGCATTCCCCAGTCCAGGGTGTGGTCAGCCCTCAGAAGATCTGCTGGGATTGATTGACAAGAAAACAAAAGCTTCCTCTAGATAAGAAAGATCATAGTGCTATAGGAAATCGATTTACTTCTGGGTAGCACTTGTCCACCCTCTCTCTCACTCTCTCTAGCACTTTTAACTGCTGACTGTGTAGTTTCTTATCATCTCTTCAGGATATGTGGAGCAGTCAATCTTCAATCAATGAGCATTGTTTGGGGAACTGTTTTTATGGCCAATTCACAAGGAAGTAAAACACTTTGTCCTAGAGAGTTAGTGTTGGTCTTTCTCAGGGTAATTAGACATTTTCTTTAGCACTAAGAAAGAACAGAGGCAAATTTTTATTTCTGAGCTGTTTCCTTTAGCTGAGAAACCCGTCTAAAAGCTGCTGGTACTACAGAGATGTGAGAGTTCAGCAAAGGATGCCACTCATCATCTATTCTGAAGAATACTGTAATGTGGATAATATGCTAGGAGGTGGGTGGCAGAGTGTTGTGCAATGTGCTTAGCTAGGTTGAGAATCGTGTCCCTGACTTCTTGTCAATGTAGGGCTGACAGAAAGCTTTCTGAGAACTCAGCGGTTTGATCTTGGTTACCAGTTGTGTGACTGTAAGCAAGGCTCTCTTATGTCTCATTTCTCTTATTTGTAAAGTAAAAGGGTTGGACATCATTTTCTCTAAGGTCCATTTTGAAGCCAGAACCCACTCTGAGAAGTTAAGGCTGCTCAGTCAGGGCAATTGCATCTTAGCAAGTATATTGGCTTCTTAAGACTCCCATAACAGTGTACCAAAACCCGAATGGCTTCAAACAACAGATAATTCATTTTCTTACAGTTCTAGAGGCTGGAAGTCTGAAATCAAGGTGCAAGCAGGGCAAACCAAAGGTCTCTCTGATAGCTCTAGGGAGAATCCTTCCTGGCTTCTGCTGCCTCTTGGTGTTTGCCGCAATCCTGGCATCCCCTGGCCTGCAGATGCATCACTCCAGTCCTATTACCATCTTCTCCCTTTGTGTCTTCACACGGTCTTCCCTCTGTGCATGTCTGTCTCTGTGTGAAAATTTCTACCTTCTGTAAAAACACAGTCACATTGGATAGGACCTGCCATAATGACCTCATTTTAACATGATTACTTCTGTGAAGACCCTATTACCAAATAAGGTCACATCTTGAGGTACTGGGGAGTAAGACTTCAATGTATCTTTTTGCAGGGATATAGTTCAAACCATAACAGTAAGCACATAAAAAATCCCTCTGTGCTGGATATCTTTTCTTTGACCTCTGGGTGCATTGTCCATGTTATTTTGTGCCCTGGCCTCCGTAGATTATACCAAGGGATCCCCTTGTCCTCCAGCTTTCAGTTGGGTTTAGCAATGACAGGTGATATGATGGAATAGGAGAGTCAGATAGGGGGAGTGGTGGTATTTAGTCCCCTGCGGGGTTCTCTCTCTGTAATAGGAGATGTTACTGCAGGCTGGCTCTTCCTTTAAAGAGACTTTATCCACACAGATTTCTTTGCCTCTGGGACCCTTAAGGGCTGCTTCAAGCCTTTAGGCTAAAGGTCAACAATTGTCTCCCTCCTCTGGCTTCACTTTGGTTTCCCTACAGTGGATCTATTACTTTAAAAAAAATTCTTTTTATTAAACTCTCTTTATATTATCCATTTTGAGTGAACCATCTATTTTCTACAAGGATTCTGACTCTCTACCTTCTCAATGACTGAATTGTTTTTCTAGAAATTTAAGGTGTCAGTTTGGCCCAGAGAAGTCTTGGGAGGAATAAGTTGTCTTGCAATTTGGAGAACCCCTAGTCCAAGAAACATTCAAAAGTCCAGGTCTAGTGAAGCAGGTACACCAGGCTTGGTGATGTACCTAGCCTGTATCTGGATGATGTAGGTAGGGACATATGTGGGTTTATGACCACTCTAAAACAGCCCTTCCAGGGTAATTGCACATCCCGGAGCCAGGCTGGCTTTCAGTAAACCCACCTGGACTTTCTCTGTCTTGTCCCTGCCTCCCTGCATGACTTCATTGCATTCTTTTCACCCAGTATCCAGATTTCTTTCAGTAATACAATGCCTTTCTTTTAAAATTTGTTTCACATATAATAATTTCTAAGTCAGTTTTTTTAGGTCAACTTAGTCATTACTAATAAACATGCTAGGGAAAGAATATTGTGCCAGATATTCTATTGCATATTCCATTTGATATTCTATTTTCCAACTGGAGAAAAGAGGCACATATGTGAAAGGGATTGATGACAATCTCTAGAATGACACATTCTTAGACTACTCTGTGAAGCAGATATTACTATCCATTTTAACTAAATGAGGGAACTCGAGTTTCTAAGCAATTCAATGAATTACTCTGCTTATACAGCTAGTAAGTTTATGAGGGCTGCTTCTCAAATCCAGGTTTTCAAATTCCATTATTTGCTTCTAAAAAGGTCTGTGTCACTATGATGTTCACAAGCCTTAAAAAAAAAAAAAAAAAGAACATCTGTACTATATGATTTGGTACATGGCCTTTCCTCCCTCCCAGTGTCCAAGATAGCACTTTGCCCATAGAGTTCTGAAGACTTCTTGCATGGAAGAGGCAGAGAAAGGCACCTGAGAATGTTGCATAGCTGTTAAACTCCCTTTCTTAAACTCATTTCTCTGTTGGATTTCTACAGATCCTTAAAACATTATCTGTTACACATTAAGTCAGTCTTTCCTTTTTTTTTTTTTTTTTAAACTGGCCTTTCTTCAATGAATTTCAATCTTCCCTATTCACTCTGGGTGCCCCAGTGGCTATTGCTTTCATTCTGGACCTTGGGTAAAATCTACACCCACATCAATTTGTTAACAATATCTGTTGAAAGTCTGTTGTGCATTAGCTTAGCTGATCTCTACTGTAGCCATGAAAATGGACGCCTATATTTAAGGGTGAGAATTACACCACAGACATGAAATGTCTCTTAGAATGGACAAAGGAGAGGGGCACATTACTAGAAAACAAAACACACTGAGTTGAATATTTGTGGCTTAAGTTACTAGTTATACTTGGAGAATTCTGAGTTGGTTTGCATTAGAATTCTTATTACCTTTTTTAAGGAGGAACCCCCTCCCCACCAACAAAAACTCATTAAAAAGTAGAAAGGTTTTTTTTGGATATCAGGTAGCTCTTTCCATATCACATTTGGCTGATTGCAGTGTAAGGGGATAAGAAATGCTTAAATGTTGTTTTCTTTAAAGCCGACTTGGGATTAAGTAAGAAGTGGAAAACATCCTACAAAACCCATGTGAATTGTTTTGGAACTCAAACATTTGGAGAGGCACTTACAAGAATTCTTTTATATTTGAGAATGCCCACGTTGGTTTCACTTTTACTCTGGATTTTTTCTGTGTACCTTATTACAGTATCATCACAGTTTTATTATTCTAAGCATAAAAGCAGCAGATTTTTTTAAAGATGTAAATGATATAAAGCAAAAGAAAAATTCTAGAGAGAATAGGAATAATTGTGTCTCCCTCAAAAAAATCCCTTATTTATGATTGCCTTTCAGGGTAAGAATGGTGGGGCAATATGAACTGGTAGTCATGATAAGGCAAGGGTAGTATGCCTAAAGCATTGCACAGAAGGCAGATTTATCTTTATTTAGTCATTTATCTTACTCTTGCCAGACTTATTTTCCTGAATGTCACTTTCGCTGTGTTGCATTTCTGCTTAAGCAATTAGCCTGGCTTCTTACTGTCCACTGAGTCAAGTTTGTGCTTCGTTCCCTGGATTTCACAGCTTTCAGAATAGTATCCAACTTGGTTTCCTGCTCTTGCATGAAGGACGAGGTCAGAAGAAAAGCCCAGAACTTCATAGGTGATAAACAACGTCTTTCTGGGAATGGTCAGGCTCCTTTAGTAGATGAGTTCACAAAGGTGAAAAGAGGTGCTTGAAGACACAGTTCCTGGGGGGTGCTAGGACCCCATACAGGTTATTGAGACAGGAATCAAGGTCCAGCTTCCTGATCTCAGTAAAAATGCGGGGACTTGACTACGGGACGTGGCAGAAACTCTGTTTAATGCTAGAGCGCAAAGGCCAGAGAGAGTCTAGGGTCAAGTCTTCATATGCAACCCTTGAAGGTACTGCACAAAGGCCCCTAAGTATGAAACAGGAATAGTTTTAAAAGAGAAATCCTGCAGGTGAAGGTGGAAATCACAGTGTTCCAGTGCTAGAAATCAGGAGGCAAGGGGTAGACCCTTCTCTTGCCAAGTGGCTTATATTAAGTCTGATCTATGTTCTTTGGACTGTAGACTTGCCTGAGCATATGTGGTAGATTTGAGGGAAGGGCCAGGAGGGCTGCATTTATATAAACGACCAATATGATATCTGGCGCACATGGTTTTCTCTAGAAATAGGGTAGTAATTATGAATACCATATGAGCTGTCACTCTAAATGTCATCAACTCAGCTTCCATTTATTTATGTCTGAGTCTTAGGTTCAGATGAAGCTGCAAATAAAAACTGGAGGAGTTGTTCCCTTGTAGAATAAAAATTAGCACTATTTTGGGACCAATAATAATACAATATTCAGAGGTTTTTCTAACTCCATTATCGACATACCAAAGCTTTGCTGCATTTGGGGGCCTTTAGAGGAAGTACTGTTGTTTCTTTTTCATTTTAATTGATGACTGTAGCACATCAGAGATTTTATCTGGAAAAGAGACAAGTAAAGTCCACTTAATGTAATCGTGATAAGTAGAAAGATACATCATTACTGCATATTCTTCCATGATACTTATTCCATTTTTTTCCTTCTAATTTTAAAAATTTTGGGAAATGTACATTAGGTGATTTATAATATATTATGTAGATATAATCATTTTATCCTTTTGAAGGATCACATTTGAAAGAGAAATGTATTGTCTTCTAACAAACTGCTATGGTTTGTTTATTACATAATTAATTCATGGTAACATGCCATGAATCATCTCAAGCTATCAAATGCAAAACCCATAGATCTTGTCATCTTGGCAATTCTTTCGACGCAATACAAGAGTCATCCTCTCCCTTCCCTTGTATGTTTGCAGTGGGTGACAGGAATGGTTAATGGTTAGTATCACATTTAATTATATAATTAAGTGCATTATATAATTGGAAAACATTACTTTTTGTATGATTCTCTTTAAAAGATGGTTTACCAAGATATAATTTGATTTTTTTCCACCTCTACTGACTGGAAGCAAGATAAGATTATGAGAGGGTTCAAAGGATAGAATCAAAGACTTTGAGAAATTAAAAGCAATACAATTGACTGATGTTCTCAATCATCAGTTGTACTGATTCCAATAGCCTTTAGTTTGGACTACCCTGCCATATATATGAGGTAACTCATATACAACCCAAGAGACAAAATAGAATAATCTGTTTCATGGAAATATTTTGCATCCAATACAGGATCCGAGAAATTAGGAACAGTCTGAAGTTCTCTTGGTCCTCTAAATAATCAACTAATGATAGAGATGGATCCCCAGACTAACCCAGATTTAGTCAGTTAAATGGTGTGAAGTTGTTTAGAAACTGGATCAACATTTATATGGGTCAAAAGTCCAGGGACCTTTATCTCAAGACTCCTAAGAGAACAAAATCAGTATGATGAGATGAAAAGAAAAATGTTGTAAGTGTAAAATATTAGTGAAAGGTTTTGCGTAATGAAGTGTTACAGCTGAGAGGTTCTCTGAAATAGCTGAACACCTGTTTTCTAGGACTGAAGAGTTTCCTGGGATTCAGGGCTTTCAGTGTTAAGACCACCTGTGACCAGTTGGCCACCTATCTTTGAGCACATTCCACCCAACTTCTTCATGTTACATAGAAAAATAACAAGGTACAGTTAGATGAAATCACCAGGGTTTTAGTCTGTTTGTGCTGCTGTGAGAAAATACCTCAAACTGGGTAATTTATAAAGATCAGAAATCAATTTTCTCACCATTCTAAAGACTGGGAAGTCTGAGATACTAGAAGATTCAGTGTCTGGTAATGACTTGTGCTTTCTTGCTATGACCTCACATGCAGAAGAAATGAAAGGGCCAGGAAGATTGCCAAAGACTCTTTTATAAGGGTATTCATCCTAGCCATGAGGTTGGAGCACTCATGGCCTAATCAGTTTCTGAAAACCCTACCTCTTAATACTATCACATTGACAACTGAGTTTCAATGTATACATTTTGGGGGTACATTCAGACCATAGCAACTGGCTAGTGGCAAAGTCAAGAATACATTCCCAATCTGATGCTTGTCCCACCACACTTGGTTTAGATGCCAGAAGATGGGGCTGAGGGCCTCTAACTAGGGAGGACTGATTACAAGAGAGTTAACAGTAATGAAAAATAGGATTATAGTAGCAATAAAATAAGCAAGAAATTTCTAGAATCCTGAAAAAAGTAACAACTTTAAGTCATTTCTCCCCCCAAATCATAGTATTTTCCAGTTTAAAATATTTACTAATTTCCCTCAAGATTTCATTTTTAACTCTAAGGGTATTTACAAATGTGATCTTTAATTTCCAACTATTAGGACATTTTCCAGTATCTTCCTGTAATTGATTTCTAATAAATTCTCTTGTAGTCAGAGAAAATACTCTGTATAATTTCTGTTCTTTTGAACAGAATTGTTTTGTGACCCAGAATATGGTTAATCTTAGTGAATGTTCCATATGCACCAGGAAAGGATGTGTATTCTACTATTCTATAATGTGTCTTCTTATAAATGCCAATTAGTTTGAGTTGATAGTATGGATACGATTTTTTCTATCTGTATTGATTTTCTATGTGTTCTTTTAATTACTGAGTGAGGGGTGTTAAAATCTCCAGCTGTATTTGTGCATTTATCTGTTTCTCCTTTTAGTTCTGAGGGAGTTTTTCTTGTATTTGGAGGCTCTGCTATTTGCTGAATATATATTTAAGATTACTGTGTATTCTTGATAAATTGACCCTGTTGTCATGAAATATCCCTCTTTATACTCTTTATAAAGAGTATAAAGTATAAAGTATAAAGAGATAAAGTATCCCTTTTTCCAGGTACAGGGATAAAGAGTACCTGGAAGTACTCTTTATTCTAAAGGCTTCTTTTTCTGATATTAACATAGCCACTTCAACTCTCTATATATTGATGATTTCATGATATATTTATTTTTCATCCTCTCATTTTTAAGCTATTCATGGCCTTGTATCTAAAATGGGTTTCTTGTAAACAACATCTATTTTGAGTCTTGCTTTTTTTCAGTTTGACAATTTTCATTATTTAATTGGAAGTTAGACCTTTCAACTTAATGCAATTATTGATATGATTGGATTTATGTCTGCCATCTTACTATACATGTTTTCTATGTGTTCCATCTGTTCTTTTTTAAAATTTTTAAACAGCCTTCTTTTGGATTAATTGAACATTTTTAAAATGATTTATTTTATCCCACTACTAGCTTATTAGGAGTATCTTTATTTTATTTTGTATGGTTGCTCTCTGGTTTATAATACATATCTTTGATCACAATCTATACAGTATCACACCACTTACTAAGACTTACTTTCATTTCAATTCTCTGATTTATTGAATTATGTTTTACTGTTGAATGTGTTATACTCCATGATTGTTATTTATTTTGTCTTAAATGTTTACTTTTCTTTTAAATAACTTAAATAAAGGGAAAAAACATAATACATTTACAAGTTTACATTTTTAGTATTTTTTCATTTCTTCAAGCAAAAGGAAAATGATGCCAACTTACCGTCTGGCATCATTTTCCTTTTGCTTGAAGAACTTCCTTTAAGATTCCTCGTAGTAAAGGTCTGCTGTTGACAAATTTTCTTAGCTTTGGTTTGCCTAAAAATGATTTTATTTTGCCTTAATTGTGAAAGATATTTTCACTGAATATAGAATTTCACATTGACAGATTATTTTCTTGCAGCTGTTTAAAATGCTGTTCTATTGTCTTTTGATTTGCATAGTTTAGGATGATAAATCTATAGGATATATATCTTTGTTTTCTGATACCATGTGTATTTTTTTCTGAATACTTTAAAAACTTTCTTTTTATTTCTATTTTTTAGCAATATTATTATGATGCACATTAGAGATGTGTGTGTACATTTGTATTTGTATATATATGTGCAGGAGTGTGTTTGTCCAGTTTGGATTTCACTGAGCTCCTTGGAATATTTGGCTGTTATTCTTTCAAATATTTGTATTCATTCTCCTTACCCGGATCTCCCCCTCCCCCAGTTTTCCTCTTTCTGAAACTTAAATTACTTTTATGTTAGTCCACTTGGTATTATCATACTGATTATGAAACCTCTGATCATTTTTTGTTTTTCACTTAGTAGTTTTTTTCTATGTGCTTCATTTTGAATACATCTTATTATTGTGTCCTCAAGTTTATTGAAATACTCTAATATTTTCTTCCACAGAATAGAATCTACTGTCAAATACCTTTCAGTGTAATTTTTCATCTCCAAACGTTTTATTTTTTTGTTTCACCTATTTTTCTTAATTATGCTCATGTTTTTCTTGACATATTTTAATATATGTAATATATAATAGCTTTTTAAATGTGCTTACCTGCTAATTTTATAATCTCTGCCATTTCTGGGTCTGTTTCTTTTGAAAAGTATTTCTCCTTGTTATAGACCAGAGTTTTCTGCTTCTTCATACTCTAGTATTTTTTAACTGGATGCCAGCTTTGTAAATTTTATATTACTGATTGTTAGTTTTTGTGTGTTTTTCTTTAAAGAGTATTAGATTCATTCTCCTACAGAAAGTGAAGTACAGATTAGTTTGATCCTTTTGGGGCTCATTTCTGAGTTCTTTGAGGGTGACCCTAGAGTAGATCTAATTCACTCCCAGTTTTAAGATGTGATTTTTTTTGTCTCTATTATTTGCCATATATATTCAGTGAGATCTATTTTTAGTGGAGAAACATTGAACAATTTCCAGTCCCATACGAGCATTGGTATTTGTGTTATAGCTATCCTGTTGTGTGTTACCCTGTCATTTGGCTATTATTCTTTCAAATATTTGTAGGCACTCTCCTTACCTGCATCCACCCCCAATTTTTTCTTTCTAAAAAGCAAAATAACATGTAAAGACTAATATTCAGCCAAAGATTCAAGAAAACTTCAATTCAGATATTTGAGGCTCTTTCTCTGCATTTCTTTCTGTTCTTAGGAAATTCTCTGCCTATTCTAGAAATTTCATCTTCCCTGAACTCAGATATTCATTTCCTAAACTCAAGAAGACCATTTTTCTCTGTTTATAGTCTTTCTCGCTGTGCTATAATCTTAAAATTACCTCAGGCAGAGGATTGTAGGGCTCATCCAGCTTTTTACTTCTCTCTCCAATATCAAAGTCCTAGTGTCCCTTTTTTCCAATGTCTAGAACTATTTTTTGCATAGTTTATTGTTATTTATCATTCAGAGTGATTTTATTCCCTGTTACTCATTTGTAGCCAGAAGCAGAAGTCAATAATTGTATTTTTGATATGAGCAAAATTTAGTGTTTAAAATTAGAAATGTAGGATTCATCTTTTAGTTCTAGTTTTATGTATCCAACTGGTTAATTTATAGTTTTCCTTCAAACTTTAATAGATATCTCAATCTTAACAATCTCCCAAACAGAAATCTTGAATTTACATAGCACACCCTCACTCAAAGTGCACTTCCCTTAGTCTTAACATTTAGTAAGTGGCACAAACATCCATCAGATTATTCAAGCTAAGAACCTAGAGTCATGTCAAATCATCTCTTTCCTTCACATCCCATATTCAACTCAACAGTCCTGTCAATTTCATTTCTAAGATACACCTCACATCTACTCAATTATTATCTTCACTGACAGCAATGTAGTCTATCACCTGTCATATAATTATTATAACAATTTCATACCAATCTCCTGTCTTCCAATTTTGTCTCTCATTTATTCTCCATACAATAGCAAGAGTGGTGTCCTAGAGGAAGTAAATTGAATCATGTAATTCTCCTAGTTTAGATTTTCAATGGCTTCCTTTGCACTCAGAATAAAATTTAGTCTCCTGACTACAACCTGCAAAACCCCACAAGACCTGGCTCTTGTCTGTCCAGATCTTTGCCTCACCATTATCCAGTTTTTCACTGTGTTCTAACCATACAGTTTTCCCTGAGGTTATTCATGTGCCGTTTGTCATCTCAAGGCCTTTGTATATGAATTTCTTTCCTAGAGTGAGTGTACTTCCCCTATTCTTTCTATGATATCTCATTATCCTTAAAGTTGTAGCTTATATATCACCTTCTCCGAGGTATCTTCCCTGACTGCTCCATCTAAGGAAGTCCCCTAATTCGTTGTTTTTATTTTATTTTATTTATTTATTTTTATTTATTTATTTATTTTGAGACGGAGTCTTACTCTGTCACCAGACTAGAGTGCAGTGGCGTGATCTCGGCTCATTGCAACCTCCACCTCCCAGGTTCAAGCGATTCTCCTGCCTCAGCCTCCCGAGTAGCTGGGACTACAGGCGTGCACAACCACACTCTGCTAATCTTTGTGTTTTTAGTAGAGTTTCACCATGTTGGCCAGGATGGTCTCAATCTGCTCACCTTGTGATCAGGAGGTCCACCTCGGCCTCCCAAAGTGCTGGGACTACAGGTGTGAGCCACTGCTCCAGGCCTTAATTCATCGTTCTATATCAGTCCTTTGTTTGTTTCTTGGCTAAAATGGATCACTTCCTTTTTGGTAATTTGTCAATTTAAATTTTTATTTTTGACTTTCTTCCTCACTAAATTATTATCTCCATGAGGGCAGGTACCTGTCTGAAAGTCTTGCTTATTTTTGGCCTTGTAATGTCTAGCAAAGTGCTTGACTGAGGGCAGTTTCCTAACTGCAGAGCTGCGAAGGGGAACCCAAATAGAGACATGTAGCTTTAATGAGTTGAGGAAATAAGCATTTTAGTCTATGGGACCTGAGGTTACTAGAATTGGCTGGCTTAAATAATTAATGTATTAGACCAATGTAGAGAAAGTACACTTAAAATAGAGGTGAGAATAGAATAAATTGATATATCCGGCAGGACTATATAAAGCAGATTTATAGAAAGCATAATTAGACATAGAATGGTAAAACAGCATTAGATTTTAGCGCAGTGTCTGTCTTAGCACTCAATATATAATTGTCGAATCAGTGGAAATTGATAGACACCTTCAATACTGGGTATTCCCTCCTCCTGTTGAAGAACTTTAGCCTGAGGACTCTATTTTATTTCATCTACAGGTTATTAGAATTCAGTTTGACTTATTTTCATCTTGACTGATCCTAGAGTGAACCAGTCTGTCTAAAACACTAAAGCAAAGTACTCTCCTCTCTTCTAACTGTATTTTCTCTTTCTCTGAATGTGAAGGGCTATATACCATGTCACTACTACCATTCCCTCTACTATTTTGAAGATGAGATTATTAAATTATACCGAATATCTAGAAATCAGAGCCTTGGGGCATTCCTAGGATAACATTCCATCTTTCTGATGGTATCCTGGAGTAAAATACCTGCAAATAAAACTGCCTCACACTTAGACACCTTCACTTTTATCCCATCCCACAAATACGTGGATGCCTATTCAAGCAATAGCTCATGGAAATTAGAAGGCTTGCATTTAAAACTGACATTCCTAGTAAGAATCATCTTTCTTCCTTCTTTCTAGTCACAGTATTTTTTAAACACATGACATTCATATTACCTGTTATTTTGAGATTAGTTGTTTTTTGTCCTTCCAGTTTTTTTCCTTTTGTTTCTTAAAGAAGGAGACAATGTATTTGACATTCAAGAGACTTAAACACATTTCTAGAGTCTTTACAATTATAAATCTGTAATTTCATGTAATTGCATATTAACCCTAAGAAATAGTTATTATTGACCATACTTTATACATCAGAGAATGAGGTTCAGAGAAATTAAGTAACTTGTCCATGTTGCACGGCTGATAACTGGTGGAACTGGGGTTGGAACCCAACTCTCTTTCAAACTATTGGATAAGAAAGCTTATTAATTCGCCAGGTACAGTGGCTTATGCCTGTAATCCCATCATTTTGGGAGGCCGAGGCGGGCAGATCATCTGAGGCCAGGAGTTCAAAATCAGACTTGACCAACATGGTGAAAACCCTTCTCTACTAAAAATACAAAAATTAGCTGAGTGTCATGGGATCTGCCCGCAATCCCAGCTACTAGGAAGACTGAGGCAGGAGAATCGCTTGAACCCGGGAGGTAGAGGTTGCAGTGAGCTGAGATCACCCGGTTGCACAACCTGGGCAAGAGGGAAACTTAATCTCAAAAAAAGAAAAAAAAAAAAAGAAAGCTTATTAATCCTAGCATGTTGTTTAGCAGTTCCATTATGGAGCAATACTGACATGATGAATATGATTTTTTTTGAAACTGGAATTTGTGTGACAGAACCTGAGATAGTGATCAGTGCTCTATACACTATTTGGAGAAGACAGTCAAGTTCTCCTCACCATAGATAGTCTCTTGGGGGTTTATTAGACAAATATTTTCATAGTTTGTCTACAGCTTGTGTTATTTATATATACTATTGTGTATTTGTCCTCTCTCTCTTTTATTGCCTATGGCAAAAGCAACATTAAGATATCCTTCATCAGACTTTTTACCTTTTAAAAACTATCAGAGTTTTCGGAATTTGATTCACAGCTTGCCATCTTGGGGATTATAGAACATAGGTCAGAATTGACATTTACATTTATCTAAAAAATGTTTCTTGATAGTATATCATGTGCCAGGTACAATTCCAGGTATTGATGTATTGATGTAAAAATAATCTGACAAGGCACCAAAGACTTTTTCTTTGGTTGAAGGAGAATGAGAGACAAGCAATAATATCATAAAAATGATATTTCAATGATAGTAACTGTCATATAAAAATAAAGCTATCTAATAGTGAGTTACTGGGGAAAAGCTGCTTTATATTAGGTAATCAGAAAAGCTGAAGTGTCTACATGAGCAAGTAGACTTCTTTGTATGAGGTATATGGAAAAACTGAGGCCCAAGATGATTAAATAGATTATTCATCGTCACATAAATAAATGTTTACTGGCTAAATTAGGACTGGAACTTGAGTTCTGCAATTTTGTTAAAAAATAAACTTTTTTTTCAGCTTTTATTTTACATTCAGGGTATATGCACAGGTTTCTAACCCGGGTATATTGCATGATGCTGAAGTTTGGGGCATGAATGCTCCCGTCCCCAGGTACTGAGCATAGTATTCAACAATTAATGTTTCAACCCTTGCCCCTCCCTCCCTTCCCCCTCTAGTAGTCCTCAGTTTCTACTGTTGCCATCTTTATGTCCATGAGTACCTGGTGTTTAGCTCCCACTTCTAAGTGAGAACATGTGGTGTTTGGTTTTCTGTTCCTGCATTGATTCTCCTCAGATTATGGCCTCCAGTTCCATCCATATTGCTGCAAAGGGCATGATTGTGTTCTTTTTTTTGTTGTGTAATATTTCATGGTGTATATGTACCACATTGTCTTTATCCCATCCGTCACTGATGGGCACCTAGGTTGATTCCATGAGTTTCCTATTGTGAATAGTTCTGTGATGAACATGCAAGTGTGTGTATCTTTTTGGTATGATCATCTATTTTCCTTTGGATATATACCCAGCAGTGCGATTGCTAGGTCATTTGGTAGCTCTGTTTTAGGTTCTTTGAGAAATCTCCGAACTGCTTTCCACAGTGGCTGAACTAATTTACATTCCCGCCAACAGTGTCTAAGTGTTCCCTTTCCTCTGCAGCCTCACCAACACCTGTTGTTTTTGACTTTTTAACAATAGCCATTCTGACTGATAGAAGATATTATCTCATTGTGGTTTTGATTTGCATTTCTTTGATGATTAGTGATGATGAGCATTTTTTCATATGATTTTTGGCTACAAGTAAGTCTTCTTTTGAGAAGTATCTGTTCATGCCCATTGACCTTAATGGGATTATTTGTTTTTTGTTTCTTGATTTAAGTTCCCTATAGAGTCTGCATATTATTTGCAAATATTTTCTACCATTCTGTAGGTTGTCTGTTTGTTGATAGTTCCTTTTGCTGTGCAGAAGCTTTTTAATGTAATTAGGTCCCACTTGCCATTTTTTGTTTTTATTGCAATTGTTTTTGAGAACTTAGACATAAATTCTTTCCCAAGACCCATGTCCAGAATGGTGTTTCCTAGTTTTTCTTCTACTAGTCTTATAATTTGAGGTCTTACAATTAAACCTTTGATCCTTCACTTGCAGCCTATCTTGCATGAGATTTTGACAGCGTACATGGGGAAGGCATCAGTTACATTTTGGAGGCACCACACAGAGAGAGAGCTAGATTCATATACGCTGTGTAGACACCTGCTTCCAGCCCATTTTCCTGATTCTTTGGCTTGCCAATTGAGAGTAACCTCAAAATCACTTGACTTTCCTTTTCTTGGAGGTATAAGTATCCAAAGATGGCTCCAGATGCTCCACATTAAAGATGTATCTGCCCTTTGGTTTTCCTTCAGGAATTATAAAGTGTTTACCTGAGAACTAATTCAGATGGTCATGGATGGGAATATTTGCTGATGCTCAATGTTCTTAATCCATAGATTGGATTGGTTTAAGGTCTACTTCGTCTTGCAAGCATCTTTGTTTCCATGGGTAGTGACCTTGTTCTCGATTCAGCCTGACAGCTGCTATGCTTCTGTCAAAACCAACTAGATGGGAACTTGTTCCTCTGCTGCACCTTACAGTGATTGGTGTCACCCAGTACTTCCATGTGAGAATGAACACCCTCTTAACAAGAAATTTTGAGTGTTTTCCTTTTATTCACAGCTGAATGCAACAGCTCATTTGTTTTCAATTGTGTTTGATTATATGTGATTAAAAACTGTGTGTATTTTTTTGGCAGCCAAGATTTCTATACATGTATTTAAGAAATAGTTCATTAACTGCTTTTCACAACTGTATACTACAAATGTTATACTTTTTTTTAATTAGCTGAGAAGCTGTATTAAAATATCTCATTGCAAAAAACATGAACTTTGTTATCTGATAAAATGAATTTTGCACTTCAGAATTGTCTTGAATATTCTTGTCATTGCAAATGTTTTTATGTTCACTTGTGGAGTTTCACCAAAATAATCCTTTTGGAATTTTATTAGGATCAAATTGAATTTACTGGTTAATTTGGGCATAATCGTCATTTTCACCTTCCTGAAGCTTCATCGTCAATATTTCAGTAATGTCAATATTTTGTTCTTCAAAGTCTTATGCGTATTTTGGTATATTTATTTCTAGACATTTTATAGTTGGATCAGTAATCAAAAGTAGTACATTTTTTAAAAGTACATTTCAAATGATTTGCAATGGCATATAACGATGACTGTATACATTTATCTTATATGCAACCAGCAAATTTGTTGAAATTCTTACAAGTTCTAATAGTTTGATGTTAGTTTCTTTACATGTCACCTTTTATTTACTAGCCCACTCCTTCATTTATGAATAGTCTTGAGTAAGATTTGTCTATTATCTTTGTAAATATCCAGCTTTTGATGTCATTGGTTAGATAGTCTGAGAATCTCTCTGTACCTTATAAATTTAATGAATTTACATTAGTTTTGATTACTAATATTTAGATTCCCTTCTAGACACATCATAATATACTAGTTAATAGTACAGACTTTGGTGCTATACTTCTTATATTTTAATTCTAATCTCCCTTTATGTTACTTTTCTCATCTGTAAAATAAGGAAAATTATAATAATATCATAGTGCTTCATTGGGTTGTTATGGAGAATGAATGACTTTATATATGTAAAATATTTAGAGCAGTACCTTACACATATAAGGACTACATAGCTAACTCTTATAATTCTTATTATCTTTTCTTTATATTTTATAGGTGTCTTATTTGCTCTCTTCTTCATCTTATATTTTATTAAATTACCGTGTTTTCTTTTTCCCTTCCAGCCCTACCTACACATACAAAAATTGAAAATTATTTTCCATTTCTATTTGTTAGAGATAAATCAAACCTCTCTGAATATTCTAGACTTAGATTATTGTAACTCTTATTACCCCCATCTTGTTTGTCATTGTTGTCTAGTATTTTAACACTAATTTTTTGATCCTCTAGATTAGCCATTAGGTTTATTTTTATGCAGTCAATGCATGCTTAAATTTATCAAAACATGGCCAGGCACAGTGGCTCACACCTGTAATCCCAGCACTTTGGGAGGTCCAGGAGGGTGGATCACGAGGTCAGGAGATCTGGACCATCCTGGTTAACACAGTGAAACCCCATCTCTACTAAAAATACAAAAAATTAGCCAGGCATGGTGGCACTCCAGCTTGGGCGAAAGAGTGAGACTCCTTCTCCAAAAAAAAAAAAAAAAAAAAACATCGAAACAGATGCTGATTTCCAAGTTCATTTTCTTCATGCTATTTCATTTCTTCTTTATGTGTTCAATTTCCTTCTTTTGGGATACATTTCTTTTGATATCTTTTCACAGAAGATCCTTAGTGATAAACATTCTCTCAATTTTTCTGATTTAAAATTATCTTGACTTTTACTTTCACTCTTAAATGAGAATTTAGCTGGTCAGATATTTATGAGTTGATAGTTACTTTCTTTCAGCACATTGAAATATCCCTTTATCTTTGTGAGACCAATTTCCCTTGGTCTCTACAACTGTTTTGGGGAAGCCTGCTGTTAGTCTAATTCTTGTTCTTTTTACATTATCTACTTTTGCTCTCAGGTTATTTTAAAGATATCTTTAAAATAAAGATATCTGTAGTTTCACTGTAAGTATGTCTAGATGTGAATTCATATTTATTTCTTTGTGTTAGTACTCAGTATGCTTCCTAATCTGAGAAATAGATCTGTAATCATTTCTAGAAAAGTAACAATTTTTTGTTTGAATAATGTTATTTTCCAGAACTCTTTATTTACCTCATAGAACAAATAGATGAATATTGATTTTTTAATCCTTAGTCTTTCATACAAAAGAAAAGTTTGTATGTATTTTACTTCTTTGATAATTACCAGATATTCCTTATCTTGTAAGGTAAATAACCTGTGTCCCTATCTAGATGTTGAACTCTTGGGGTCAGTTTGCTACATGTCATAAGTCTTTGGGATATCATGTTTTTGAGCATAGGTTCTAGAGATAGACTATCTAGGCTTGAATCCTTGCTCTATCACCTATCTTTGACATCTCAGGTGCTATTACATGTGTTACAGTATAATGGAGATATTAATAGTATTTACCTTAGAATTTATCAGGAACTCCATGAATGTTAGCTATTACACTATTTTTACATAAGGAAAAACTGTTAAATAACCTTCACTTCACAAAAATACACAGATTTAGACTAAATTTTGAAAAAAGGTTAACTTTTAGTATTGGAGGAGGAATAAAAGGAGGAGGAAAGAAATGAACATTTTAGGCCGAGGAAACAGCATGCACATAAATACAGGAGTTATGAAGTGTAGAGTGTATTTGAGAAATGTAGGGGATGTTGCCTGTGCCCCACCCATATCCTCTCAGCACTCCCGGGTCATTAAGATCCATTTCCTTCTAGAGGCATTTGCAGTTCTTCACTCGATGACTTGCTCTTGACCTGAACACCAAGCTAGTGGAATTCATGCCCCTAGGAGCAGCTCCCAGCCAATGATGGATGGGGTTGGAAGATAAATACTCTAGCTTCCTATTTTTCAGCTATGTTAACTCTGAGTTGTGTTCCACACTGCCACCCAATTACCAGTGGAATTGAGGACCAGTTACCTTCTAAGATAACTTGCTTGACAATGTATCCTGCTTTAGCTTCTCTTCACCTTCCTAGTCCTATTTTACTACCTTATCTTCTGATAAGCCTATGAAAACAAGATATGTTGAAAAGACTTTCATTTTATTTCCTGCTTCTAAAATGTAAATGCTTTAATTATTTAAAACTCTCTGAGGTTTTCTTCCAAAAGACTGACAGAGCATTGCAATTCCACTCATGAAAACCCCTGTCAGGGCCAGAACAAAGTCTGTGATTTAATGAGAGGCATTTTAAAGACGATGAGAACAACTTGATGCAGGTATTTAAGAAAAAAAATCTTTTAATAAAGGTTCTGTTTCTCTGAGGACCTTTATTTTATTTTATTTTTTGTATGAAGCCAGTTGCTATGTGGGCGTTTATTGTGAGATTAATATGTGTTGCCGCAAATTTATAAATGAGTTTTCTTGTCTTGAAGAAAGGAAAACACAAAATTCTATCTCTCACATTGCTTTCCTAGTTGGAAGAAAAACAGAACTTTCCAAAATAGGGCGGAGAGCACATGACTTCCAGGAGTCCTTGGAATATCCTATGAGTGAACAGATTTGTGTATCTATGGTCATAGCAAGTCATAGTAAGTAATCATGCCTATAATCATATAGATGAATGGTGGGAAGGGTTTTTAAAGATTATGTAGTCCATCTAGATTTTATAGATAAAGAACATAAGGTCCACAAACTTAAATGGGTTACCTAAGATTACCAAGAAGATTAGTGTTGGTTAGAGCATTAATTCTCTTGAATCCTGGTCCAGTGCTCTTTCACATTATAGAAGAGTCCATTTCTTAAAAATTACCTTGGAAAGTTCCTTTAATTTGGCTGGCTTCAAGGGAAAAATAAAATCCCTACATTGTACAAGATAATTGTATTTGATTCAATTTATTTTCCCAGTTGTGGGGGGCCAGGGAACAAAGTTTAAGCTCTAAGGTAGTTGGCCACTGGGCACACTGAGGTCAAATTGGGTGGCCCATTCTGTTAATGATTACCCTAGTACTTTCACTAGTATTGTCTGTACATTTTATAGTCTTTGAATCAAAGGTAATTTTATTTTATTTTAATTTTTACAGTTTGACATGTAGAATTTTTTTTCAACTTTTATTTTAGATACAGGGAGTACATGTGCAGGTTTGTTACATGAGTATATTGCACCCAGGTAGTGAGCATAGTAACCAATAGATAGTTTTTTTGACCCATTTCCCTCTCCCTCCTTCTTCCTCAAGTAGGCTGCAGTGTCTGCTGTTCCCAGGTATATGTCCATGTGTGCTCCATGTTTAGCTTCCACTTATAAGTGAGAACAGGCAATATTTGGCTTTCTATTCCTGTGTTAATTGACTTAGGCTTATGGCCTCCAGTTCCATCCAGGTTGTTGCAAAGGACATGCATAGTGTATGCAATCATACACTATGCAACGATTCCATGGTGTGTATGTGCTCCATTTTTGTGATCAATCCACCATTGGTGGGCACCTAGGTTGATTCCATGTCTTTGCTATTATGAAGAGGGTGATGATAAACATACAAGTGCATGTATCTTTTTGGTATAATGATCTATTTTCCTTTGGGTATATACCCAGTAATGGGATTTCTCGGTCACTTGTAGCTCTGTTTTAAGTTCTCTGAGAAATCTCCCAACTGCTTTTCACAGTGGCTGAACTAATTTACATTTCCACCAAGAGTATATAAGCATTCCCTTTTCTCTGTAGCCTCACCAGCATTTGTTGTTTTCTGACTTTTTAGTAGTAGCCACTCTGACTTGCGTGAGATGAGATCTCATAGCGGTTTTGATTTGCATTTCTCTGATGATTAGTGATGATGAGCACTTTTTTATATGTTTGACATTTGTATGCCTTTTTTTTGAAAAAATCTGTTCATGTCCATGACCATTTTTTAATGGAATTGTTTGTTTTCCACTTGTTGATTTGTTTGAGTTCCTTATAGATTCTGGATATTACACCTTTGTCAGATGCATAATTTACAATATTTTCTCCCACTCTGTAGGTTGTTCATTTGTTCTGTTGATAGCTTCTTTTGCTGTGCAGAAGCTTTTTAGTTCTATTAAGATTCCATTTGTCAATTTTTATTTTTGCTACTGTTGCTTCTGGGGACTTAGCCAAAATTTATTTGCCCAGGCTAAGGTCAAGAACGGTATTTTCCAGGTTTTCTTCTAGGATTTTTATAGTTTGGGGTTTCACATTTAAATCTCTAATCCGTTAGTTAATTTTTATATATGATGAGAAGTAAGAGTCTAGTTTTATTCCTCTGCAAATGGCTAGCCAGTTATCCTAGCACCGTTCACTGAATAGGGAGCCTTTCCCCATTGCTTGTTTTTGTTGGCCTTGTCAAAGATTAGATGATTGTAAGTGTGCAGCTTTATTTCTGACTTTTGTATCTTGTTTCATTGTTCTGTGTGTGTTTTCATACAAGTACCATGTGTTTTGGTTATTAAAGCCTTATAGCATAGGACGAAGTCAGTGTGATGCCTCTAGTTTTGTTGTTTTCACATAGGATTTTTGGCTATTTGGGCTCTATTTTGGTTCTATATGAATTTTAGAATAGTTTTTAATAATTCTGTAAATAATGATGTGGGTACTTTGACAGGAATAGTTTTGAATCTGTAAATTATTTTGGGGCAGTGTGGCCATTTTAGTGATATTGATTCATGTAAGCCATGAGCATGGGTTTTTTTCCATTTATTTGTGTCATCTCTGATTTCTTTCAGCAGTGTTTTATAGGTTTCCTTGTAGAAATCTTTTATCTCCTTGGTTAGCTGTATTTCTAGATATTTCATTTTCTTAGTGGCTATTCTAAGTGGAATTGTGTTCTGATTTGACCCTCATCCTGGACATTATTGATGTATAGGAATACTACTGACTTTTGTACATTGATTTTGTATACTGAAACCTTACTAAAGTATTTGATCAGTTCTAGTAGCCTTTTGGTGGATTCTTTAGGGTTTCTTAAGGCATAAAATCATACTGTCAGTGAAGAAAGATCAATTTAGCCACTAAGAATTTATTTATGTGTCTATGAATAATTTATTTAATCATCTTGGGCCTCAGTTTCCCAGTATACCTCATACAAAAGAACAATGAAACCAAGAGCTGCTCCTTCAAGAAACAAACAGGATCAATGGACCACTAGCTAGATTAACAAAAGAAAAACAGAAAGTCTTTTGTATGAATTTTTGCATGTCAATTTCATTCAGTTCTTCTTGAATTTTTGTTATGTCTTTTCTTCCACTGGCCTTAGGGTTGTTTGGTTCTCTTTTTTTTTCTAGTTCCTTTAGGTGTAAAGTTAGATTGTTAATTTCAAATCTTTCTAACTTCTTGATGAAGCCATTTAATACTGTTAGCTTTCCTCTTAACACTGCTTTAGCTGCATCCCAGAGAGTTTGGTGAGTTTTGTACCTATTTTCATCAATTTCAAATAAGTTTTTGATTTTTGCCTTAATTTCTGTGTTTGTCCATGAATTATTCAGGAACAAGTTGTTTAATTTCCACGAATTTGCATAGTTTTTAGAAATCCCCTTTATATGAATTTCTATTTTTATTGCACTGTGGTTTGAATATGTGCTTGGTTTGATTTCAATGTTTTTGAATTTATTGAAACTTCCTTTATGGCTGAGCATGTGGTTGATCTTGGATAATGTTCCATGTACAGATGAGAAAAATGAATATTCTGTGGTCACTGGGTGGAGTGTTCTGTAGATGCCTATTAGGTACAACTGGTCAAGTGTCAAGTTTAAGTCCAGGATTTCTTTGTTAGTTTTTTGCCTCGATGGCATATCTAATGCTGTCAGTGGAGTGTTGATGTTTCCCACTATTACTGAGCGGTTGTCTGAGTCTTTTTGTGGGCCAAGAAGAACTTGTTTTCTGAATCTGGGTGCTCCAATGTTTAATGCATATATATTTAGGATGGTTATGTCTTCTTGCAAAGGTCATTTTAATCCTTATTTTACTAGAATTATTCATTTTGCTTTCTGTTTTCTTGACTTCTGTGATACCCACGCTCTTGGTTCTTCTTGAAACTATCTGATGGCTTCTCCTCTGTTTCATTTGTAGATACCCCTGCCTTTTTTCATCTCTCGAATGTCAGTCTTTTTAGCTGTCAGTGTTCTGTTCTTGTCACACTTTTCCTCTATGTAATATTCTGATACACTTACAAAGTACTAAATATGTGTTTGATCAGTTAGACAATAAATAAATAGCTACTCCCATTTATTTTAAGGGTCTGTTTGGCACCCATATGTTGATAACTCAAAAGTCTACATCATCTTGATGATCTGGACTTACATACATTTCAACATACCAGAGCTACAGTCATATGTTACCTAGACATTTATAATGCAATATACAAAATGAACCCATCTTCAGTATTCTCTATCTCAATGATTAGACCTATCCAGTCCCTCAAACTAGAAACCAGCTAAACTTTTTTTTTGTCCTGCTCCCTCACCAATCACAATGCAATCTATCACAAAATTCTGCCTGTGTTTTCTTCTAAGA
Source organism: Piliocolobus tephrosceles (assembly GCF_002776525.5). Lineage (NCBI taxonomy): Eukaryota > Metazoa > Chordata > Mammalia > Primates > Cercopithecidae > Piliocolobus > Piliocolobus tephrosceles. The sequence goes on along the minus strand of NC_045437.1, from coordinate 61,515,265 downwards.
TTCTCTCATTCATTTTTCTCTCCATCTCTAACTTTGCTTAATATCAGGCACTGATCATGCCTTCATTTCTCTTTCTGACTTTTTCAAGAGCCTCCTGCATTCTTACTTTTAGATATATTCCTTTAAATCCCATTCTCTGTACAGATATCATAGTATCAGTATCAAAAACACAAATCTGATTTTATTGGACAGTTTTTTCACTCTCCGCTACACTATAAAGGACCATTAAACTTATGTTTTGCTGTTTTCAGTATTTTCAATAGCTTTCTATTGCCTAGCAGTTAAAATCCAATCTTCTTAACATGGCCTACCAGGCCATCTCTATGAACCTCCTGACCTTTATCTTACAGCGCTCTGCCTCTCACTTCATGCCTCTGTTGTGCAATATCGCTTATGTCCCTCATCCAGAAACCATGTAACTTTTTACTTTCATGCTTTTTTTTTTTTTTTTTTTTTTGAGATAGAGTCTCGCTCTGTCACCCAGGTTGGAGTGCAGTGGTGATCTTGGCTTTGCCTCTGGGGTTCACACCATTCTCCTGCCTCAGCCTCCCAAGTAGCTGGGACTACAGGTGCCCGCCACCACACCTGGCTAAGTTTTGTATTTTTAGTAGAGACAGGGTTTCACCATGTTGGCCAGGATGGTCTCTATCTCTTGACCTTGTGATCCACCCATCTCGGCCTCCCAAAGTGCTGGGATTACACGCATAAGACACTGCGCCCAGCCCACCTTCATGCCTTTATTGATACCATACTTCCCTTTTCCTCCTTTCTTCTATGTGTTCCTACTCATTTTTATGAATGAGCCCTGGAAACCTTCTATGGAGGTACCCATGGAGGCTTTCATGATTTACTTGGTTGGATTATGTGTTTACATATACTCATTCAGAGGTAGCCAAACTTTACTTATATATTGTTTTATAATTATGTATTCATATATCTGTCTACTTTACAATACAGGAGTCTTTAAGTGTGGACACTGTGTCCTTTTCATTTCTATTTCCAGGACCTGAGCTAATACTTGAAACACAGACGACCCTCAATAAGTATCTGCGAAATGAACACTAGTGAGAAAGGAAGGCTTTTGTTAGCCTTCATCCTATAAACCTTGAAGACTCTACCCGAGAAGCATTGGAGGTCAGGTGGTTTACTCCAGGAGTTTTATTGCTGGCTTGATCTGTGATCTCTCATATTTTTATGTGCTGTTGGGCAAGGGAGATACAGAGAGGCATAAGCTCTTGGGTATTCTTGTTTGCCCTGGTAAATCGCAGCTCTACCCATTCAACTGTATAAAAATTTCTGAAATGCATTTACTATTTTTAGTTCAGATTGCATACAACATTACATGTCTGGATTCCTAAGCAACCTCTCCAAAACTGACTTCCTTGCCTTAAGATTATTCTTTTCCAATTCATTTCCCATACATAATATAACCACAATAATCTTTTCCAGATGCTAAAGTTCTTTATTTGGTTCCAAAACTTTTAGACAAAAGTTCAAACTCCTTAATGTAGCTTATAATGATACAGTTTATAATCTGAGTCTTGCTTACTTTTCCAGCCTTGTGGCTCACTATGCTGTCCTGGACTACCTGAGCTCTTGCTAGACTGCATGGCTTTGGTTCATTGAATTTGCTTTATTTCACTTACTTCTGGGTCTTTGGATTTGCTTGGGACACTATTCCTTTTTATCCCCATTCTCATTTTCAGCTAACTCTTAATTCATCATTCAGGGTATAGCTTATGTGTTACTTTGCCCGGAAAGCCTTCCTTGATGTCCAAATACATTCAGGAATGTTTTAGGTCTCTGCCTCTACCAGTTTCTCAACCCATATGCTCCTGTCACACCCCTGTTCTGCCCTCATACATAAGCATCACATGATCATAGTTGCCTTTCATATTGTCTGTGTAACCCACTACATTAAGTCCTGTGAAGGCAGAAACCACATCAATTGCACTCTTTGTTTTATAGCTAGTATCTAGTACAGGAGCTTGCACAAATTCCTGATGAATATTATGAATTGAATGAGTGAATGTTTGAATATAGGGTAATTTTATGTTATCCACTGGATTTCATGTTACTATGACATTGAGTAATTACAAGAGAAAGACAACTAGAACTCTGAAGTTTTTTTTTTTTTTTAAACCTACTAGTTATACATAAAACTTCTCCTGACAGTCCTGTGTTTGTTGTTTATTAGGCATCCAATGAGGAACTTGGGTTTTATGAACCCTAAGTCCCTACCAATCCCAACAGTCTGTCTGAATCTCTGAGTTCCCATAAGAAGAAAGATTCTTCTCAAAATAAATCACTAATAAGGGAAATTTGGTGACCAATTGAAGCTAAGGGAGATAACCTCATTTCTTCTTCTGTAAGGAGGAAAATGCCCTCTCTGTCAAAGTAAGTGGATGCTTCTAGGTCACTGGCAATGATCTGATTTGCTAGGAATAGTTTTCTGGAACCATAATGGAATTTGGGTCTGATTCCATAACAGGAGTGTGGACTCAGGAAGACAAGCTTTTAAGTATTGTTGTCAAGGGTTTTACGTTCTTATGAGGTATAGGGGCAAAATGTATTAATGACTCAGCAAGGCTGCCCTATTTTTAGGCCTGAAGGTAAGCTTGCAGCACTTCAGAGAGTGGGAGACAGGGAGGAAGTATTACCACCTCAGTTGAGTCTTGTTTTATTTATAAATACTGTGTTGATGAATTTTAAATTGGCCATCCTTAATTTGGGGCCTAAAATAGATCAGATGTCCTTCTTAGTTCTCTCCTTTGAGTCAAAAGAGACCAAAATAAGAATTTATATATGTATTACCAAATAGTGGGTGTGCCACGTTGGGGGCTTTATTTAGTGCACTGGGTAATTAATGCAATATGTAGACAAAGATATCTTTTCTTCCTTGCAAACAAGTCAAGGGCTCAAGGATCAGTCTGTTAAGAAACTTGGTTTTTCTCTTATTTCCCATATTAACCGTAGCTTGACCAGTTCTCTTTCTGGTTTGGCACTGTCATAAGAAGACCCAGGGAAAGAATGCATTACAGAATCTGAATCAATCACTACCACTCATGTGTAAATTGGGAGCTTGAGTTTCATGGCCTCTTATACTCTCAGTTCAGGAGGTCTGTGAGAATAAAAGCTCATCCTTCAGTAAATTCTAACGAGGAAAATTTGGTGACGAATCAAGCCATGCACCAACCTTCTTCATAGTCCATACTTTATGTTGAGTCAGTAGCACGAATTGTGACAGACAAATGACAAATATGTTATTACTGGTATATTACATTTAGTTAGCTAGAGTTTGGTCTAAAGAAAACTAGACTTAGAGTCTAGAAAGGAACTGGACTCTGCCTCCAGTTGTGCAGCTTTGGGTAAGTTGCTTTAAATATTTGAAACTCAACTTTTTTATTCATAAGGTGGGAGTAATTTGAACAAAGCAGAGAGATCAGGAAAATATGATACACAGTTTGATGGACAGAACCAGGAAAGTCGGGGGGGTTGTTGAAGTGTGTGCTATGGCTAAATTCCATTAACGAACTATCCCTCCAAATTCAGATAGATGTACACACACATGAGCTTCCTACTTATGCTCAGATCCTGCTTCTCATGTACTTTCTCTAAGCCTCTGTTGCATGTCAGCAACATGCAGGTGGCAACTGATATATGCGTAGGGACCATTTCTTTTTCTTTTTTTTCTTTTTTTTTTTTTTTTTTTGAGACTGAGTCTCGCTCTGTGGCCCAGGCTGGAGTGCAGTGGCGGGATCTCCGCTCACTGCAAGCTCCGCCTCCTGGGTTCCCGCCATTCTCCTGCCTCAGCCTCCCGAGTAGCTGGGACTACAGGCGCCCGCCAACTCGCCCGGCTAGTTTTTTGTATTTTTTAGTAGAGACGGGGTTTCACCGTGTTAGCCAGGATGGTCTCGATCTCCTGACCTCGTGATCCGCCCGTCTCGGCCTCCCAAAGTGCTGGGATTACAGGCTTGAGCCACCGCACCCGGCCGGACCATTTGTTTTTAACATACACACGATCACATCCTTGTGGGAGGATGAACTAAGCATTACTGTGCACCCTCTGAAGCCCAGACAAAAGTGCAGTGTTATCCATGAATTACATTGTTTGATCCTCAAACCTGTGTTCTGATGCAGGCATTTCTATACCTTCATAATAATTATAATTATAATGTGGGAATAATTCTGGAGAAAAGAAAGGCAGAAGGCTCAGCTCGTACTAGCAGACAAGTTTTAGACTTAAGGAGTTAACACAGTAGCGGGCAGAGGGAATCTGGATCTTGAAGGTCTCTGTGGTTGAATGGTCAACACTTGTGTCAGTTCTGGGGAAAGGTTATGGGCAGGGCCACCATATGTAAGCGGGCAGATGCTTCACAGGACAAGAGTGCCACAGTTTCACAAGGTACGAGTGCCGGTGGAACCCAGCTTGTGCTCCCCTCACCAGCTGCCTGCCCTGGCAGGGACTGGGACTGCCCAAAGAGAGGGTCACCTTTTGTAGTACACACCAAGCCACCATTTATTGTCCCAGCCATCTGCTTGTGGAGTTGCTCCTTTTTCCTAATTTCTACAGAGACACCATGTGGCCTACCTGATGCTCTGATCAGGGCTCGGAGGAATTTGAGAAACAGGAACAAACCTACCCAGCTGAAGACTAGGATTTTGTATACAGAGCATTGTATTGCATGAGAAAAGTATAAATTATTCATGTTAATATCATAAATATTCTGTCTTCAAAGCTCAGTATTTTAATGCTTAGAGCTCAGCATTCTTTAGTATAAAGCTCTGCTGTCCCATATGGTAGCCACTAGCCACAGGTAGCCATTTCAATTTAAGTGGAAAAACATAAAATAAAATAAAATAAACAATTCCTTCGTTACAGTAACCACATTTCAAGTGTTTAATAGCTGTAGCTACATGTGCTAGTGACTGCCATGTAAGATAGTGCAGAATTATAAGAACATTTTAATCACTGCAGAAAGTCTTATTGGCCAGCCCTGGAATAATCAACTGTTTCTAGCATACAGATTGTTCCCTGATCCACATTAAATCATTCAGGCCACTATAATTGTATTTTCTTTAGTAGATGATTGCCTACCAAACCTAAATAGTATGTAAATGCATGTAAGAATCTTAACGTGGTTTCTAAATTTTCAAACTCAACTGTATTTTTTTAGCCCTTTCCCAATTCCCCTTCCCAGAGGCAGCTCACGTTATCATTTTATGTGTTCTTCCTGAGATTCACAAGAATAGATCTAGCACACTCATGTACACAAACATACCTTCTTACATTCATCTTTATCACTTGGATGACAGAATATGCATTGTTTCACACATTGATATTTTCCACTTCATACTGTATTTTGAATATCACCCCATATTAATGCATAAAGAGCTTCTTCATTCATTTTGAGACTGTATGGTATTCCATTATGTGAAGGGGTGTGTTTGTGTGTGTGTGGTTTTCATTGTTTGCTGTTAAAAATAATATTGCAAATAACTTATATATGTATGTTTTTTCACATTTTTAAGATTATGTTTATACGATAAATTTCTGAAAGAGAAACTGCCATTTCTAGGTGATATGCATTTGAAATTTTTATGGATATAAGCAAATTTCTCATAAGAGTTATACCAATTTATACTTTAACTATCAGTCTGCCTGTTATCTCTACACCATCCCCAAGGGTACATTATCTGTTTTCTTGCCAATTTTATAGATGGAAATTTATATATCAGTAGAATTCTAATTCAAATTTTTCTTCTTATTAGTGAGAAAGGCAGCTTTTCATGTGTTTAATAATAATTTCTTTAATTTTTTGACTGTCAAAGAACATTTCCTTATATTTGAAGTCCTTTTAACTGGAATACAACTTATGTTGACTCATTGGGGTCAATATTCCCAGGGACGTGATGTGCCATATCAATATTTAACTTCAAGTCTTCTTTAATTTTAGAAACATTTTCTTGAATTTTATTGTTATAAATTTGTGCTCTTTAATTTTGTGTAGATTTCTTCTTAGGGGACTTCAATTATGCTTGTAATCTCCTTTATCTATTCTCCCTGTCAGTTTCTCTTGAATTGAAAAAACAAATCATTATTTCCTTTTTAGTTTATGTTCTTACATCATTATCTACTACCATTATTGTTTTAAAAACTACCCATTTTATGTTTCTTCCAGTTTTGTCCTCATTTACGTATTTTGTTTCATTTTTTCCCTGAGCTCTTTTGTTCACATTTTGTCTCCTCTTTCATCAGCTTTTCATCTGTGAACATTTAAATTTGTTTTGTCTCCTTTTTTTATAGGGATAATTAATCCTTTAATTTGGAGGGGCTATTCACAATGATATATTTTGGTACAATTTTTATCTGTTATGTGCTAATTTTTTTCTAGTGGCTTTTCTTTTTTGACCTTTATTTTATGTATTTCTTTCTGCATTTTTCTCTTGTCAAAATTTTCTATAGAAATTTTTATGTTCAGTGTTCATCTTTGAAGGAGGTAAAATTGCCCTGGATCAGATATTGATAGGAAATTTTTGTACAGAGGAGTGAGCACAGAATTCCAGGCTAGCTGGAGTTTTCTTATCCTTGGGTGTGTAGGGAGTTCATACAGCACTTACCTCTCCCCAGCTTTGGCATTGTTTACGATGTGAGGTCTCTCCTCTGCTGTGCTGCTGTACAGACAGCCAGCTTCCTGGAAATAAAGCTTGACTATGTGATTATTTTTTTAGCTCCACCCTTATTTGCTGCTTCCCCCAGTGTGTGCACCATTGTCCAGCTGTTAAAAACAAAGGAATTAGCAACTGGGACTCAGGCTGTGTTCCTCTCTTTCAAGAAAATATCTTTACTGTTTTCTCCCCCTAGACCTACTGCCGTGAGTCCCTCCATCTGATTCTTTCTGCACTACCCTTGCTTATCATGATGTGAACAGCCGTCTAGACCTATTATGTAGTTTGGCACTTCAGCTATTTTCTATTTTTACCAAAACTGAAGTTTGCATTCTGAGTTTTGATTTTTATTCTTAGGAAAGAAAGATGGAAACACCCACCTTCCACCACCATCTTTAAAATAGGAACCTCATGCATTATTTTGTGGAATACTTGGTATTTTTTTAACTTTTCCAAAAACAAACAAACAAACCCTAAGGTATGAGTCATAATATTTCAGCTTTTACCGATTATTTTATTTTGATCAAGCCTAAGATTTTCAGTTGCTTAACAGACACATCCTTATAGAAATTCTACCAGTACATCAAACTTACACTTTTTAAAGATAAATTTATCCTCGTTTTTTCTACAAATATGTTTTTCTGGGATTATGAAACTCCCTTTTAGCAGTCTTCAAAGTTTAGCTCTTTTATATTCTCTTCACTCCACACATTTATAATTAATTAGTAACTTTTGTAATAACTAAGGCATTTGTCGAACCCCAGTATACATAAGGTAGTATGCTAGGTACTGGATAGTAATGGCTCTGGACTTGGATTAAAGGTGTTTCTCCCCTGAGTTCTTAAGTTTTTAAGGATCCTACATGTCATAAATCTACATTTAAAATTAATTTAAAACTCACAGGCATCTCTTTCACTTAGGATCCAGAGCTCAGTACCTGCACAGATGTTCTTATAGCCCAAGGAAATGCTTCTTCACTTCTCTTGCCCTATTACCTTGAAAGAAAAACTGCCTGCCCCAAATCCCCAAATGCCATGAACATTGGAGGATGGTGCCACTGTCCACATTGCATTTGGAAACCTTTTTGGAGTATCAGGAGGACTTGAGCAGTGGAAGCTCTTAAGAAAGAAAGCACAGGCCGGGCGCGGTGGCTCAAGCCTGTAATCCCAGCACTTTGGGAGGCCAAGACGGGTGGATCACGAGGTCAGGAGATCAAGACCATCCTGGCTAACACGGTGAAACCCCGTCTCTACTAAAAAAAATACAAAAAAAAAAAAAACTAGCCGGGCGA
>NC_045437.1:61342342-61507205 GCF_002776525.5 Piliocolobus tephrosceles | reverse complement strand
AAAAAAAAAAAAAAAAAAAAAAAAAAAAAAAAGAAAGAAAGTACAGATTATTTTAACTTGTCATATTCTTTCTCTCAGATAGCATAAATGCAATAAATTCGACTATAGCCAACTACCAGTAGTGCTAGCATCTGTTTTATGCTGTTTCTTATTTACAGTTCATGGCTCAGAAAGTACTTTTAAATTAGCACATTATGTGTCACTGTCGCACATGGAGAACAAGGAACATTTTACAATATTAAATAATTCATAGAACTTATAAATAAACATAGTTCTAGCTGTAACACAGTGCAGCCAATTCTTTAATATTAGCAACTAAATGGATGTTGATCACTAAAATTTCAAATAGTTTTATTTTTATAAATGTATTTCATAAGAATAACTGACATGTTTTTCAAAATTAAATGACAATCTTTAGATTTACAAAAATAATTATAAATTTTGATTACTATAAATTACATTTTGTATTTTGCTTATAATTTTGAAAATTTTGTGTATTTTAGAAGAAAAGTAACATTTTAAAAAACTTATGAAAACTAACGTTCACTTATTTATATTAATACTTTCTTATGCAAGTTTGACAAAAATACATTTAAATTTTGAAAACTATTTATGTGCTTGTGCTTCTATTCCTTTAGATCATTGATATTAATAGAACACAAGGTGTGTAAAACTTGATCATGCAGCATAGTCATCCTATTGAAATAAAGGAAGAAAAAATAAATTAATTGAATAAGCATATTGCTAGTTTATGACTTATGCATATTTTTACTTTATTACTTATCCAAACATTGCCGATCCATGAATAGAGTCCTCAGATATGTAAAAGAATAAGTAAATTTCGTTTTTAAAAAAATTTGGTTGACTTTTAGTCATATCAAAACATAACTTTTATATATTTTTAATTCTGTCATTTAAAAATATATTTGCCAAGATTAAGAGGGTAGACCATATGTTAAATCACCATTTGAGAGTCTACTTGATTAACTTTTATGTATTTAGACATACTACATACGGACTTTAATTTATATTCTGGCCCCAGGCCTGGCAAACGAATATGAAGGCACAGGCCCTGTCCCTAAGGAGTGCATCATCTAGGTTCCTCCTTTTCAACTTCTTTCTCAGAGTCTCTTACAAGCCTCATTTTCATTCCCATCTGTACTCTGTTCACTGAATTCCCGTTTTAAAACGTCTCTAATTCCAGTGGAGTTACCATGCTTTATTAATATTTCAAATCCTTACATTGTCTTACACATAACAAGGACTAAATAAATAATTATGAACTAGAGTGAATTGAGTTTAAAGAAAAAATAAATGAGAGAAGGAGAGAAGGAAACGTCTGTCAAGAGAAATAAATTGGTGAGTGCTGAGGAGGGAAGAGTCATTGTGACTTGGAGAAGGTCACTTGAACATTACTACATCTGTGAAAATTGCCCTAGAAATCGCCTTACATAAGTTACTGGAATATAAAGTAGCAGGCTCAATTTTCACATTCACGTAACTTTCTTAAAACCAGAAAAGATTTAGCAAAAAACATTATTGTGTCAGTTCAGGAAGTCTTATTTGTTATAAGTCTCTTCAGGAAAGATCTGGAAAGAATTCTCATCCTTAGATGCTTTTGTTCACAACTGAAAATCTAATCAATATCTTGCTCCTGGCTATAAGATCATATAAAGAACTTTTTTTTTTTTTAAACTGCAAAGTCTAAAAGTCTATTTTATATTTTATTCAAAAGTTTAGTAAAAATAATTAAGTTTGGTGAAGTGACTTATTTCATTTGCTGCTCGGTATGACATTTAGCTCTCTAATCCATGTGTTTAAAGATTTACTTTCACAATATGAGCCAAGATTTCTCTCCTACACGCTTACCATTAAATAAAATGTATGGGTGAACACCAAAGGAACCTTGATAAAATAGGGCAGTTATCGTTTTCATGGATGTAAAAGATAAGATACTGGCTAGTTAGAGAATAGAATCTTGAAAATTTCTTTTGTGAGTGATTCTATTTCTGCTGAACATATATATATTAGAAACAGTAGTTTGGAAACTGCTGTGTAGAAAAGAAAGCTATGAAACTATTACAGACTGTGTTCCATTGCTCAGAAAATATGAAGAAAATGTCTGTTAAGAGAGGAGTATATTATTTACTATTAAATTATATGCATTATTTCTAACATATTATTATATATTATTTATTATTTTTCTCACCCCATGACAGAAGGTCAAAGATTAACAATGATATTTTGAAATATTGTAAGTTAAGGTTGGAGAAAAATTTCTATTAATTCTTTAAAGAAGGTATCATTTGGATGTAAAATTTTGGGGGAATAAAATATAAAAACGAGTATTTTTTTTTACTGTAGTGTAAGACTAGCTATCCTTGCTCAAGAAGGACAGTAGATCACATGCATGGCTATTTGCTCTAATTTTTTTAAACTGCGTCTGCAAAGTCTATTGTATTCAAAAGTTTAGTAAAAATAATTAAGTTTGCTGAAGTGACTTATTTCATTTGCTGCTCGGTGTGACATTTAGCTCTCTAATCCATGTGTTTAAAGATTTATTTCTAGCTAAATCTAGAGCAGAAATGTTGCTAAGGGTAACCAACTAAAAGTTGATAACTGACAAGTAACTGTAAGTAGATACCTTAATTAGACAGTATCTGCAAAGGCCACCATGGGGGCTGGAAGGGGTGGAAGAGATAAGTTCTGTGCTTTGATTTGGATTTCTTTGTCTATGCGTATGAGTGTGTGTATGTGTTTCAATTGACAAGGTTTTCCCTAATTAGTAGAATTACCACAGATACATACAGCAGAGTCTCATAGTTCTTATCCCCCCTTTTTCAAACTTTCTGCCTCAGGGTTTTAGAAAGATTGACAATTGGTTAATGAACTGGGGAAAAAGTCTGAATGAATATAGCTGAGTAAAGGTCCTACCCGGTCCAAAGAAAAGGAAAGCTTTCATACCGGGAATAAATGAGTTGGCAGCTTAGATAATGTTCAGGGATGTATAGCTGGAACTTCTGAAACTAATTATTCAACAGCTAGAGACCTTTGCCTCTAAGCTAATGTTGGTTTAAGTGATTCTTCTTAGTAATGGTCATAAACTAGAAAGGAAAGATAGCGCTACCTTTTATAACTTAGAGGTTTCACATTTATTCCCCAAATATTGATTTTACTCTCTAAAACATCTACTTTGATGGTAAACATTGTTTCTCAAGCAATTTATTTTTAACAGAATCCTTAGAATTCATGCATAACCATTTTTCCCCAGTCTCCAATCACCACGGGAAATAAAGACCCAATTTATAATCAGAGTTCTTTTATATCAGCTCCTACCAGGTAATTATTTTACCAGAATACCTAGTCTCTCTTCCACAACTTTAGTGGCTGGTGTCTATTATTCTCTTATATAGTCAGTAGGGAGGCAACCATAGGTCGTCTTTCATCCTGAATTCATGTGACCTAGGGCTTCAGCAAAGATGTTGTCCATCTTCACCTTCAGTGAATATTGGCCCAATTTTGGTTCTTGCTGATTCTACTTCTAAACCGGAATTGTTATACCGTTTTGTGATCTGCCAAAGTCAATCTAAAATTCCCAGGGAGTGTTTATAGTTTACGCTTCACTAATATCCATACCAAACTTCCCTATAAAAATCTGTATATACATGACTAAAACCAAGTATTTAAATTATCAGACAAAGCCTCTTTCAAACAGCTAGGATCTGTGAGTCCCTCAAATACTAAAGAGGCAGTAATTAGACAAAAGTTAAGCTCCTGGGCATTTATTTGACAGCGTTAACTACATTATCCCTTGGCAGATGAAAACTTCCTGTGAATTTATTCCTAAATACTATGTACTCCCTATGTGATGTGCATTGTTTCAAATACTAGATACATGGCTGCAAACTAAACACCCAAAATTTTGCCCACGTGAAATTTATCTTCTAATGGGTGGAGAAGACCATCAACAATTTTTGGTGTTCTTACGTGGTAATGCTGTTTAGTAGCTATGAAGAGCCTGCACCAACCTGCACCAACAAGGTGGGGTTAGAGAAGGGAAACTTCAAATAATGGAAGCCATTACCAATTTTTTTTTTCTTTTCTTTTTTTTTTTTTTTTGAGACTGAGTCTCACTCCGTTGCCCAGGCTGGAGTACAGTGGCCGGATCTCAGCTTACTGCAAGCTCCGCCTCCAGGGGCTTAGGCCATTCTCCTGGCTCAGCCTCCCGAGTAGCTGGGACTACAGGTGCCCGCCACCTCGCCCGGCTAGTTTTTTGTGTTTTTTTTTTTTTTTTTTTTTTTTAGTAGAGACGAGGTTTCACCCGGTTAGCCAGGTCTCGATCTCCTGACCTCGTGATCCGCCCATCTCAGCCTCCCAAAGTGCTAGGATTACAGGCTTGAGCCACGGCGCCTGTCCGATTACCAGTGATTTTAAAGGTTGCTGTTCCTAGCGTTCACTAGCCTACCACCCACATTCTGAAAACTCAGGAAACATATTAATCTCCCTATTACGTTGTTTTGAAAATACTCTATGATAAAACTTTTTGTGTCTTGTTCATTCAAACAGATATAATTTATTAATTAAAGAAACATCTCAAAAATGAATGAGAAGAATCTTGAGTCCTCTTGGTCTAGTCTTTTGTTAGATCCTTTCTTGATTTTTCAAGTGTTAGAGTCATTCAAAGGTCAATAAAATCTAATTAACTAAAAAACAGGATTGAACATTTCTTTTGATGATTCGAAACAGCGAGAAGGGCCAGGCGCGGTGGCTCACGCCTGTAATCCCAGCACTTTGGAAGGCCAAGGTGGGTGGATCACGAGGTCGGGAGATCAAGACTATCCTGGCCAACATGGTGAAACCCCGTCTCTACTAAAAATACAAAAATTAGCTAGGTGTGGTGGCACATGCCTGCAATCCCAGCCACTCAGTAGGCTGAAGCAGGAGAATCACTTGAATCAGGGAGTTGGTTGTTGCAGTGTGCTGAGATTGCACCGCTGCACTCCAGCCTGGGTGCCAGAGCAAGACTCTGTCTCAAAAAAATAAATAAATAAATAAATAAATAAATAAATAAATAAAATAAAATAAAATAGTGAGAAGGGTAAAATACCTGAAGTACACAACTTAACAATGGCACTGGTAAAACCTATGCAACCTGGTTAATAGACATTTCAACCTCTAGGATGAGACGAAATAGCATTTAAAGCATTATAAGAGAAAATTCAAATTCCTATATAAGCTCATTCAATTTCTTTTTATAGCTCCTGCTTACTATTTTTCTACAAACCTATTTATATTCTAGAAAAAAAACATATTTTAATTCAAGCTCTTAAAGTCAATATGAGCCTAGCTAGACCTGCTGTGTTGATTCTTTCATAAATTTATGGTAAGAGTTCACTATATATCCTCTAGCTGTACTTCTCTTCTACTGTGTATGACCGGAAAGATTCACTCTTTGAAGAATACACCTCCCACTGATTGGTTCTTTTGCTGAGTTGCTGTTGACTGCTCTGAAGTTGACCTCATGGTTAGCAATTCATTCTAAGGCAAATGAATCATTTCATCAGCAACAGTCATGCAACTATGAAATCTCGGTGGTGGTTTCCCTGGCCATCTCTGCCAATTACAAATACCAGGGACACTGCTAGGCTGACTTCAGTCTTCATATCCAAATAAGGAGAGGCAAGTCAGCTTAAAACTGAACAGGGCTTCTGTGCATTTTATACAAAGGAAGTGGGGAGGCCCTGCAGGAATTAGCCCATATGCACATTTTCAAAAAGGGCTGGCACTGCCCCCTCCCCTTCTCAGTATACTGTACATTCCTCAAATACAGAATGAACAGAGTAGAGCAAGTTTTACTTACCTCTCCATCTTGAATGCCCACTAACATTGTCTCAAGGATCTAGCATATAAACCTGGTGCACTAATTCTCATCACAACAAATTTCTTCTTTATTTTTTCTTAATGCCATCAAGAATAAGAGAAACCCCATAAATCAGAAAAAGCCCCATCTTTTAAGAACTACTGCTCCTAAGCCGGGCGCGGTGGCTCACGCCTGTAATCCCAGCACTTTGGGAGGCTGAGGCGGGTGGATCACAAGGTCAGGAGCTGGAAGCCATCCCGGCTAACATGGTGAAACCCTGTCTCTACTAAACATACAAAAAATTATCCGGGCGCGGTGGCGGGCGCCTGTAGTCACAGTTACTATGGAGGCTGAGGCAGGAGAATGGCGTGAACCCGGGAGGCGGAGCTTGCGGTGAGCCGAGATTGCGCCACTGCACTCCAGCCTGGGCGACAGCAAGACTCCATCTCAAAAAAAAAGACCTACTGCTCCTTCAGAGGTGGAATTGTCTGAGTAATTGTTGTATAATGGCGCTTGGCACTTAGTAGGAGCGTCACAGATATTTGTTGATTTAATGAATAAATGAGAAATATTTGTTAGGCTGCCGTTTTAAATGAGTACAACTGGCTGTACAAGGTCCAAGCTCACCAAGTCCAAGACAAGAGAATGTGGTTGGTTTGCCATTCACATGGCTGGTCTTGGTTTGGGATTTTTTGTTACTTGAAGGAGTCTCTGCTGAAAAAAAACATCCTAGCAGAACCAGGCTGCTACTGTGACTGAGATCATTCTTCTGCGTCTAGATATTTTATATGCCAAAGGAGAGTACTTCCTCTGCCTGTCTAAGCTACAAAACTAACCATTCCTGTCTCTAAGCTTGTCGTGTTTTTAACAGCATAGCTTGGAATGGCGCCAAAGAGATCTAGAACTACTTTGTATCCATTTGGAATTTTCAGTACCCATTTTCCAAGATAGACAAGAGATTCACAAATTTTCTGTCTCTGAAAATGCTCCTGTTTCTGCCTTGAAGGGCTGTATCATATCTAGCCTGTAAGAAACGACAGGTTTATGAAGAACAGCTTGGGGAAAAAAAAAAAAAAAAAAAAAGGTGAGAATTGCCTTCCAATGCAGAAGTGTATGAAGCAATCTTCACTTTTGAATCACAGTGTGCTTCATGCCAAAATTCAATAGCCACATCGAACGTCAATCAGCTGCATGTGGGATACATCTTTCACAAGTGATTTAATGCTTTTCCTAAGTTGACTCTTGAAGTGACACAGACTTCTGTTGCTTCATTTTTAACTTATTTTCTTTCTTATTTTATATCTAGCTTCTAGCTTTGTCCCTCAAAACTGATGTGTTAGTGCTTCATAAGCCAGAAACAATGGGAAAGACGCACCTCACTGATTCTTCCCATGACCAAGATGTGTGATGTTGCTGTTCAGTTGAAGGGTTCCCGGGAGGGGGAAGTGTTAAGTGGACTCAGTGCATGGTGTGTAGCATGTTGTGAGACTTTACTCCTCTGCAGCTTTGGTATTAAAGTCTGATGTATTGTGAATCTGTGCATCACTTGTAAAATCAACAACTATAAAGACCATTTAAATATCCATAATAACTTTTGTCAGTAGGCAAGCCAATTGCTTATTCAAGAAGTAGATCAATTTAACCTTTTATTTGGCATACATTTTCTCTGGTTTTATTTTGTTTTGGCATAGACAGCAACATTTTTATAATCAACTCTTAGCCAAAGCAGAAATTCATACAATCATATTTTGCTTTCCTGTTCAGGATTCTTTTCCTGACACATTTGTCATCTGTGACCAAGATTTGCTCTAACACCCTAGGTTAAACGTTGTTCAGAGACAGATGTTTGGTTACCCTTTTAATAAGGAGATGTTATGTGATTTCTCGGCCAGCTAGAAAAGCAGAGGTCAAAGCAGAAAATCCGATTCTGGACCTTGCTTTTTTCTTTTTCTCTTGTCAGACATAACGGTGCTTCTTGGAGGCAGATTTCACTTCTGTGTCCTATGCATCAGGATAATAGGCTTTCTCACTTATGTTTTGAGACAAACAAATTATCAGGCTAATGTTTAAAATCCAACAACTACCAGATATGGTTATAATTCTAATAATTCCAATATTACAGAGGTAAGCAATAATAGGTTTACACTCACTGTCATTCACTCTCCCTCTGTCTCTCAAACTTATTGAGCACTCTTTCCATGCCAAATATTAGTCAATGAGCCCTACATTAATTAATGCATTTAATTCTCATAATACTGCTTGGGCGTAGATTCTAAATTTTTAAAAATGAAAGCATTTAAAAGTAAAGAAACTTGTAAAGGGTTATACCATAGTTAATAATATACTATCCAGGCAGTGTGACTTTAGAATCCATACATTTAACCAGACACCATAGAGGCTCTTGTAGATGCAAAATTCTTTATCAGATACGTGATTTGCAAATATTGTCTGCCAGACTATAGCTTGTGTTTTCATTTTCCTTTCATAATGTTTCAAAGAGTAGTTTTTTATTATAATGAAGTACAAATTATCATTTTTTTCTTTTTATGGATTTTGTTTTTGGTGTCATATCTAACAACTCTTTAACTCAGGGTCACGAAGGTTTTCTACTTGAAGTTACATAGTTTTAGGTTTTAAAATTAGGCCTATGATCCATTTTGAGTTAATTGTATATATGGTGAAAAGTCTTCATTAAAATTTATTATTTTACACATGAATTGTTTAGGCATCATTTATTGAAAATACTGTTCATGCTCCACTGATTTGCTATTGCATCTTGGTTAAAAATCATTATTCCATGTATATGAGCGAGCCTATTTCTGTACTCTGTTCTCTTCCACTGCTCTATTTAGCCATTTTGATGCCAATGCCACAGTCTTTTTTGTTGTAACTTTATAATAAGTTTTGAAACCAGGAAGTTTTGGTCCTCCAACTTTGTTCTTTTTCTGACTTGTCTAGGATACTCTAGATCCTTTGTACTTCCATGTGAATATTAGAATAAGCTTATCAATGTCTACAGAGATGGTTACTAGAATTTTATTGACTTTATGAATAAAGAGATTTGACATTTGAACAATGTTGAATTCCTTAAGTTATGAACAAAATATACCTATTAATGCCTTTCAAAATTTCTGTCAGTGATGTTTTACAGTTTTCAGTGTGCAGGTCTTGCACATCTTTTGTCCAATTTATATTCCTAAGTATTTTACATGTTTTATGCTATTGTAAATGGTTTTGCTTTTTAATTTAAATGTCTTTCTGTTCATTTTTCTTTAGAAATAAAATTGATTTTTATGTTGCTCTTCTATTCCTTAACCTTCCTGAAAGTTCACGTATTAGTTCTAGTAGCTTTTTTGCAGATTTCACTGGATTTTCTACAAAGATAATCATGTCATATACAAATAGAGAGTTTTCCTTTTTAATCTGTATACCTTTCATTTCTTGTGCTTGGGCTAGAATATACCAGTTGAATAGAATGTTGAATTTCTATTTCTATTAAGTGCAGACATTTGTTTTATGTTTGATCTTAGGGGAAAAGGATTTAGATTTCCTCTGTAACATGTGCTGTTAGGTGTGGTTTTCGCATAGATGCGTGCCCTTTATCAGGTTGAGAAAGTTAATCTTAAAATATATTCCAATTTCATCTAAGTTTTAAAACTTAATGGTATAAAATTTTTTATAACATTTCCTATTATCTTTGTAGTATCTGTAGAATCCATAGTGATGTGTCCTTTTTCATTTCTGATTTATAAATTAGTATCTTCTCTTTACTTCTGATCATTCTGGCTAGTGGTTTAAAAGTTTTATTAGTTTTTCAAAAATCCAGCTTTTGACTTATTTTCTGTTTATACTTACATTGGATTGAATTCACTTTTTTTCTGTTTTCCTAAGGTCATTGATTTGAGGTCATTTATTTGAGACTTTCCTCCTTTTCTAGTATTAGTGTTTAGTGCTATAAATTTTTCCATAACTACTGCTTTAGCAGCATCTCAGAAAATTTTAAATATTTTGCTTAAAATTTTATTGAGTTCGAAATTTTTATATTTTTCATTTGGATTTCTTCTTTGACTGATGGATTATTTATAACTGTGTTATTAAATTTCCACATATTTGGAGATTTTATAAGAATGCTTTTGTTATTGATTTCTAATTTAATTCCACTGAAGTCAGAGGGCATTCTTTGATGCTCTCAAAGTATGATAGAAAACTTTTTATATTCATTGAGACATTTTATGACCCAGAATATGTCTATCTTAATAAATTTTCCATATGCACTTGAAAAGAATACGTATTCTGCCACTTTGGGGTATAATATTCTATAAATATTAATTAGGTCAAATTGATTGTTAGTGTTGTTCAAGTTTTCTGTATCCTTTTTGTCAATTCGTTCTAACAGTTACTTAAAAAGCTGCATGAAAATCTCTGACAATAATTGTAGATTTATCTATTTCTCATTGCATTTCTATCAACTTTTGTTTTATGTATTTTGAAGCTCTGTTATTAAGTACATAAATAATTCGTTGTTTATTTTATTTTATTTTTTTTTTTGAGACAGAGTCTTGCTCTGTTGCCCAGGCTGGAGTGCAGTGGCACAATCACTGCAACCTCTGCCTCCTGGGTACAAGCAATTCTCCTGTCTCAGCCTCCCAAGTAGCTGGGATTACAGGTGCCCACCACCATGACCAGCTAATTTTTGTATTTTTAGTAGAGGGGGGATTTCACCATATTGGTCAGGCTGGTCTTGAACTCCTGACCTCAGGTAATACACTTGCCTTGGCCTCCCAAAGTGTTGGGATTACAGGCGTGAGCCACCCCATCCAGCCAAAGATTAGAATTCTTATATCCCCTTGATGAATTGGCCTCTTTATTATTATGAAATAACCATTATTCCTGGTAATAATCTTTGCTCTTATAGCTGCTTTGCCTACTACTGACACTCCAGAAGTTTTTAAAAAATTGATGTTAGAGTATGTATATATTTTTCCATTCTTTTATGATTAACTTTTTTTTTGTTTTTACATTTAAAATTGGTTTTCCGTATGCAGAATTTAGTTGGTCTTGATTTTTCATCTAATGTAATGCTCACTGAGTTTTATTCGGGATATTTACATTAAATGTGAGTATTGTTATAATTAGTATTAAGTATATCACTTTGTTGTGTTCTATTTGTCTGATTTTCCCTTTTTTTCTATTTTTAATGGCTTCTTTCAGATTAACTGAGTAATTTTTAGGATTCCATTTTTTTAAATGTTGTGCCTTATTAGCAATAACTGATTTAATTTTAGTATTTTAATAGCATTAGTGGTATTTTAGTGGCAATTTTAGTATTTTAATAATAGTGTTATTTTTGTATTTTAGTGGTGGCCTTGGGATTTATAATATCACCCAGTTGTAACAGTCTTTATTTCTAAGGTAGAATCATTGGTGATACTCTTTTTTTCTCTCTTTTTGTTTATCTATATTATACTGTAATAGTGCTATGCTCCTTCAAGTTGAAAGATTACCGTGAAACATGCTCCTGTTACCTCTGTAACTGGGAACTGTGTATTAATACACATGGGAAACTAGAGAGAAAGAAAAGGTCTTATCAGCAGAACCATGGATGATACAGCTCACATCCCAGTCAGGTCTCCACATCAGACCTTTGAATACTAGTCAGGACACAGATCTATAACTACTAATTTGTCATCTACATACAATATTAAACCAGCATTTCTTAAATCCTGCTTTCATTGATCCTGACTCTTCACCTCTGCCTAGTTCCCTGTTGCTGCAGGTTTTCTTTTGCTCCTTATCTTCCTCTTGTCTTACTCTTGCTCTCTCTGCTTTTACTTCTCCGGCTGCTGTTAACTAGAAGATTCTTTTTATGTACCTATAAAAATCCAACATTGAAAGAGAGAGGATCAGACAGGCACAGGGCTCACGTCTGTAATCCCAGCATTTTGGGAGGCTGAGGAGGGTAGATCACTTGAGGTCAGGAGTTTGGAGACCAACCTGGCCAATGTGGTAAAACCTCGTCTCTACTAAAAATACAAAAATTAGCCAGGTGTGGTGGCAGGCACCTGTAATCCCAGCTACTCAGGAGGCTGAGGCAGGAGAATTGCTTGAACCCAGGAGGTGGAGGCTGCAGTGAGCTGAGATCGTGTCACTGCACTCCAACCTGGGTGACAGAATGAGACTCCATCTCAAAAAAAAAAAAAAAAAAAAAAGAAAGAAAGAAAGAAAAAAGGAAATAGAATCTGATTGGCTTCATTGACCATTATCCTAAATAGAGGGCCTCTTTTAGGCAGGTATTTCAGGCTCAGCCAGCTCATTGGCTGGTGCTATTCCTGTTCCAGTCAGCCATGGCCAGTGGATAGAAACACACATTACAGAACAGCCATGGCAGTTCTGAGGAAGTACATTGGCAGCCATGCTGAGGAAGTACATTTCACCATGTGATAGACACTCAGAGGCTGCTCTGAAAAGGTCACTATTGTAATTAGTGAAAAAGGAAGAAAGGAAGGGAGGAAGGGAGGGAGAGAAGGAGGGAGAGAGGGAAAGAGGAAAAAGAAATGAAGGAAGAGAGGGTCAATCTGTTATATATTTTCAGAGAGTTCTCATGATTAGAAGTTTTTCTATATATATATATATATATATATATATATGTTCCTTATATTGAGGTGAACTATGTAACTTCCACCTCAATTTTGTTTTGTCCTTTTGTACTTCATCCTAGTTCTGTTTTCTTCAAATGTTTGAGGACAGCTATTTACTCCATCTCTTTCAACCATGCCTCATATGATAAAGCTTTTAACTTCTCTTTAACTTGGCCACTCTCTTCTATGAGAGTGAGGAGTGAGGTCCAGTTTGATCATACACTCTTAAACACTCTTAAAATGTGGCTCTCTGAAATAAACACCATAGCTCAGATGTGATCTACCTACCTATAATTACAGATTACCTAAACCTTTTCACCAGCCAAGTCAGACTTCTGGTCTCTGTTGAAATGCTCTCCATACAGGTCTCTCTCATCTGTTGCTCATACAAAGGATGTATTGTAATGTGGATGCAAGAAATTTACATTTGCATCTATTAAATTTATCAACCATGTCTTCATAACAGTTATTAGTGTGCTCCTGTTTACAAGTACTTTCACAGACATTATCTCATTTAATTCTCCAAACATGTTGATTTTGGACCATAGCTGCTACCTGGTCTATATGATCACTCCTAGTTGAAGTCTTTCCTGTATTCATTATTCATACTGGAGTCTTCAGAATAATTAAAGTACTGAAGGAAAGTGAACTAAATGTCCCCTTTGGGCATTAAATAACAAACTCTGTGTCGACCAATGCACTAGACATGGCAGGATGCACAGTGTTGTGGAAGAGGGTCACTGCATGAACTGAAATTATTGTTGAATTGAGAAAACACAGAATAAGAACTACTGGGAGATGTTTCTGTGCATTGCTTAACAGCATATATGTCAACAGAACAATATTTTCTACAAAATGTGTTTTAAATAATCTCTTCGTTCTCTGCCCTTAGAATGGTTGTCAAATGCAGGGGTGGGACTTTCCTCAGAGGTTTGTAAAGTCATGGATCAAATATAACAAACGCATTTGAGTAATCTCTTGCACATCCGCACTTTTATACTAGTCTTTTCAAGTTCTGTTCCCACATATTGATTCTTTCTCACTATGGTAATATGAAAGCTTTGTGGTTCAAGGTGGTGCTCTCTAATCATTGGGCTGCTGCCTGGTCTGCATGACTAGCCTGAGAGTCACTCTGTCGGTAGCCTTGTTCATTCGATTACTATCATCTCCACCACATTCCATTGCCTCTACTCCCTATATAAGGAGAGTATTCTGTCTTGTTTGTTTCCCTGTCATATTTTCCCTGTCTTAGATCATAGATGAAATGCAGGATTGATTTTTTTCCTATACAATAATCTGTACTGCCCATCTACAGAATACAGATATCCATCTATTATTAAAATTCATTGCCAAGTATTCAATTTTGAACAGAACTTTCTCCTGTTGACTGTCTTAGTAGCTAAAAAAAAATTACCAGATTTAAATCCAGTAACTGGTATGATACCTATGATACATCTTCTATTTGTTTAAGCAGCATAACCTAATGTCAAGTAAAAAGAAAAGTATAGCTGTTTTTTGGGAAAAATCATAAATAATTTTTAAAATTTAGTCTATAAATTTTTAAATAAGTATATATATTCTTTTGGGGAAGTCGTTTAGAAATCCTTATAGCTCCTAATAATTTAAGTGAGATTATGTGTGTGTCAAGACAGTCTGAAAAGGGCGTATGTGTGAATATATGTGTATGTATGATTGCATGTCTGTCTCTGGGGAGGAGTGTGTCTGTGTGTGTGGAGTATGTGTCTATGTATCTGGGTGCCTGTGGATGTGGAGAGGACAGAGTATGGGGAAAAACCATAGTCCTATAAATTCTTCCCCTCCATTTGGTATCAGTTCAACACTGATAAATGTGCATATGAAAATAATATGGAGAATGTCTTGTTAATAGTAACAAAACACCTGGCTCAGGAAGAAAACATGGAGCCAAAAGCCTTTATTCCCAATTCCTCTTTCCCACAGCTGCCAGTTGGGTGTGGCTTGCTAATAGTTTTAATACATTTCATGAGTGCACAACAAAGTGTAATTTTTTAAAGTTGAAAAGTAGTTGCTGGTGAGTCTGCTGAAATGGTTTACTTTACAACTCTTTCTACATTCAGGAACTTATATAAATATTTAATCCAACCACTACATATTTGCTTGCTTCCTCAACCACATTCCTTTACACATGGGTGGACCCTGGCTTTGCATGCCAGTCAATAAGCATAATTTATCTCATTTGTTCTGCATAACTACTCTTTACAGTAGGTGTCTTGCCTCCATTGACCACCGTGGAAAGGAAACTTGATAGTTAAGGAATTTCCTCTAGGCCATTTAGCTAGGAAGTTGTTGAATCCGATACAGATTCACTAGCCTGCACAGACCATAATTTCCCAGTCCTGTAGTGCTTCTCCAGTCTCTCTTTGATCCTTTCTTTCCTATTCTCTTTACCCTTTGACTCATAAACTTGATGGCCTGACCTCTATCTTGCTTCATGATAACAATTTTAATACGTAGCATTTAATGGTCAATATTTTCAACAAAATGGAAGGATTATTAGTAAAATTTGCGTTCAAATTCTTCCTCCCCTGAGCCCAGAGAAGAATGAGTGAATCTTCTATTTCAGAAGAAGCTCTCAAATAGTCACTTAGCTAACTTGTCTGTTGCAACTCTATAGAAGAGCAACTCCATATCTGTATCGAGTTTGTTAATCCTGTGTTAGACAGGACTCTGCCTGTTTTCTGCATATATTCCACCTTCAGATCCTCCATGTTGAGGTCCATGTTTTTGCATTATCTAAATAACATTAAGAGAAGAATCACTAAGCCCTCTCCAGAGTCCTATCTGAAGAGAGTTGAGAAATGGTGTACTGTCTGGGTCACTATAGGTGTTCCTAATCTATGCTTTTATTTTGGCTTCTCTAGCAATCTGAAGAAGATCTCTAGCTTCATTCATAGCTTGGTGATGGTATTCATTAATAGGAATGCTTGTTGCATTTAAATTTAATTTAAAACCATCATATTGTGATGCTGATAAAACATTGAACAAGATTAGTAACCTGGATAACATTGGGTTTACACTGCTTTGGTAAATAGATAATAATTGGGTTGCTTGTTGCCATATATATATATACATTTTTGAGACAGTGTCTTGCTCTGTTGCCCAGACTGAAATGCAATGGTGTGATCTCGGCTTATTGCAACCTCTGTCTCCCATGTTCAAGAGATTCTCCCACCTCAGCCTCCTGGGTAGCTGGGATTACAAGCATGGGCCACCACGCTTGGCTAATTTTTGTATTTTTAGCAGAGACAGAGTTACACCATGTTGGCCAGGCTGGTCTCAAACTCCTGACCTCAGGTGATGTACCGTCCTTGGCCTCCCAAACTGCTGGGATTACAGGCGTGAGCCACTGAACCCAGCTGCTTCTTGCCATTTTTCTCCACCCAGGCAAGAGGTTAGGGTTGATGAATGATCGCTTCAGCTCCTTATCTCCACTTGCAGCTTTTCATATTACCTAAGACAGCAAATTTACAGCTTGACCTAATCTCTTTGTTTAGTTTTGTTTTGTTTTGAGACAGGATCTTGCTCTGTCACCCAGGCTGGAGTACAGTGGCATGATCTCGGCTCCCTGAAACCTCTGTCTCCTGGCTCAAGCAATCCTCCCACCTCAGCTTCCCAAGTAGCTAGGGCTACAAGCGTGAACTACCATGCCTGGCTAATTTTTTTCTTTTCTTTTCTTTTTTTTTTTTTTTTATTTTTATTTTTAGTAGAGATGGGGTTTCACCATGTTGCTCAGGCTGGTCTTGAACTCCTGGGCTCAAGCGATACTCCCACCTTTCCCTCCCAAAGTGCTGGGATTACAGGCATGAGCCATTGCACCTGGCCTTTACCTACTCTTAAACCTCTTTAGAACTATCTCTGCATCCTTAAGATTAGCCGATAGCCTAGTCATAGCCTTTTTCATTCTCTAAACCAGTAATTATCTCCGCATCCTTGAGGTTAGCCTATAGCCTAGTCATAGCCTTTTTCATTCTCTAACTCAATAATGTTCTATTTTTATTCAAGAATAGAAATAAGTAGAACAACATTTAAGATTAAAAGAGCGTTTTCTTTTTTGGAAGTTAAAAAAAAAAAACTAATTGCAAATTTGTTTCTTCCCCCCTCGCTTTTACTTTGCTAGAGCTTGAATCATTTCTTCTTCATTTGATTTAACAAAAACTTTTAAATGCTTTTACATTAAAACACCTTGTTTAAAAACAAAGAAAAAAATAGAGTTGAAGAAACTTATTTTGTTTGTCTATAAATATTTGTAATCCCACTGGAATTTATTGAAATGTATATAAATTAGAAGAGCTAGATTAGTTACAAGGAAGTACAAAACAATGAGATTTCTTTTAAAACATAGATATTACTTAGAGAACCACATAACAAAAGCAAATCCTAGAGTATCCCTCAAGTGAAGCCATTTGAAAGAAACCTTAAGTCATCATATATAATATGTAATACTTGTACAGGGATAAAATGACCAGGCTAATTCCATTGGAAGAGTAAATACTTATATAAGAAAGTTCACTTAATATTTACCACCCCATTAAATTACAAAGCATACAATAACATGCTATTGCACACAGTATGACTATGTCAAGTGTCTATTAAACATAATTAAAACCAGCAACTCTGGCCGTAATGAGATTTAGACTACATGAGAAATATTAAAAATATATTTGCCTAAGTCCTTTTAGACTGAGTAATTTATAAAGAAAAGAGATTTAATTGACTTATAGTTCTGCATGGCTGGGGAGGCCTCAGGAAACTTACAATCGTGGCAGAAGGCACCTCTTCACAGGGTGGCAGGGGAGAGAATGAGTGCTGAGTAAAGGGGGAAGCCCCTTATAAAACCATCAGATCTCTTGAGAACTCACTCACTATCGTGAGAACAGCATGAGGAGACTGCCCCCATAATCTGATCACCTCCCACGAGTTCCCTCCCATGACACGTGGGGATTATGGGAACTACAAATCAAGATGAGATTTGGGTGAGGGCACAGCCAAACCATATCCCCTAAATGTTAACAAGTTCAACTTTTAACGCTAACTTATCAAAGCAGTTAAATTCTTAGAAGACACTATTGGTTTAATTCAATTCTATGCCACACCAAAAGCAATCAAAGATAGGTTCCTAATGAACTTAAGGACCTATGGAGGCTAACCCCAAATCCACACTAAGGAAATCTCAAAGCAGATGTGTTTTCAATAAACATTCCTTTATCCCCACACAAACTTTGGCAAAATCCACTTGTTCATCATCATTAAAAAATAGGGCTAAAAGATTCTACTGATTCCGATATAGAGATGCATTACCTCTTCCAAGGAGTTAACAAAAGAGGATGGAAACAATGAATAAGCTTTGTTTTGAAGTCCAATATCAAAAACTTATAAGTTCGTGGCCTCCTTTTATTTTAAGCACTCATGTAATCCTAAAAACATCTCAAAAGTACTCTTGGTATTCTGACACTGTTTTTGTCATTTCATAGCTTATAAGAGTAAATTTAAAAACATAATATTTAGAGACATTTTGATACTTTGCCATTTAAAAGACATGTAAGTATAATTTATCCTATAAAATTAAAGAATATTTTAAAAGACTCAATAAACAAGTTTTAACTAAATTTTGGGGAGTAACTTTTCCCCTAAGTGTTTGGAATTGATTCAGCTTTTACATTTACTAATCACACACAAGTCAAACGTGATCTTTTTGGGACAAGATCTCGATGTAAGAAACTCAAAAGGAAAATGAATTTAGGGTTTTACATATTTAATAAGCAAACACCCATCTCTGTCTTGCTGGGCAATTGTCTTCCTAATACTCTTTTTAGGAAACACACACACAGAGACACACACACACACAAAAGAGTAGGGGTAGAAACGACTAATTACTTACTAAGACATTTCTTATTGAATACTGATTTTCTTCCTGGTCTGTACCAGGCTTTGAGGATATAAAAATTATGTTTTTCCTCAAAGCACTCACACTGTAAAATAATTAATCCACTGATTTCTTCACTTATAGACTAGTCTTTATTAAGCACCTCCTAAAGGTAAGGCACTTGACTCAGAGGTAAGGATGTATTAATGAACCAAACAGACCTGGTTCCTCCCTTCATGGAGTATACAGTCCAGTGGGGAGCATAGACACTCATCAGATTAACAAACAAGTTCATGTAGAATCATCACGTGGAATCCAAACACATGACAAGAAGTTCTATATAAGTGCTGAAGTGTGGGATAGGATTTGGTCAAGAAAGTGAGAAAGGTACTAATTATGTTGAAATCATAAAGAATGGGTAGATATGAGTAGGAGTATCTAGGAAAAAAGGAGAAAACGGCACATTCCTAGCAGAATAACCAGTATTGTGGATTGACTCGTGTCCTCCCAAAATATATGTTCAAGTCCTAACCCCTAGTACCATGCGATCATATTTGGAAATAAGATCATTGCAGATGTAATTAGTTAAGATGAAGTCATACTGGAGTAGGATGAGCCCTTATTCCAATATGACTAGTGTCCTTATATGTAGGGGAGAAGACACAGATGGGGAAGACTGCCTTATGAAGACTTAACCAGAGACTGGAGTTATGCTACCACAAGCCAAGGAACACCTGGGCTGCCAGAGATTAGAAGAGACAAGGATAGATCCTTTCCCGAAGACCCAGAGTGTAGCCCTGCCATCACCATGACTTTGGATTTCTAGCCTTTAATTCTGTGAGACAACAAATTTGTATCATGTTAAACCACCTAGTTTGTGGTTCTTTGTTACAATAGCCCTAGGAAACTAATATAGCCAGCATCAGTAAAAGCCCCGTGGCAATAAAAAACATTTCAAATAGAAGGAACCAGAAGAAATCCAGGATAGCTGATACTGTATGGTAGCAGTAGGGTTGCTGATAAAATACAAGATGATTAGTTATATTTTGATTTCAGAAAACAACAAATACCCTTAGCATGTGTGTCCCATATTACATCTAGAAATCTGCTAAAAATATTTGCTTATCTGAAATTTAAATTTAACTGGGCATTCTATATTTTTATATGCTAAATCTTGCCACCCCAGAAAGAGGATACATGGTGAAAGTTGATGGCAAATAGGTATAGAGAAATGTCTATGCCTCTTTAGATTGTTAGATTGAAGTGGAATAAATTTGTGGCAAGTGAGAGAATGGTGACAGCAGGCGTAGGTAAGCTTGCGGAAATTTAGCTGTGAAAGGTCTAAGGAGCTAGGGATAGGAATGGAAGAATGAAGGGTTGAATGAGGTTGTTTTTATTTTTTAAGTGGAAGAAGCACATGCATGGTTAACAGCCAGATGATAGAATCTACTTGAGAATTTGATTATATAAAAGGAAATAAAGAAGGGATGTTAAATATTTATAGCTCATAGAAAAGCGATAAATGATGGGATACAAAGGGATTGGTTTTAGATAGAAGAAGAGGCATGTCTTCCACTGTAACAAGAAGGCAGGAGGGCAGTGATGGTTCACTGTGGATTGTTGTGAGTATTTAATATTAGGGAAATATTTAATATTTGGGATTCTCATCAGATAATCACATACTCTCTGTTTCCCATATTCTGGGAAATTCTTAACTATGATTTAATGAATAATCCTGGATGAGGGTACATGATATGCTTTGGCTGTGTTCTCATCCAAATCTCATCTTGAATTCCCACATGTTGTGGAGGGACCTGGTGGGAGTTATTTGAATCATGGTGGCAGGTCTTCCCTGTGCTATTCTCATGACAATGAATAAGTCTCATGAGATCTGATAGTATTATAAGGGAGAGTTTCTCTGTACAAGCTCTCTCTCTGTCTCTCACTTTTATTTTTTGACTGCTGCAATCCATGTAAGATGTGACTTGTTCCTCCTTGCCTTCTGTCATGACTGTGAGGCCTCCCCAGCTATGTGGAAATGTAAGTCCAATAAAACCTTTTTCTTTGTAAATTTCCCAGTTTCAAGTATGTCTGTATCAGCAGTGGGAAAACGGACTAACACAGTACAGCACCCATAAAACACATTTAAGGTATACTTACAGAAGTTAAGTTATGGAATTCATAAAAGTGTAAGTTTGGGTTAAAAACATTTTAATGAAATCCTGGAGACAGATTTATCTTCTAAAGGCTGAGAACCCTTTAAACTAACAGGCAGGTTTGTACGCTAAATACCAGAAGCAACAAAACTGTTTCAGAGGTTTGAAGGGAGAGGAGGTATAACTAGTTATTGTGAATTGCATTGAGCAACCCAAAAAGATGTCAGGCAGTGTGAGTGGCCCACTTGAGTTTTAATCTCAACAATTTCACAATAATATAATTGCTACTTTTGTTTAATGAGAAAAACTTACATGAGAGCCATGGAGGAGGAAGTAATTAGTTGAGGGTAGAAGTGAGGAGAGTCCAGGCAGGTGTAAAAGAGGAGAAAAAGCAATGGGGCTGATCTGGCCATGAGGAATGAGTAGGATTTTTTCCTGTATATAGAAGGTGGGAATGGAAATATCTTGCCAAGTGTACTAGAAAATGGAAGGAGGAAGGAAAAAAGGTCTATTATTTAGTTCTCCTTGTGTCTGTAATAAGCTTAAATTCTTAATTTAGGGGAGCAGAGAAGAGATAATAAAAGTTGCATCAATTTGGAGGACAGACAAATCACTGAAGGCTGAGATAGTTGAAAAGGCTTCAGAGAAGGACAAGTTGAACCTGAAAGGAAGAATGGCAAAGCCGTCCTAAGTGGAGCCATGGTGGAAGCGTGGCTGATGAAAAGACATGGTGCCTGGAAGGCCTGGTTTTTGCTCCTAGACTTTCTTTTAAGATGCCTCAATTTTTTTTAATTCGATGTACATGTTTATAAATTTTCTATATTCATCCTACTTACGTAGGTATTTGTGATTCCTAATCTTACTACAGAGGCTACTATATTTATTTTTTGGCTTCAAATTTCCCTAGAGACTTTCTTGGCCTTGGACAGGGAAGTAACCCAGAAATTCTCCTCATCCAGGAAATATGTATGGGATGCCTCTTTTACACTCACAGCATTCTATAGGTGTGATAAGTGCTGTGAGCCATCCATATCAGAAATTTTACTGAGTGCTGTGGAATCCAATGCCAGGTAGTATGGTTAATCATGGCTCCATAGGAGAGAGTTCTGAGAGAGGAGTGAGCATGTGCTGGCGGGATCAAGGATAGCACCAGGAGGGAGCTGGGGCTCCGCAGTGTGCTCAGCCTTTAGAAGATAAATCTGTCTCCAGGATTTCATTAAAATGTTTTCACCCAAACTTACACTTTTATGAATTCTGTAACAAAATTTTTACATGTATACTTTAAATGTGTTTTATGGATGCAGTACCCTCATCCCAGGATCATTCATTGAATCACAGTTAACGACACTCTGGGGTTTCGAGATTTTCACTGGTTTTCAATTTTGTAAGGGTAATTAGAACACTTGTTTTGTTTGTTTTTGGTATAGTACTAAATTGGTATTTTAAAAGACTGTCTTTTATTATATTATTATAATCTTCTTACTTTTTGTTGTTAAAATGTTCTTGTTTTATGAAGTAACGATGATCAGTCAAGAGGTTTTTGAAATTCGTCTTCTCATTTTTAATGTCCATGCTCACCAGAAATTGCCTTTCACTTCATTTGATGTGTGAACTTTGGAAATCTGGGGAACTCCACTTGTTTTAAAGAGTTGCATATTGTTCTCCTGAGGACCGAAGTCAAGGCTGCTTCTGGTTGTCATCAATACACATTATATTAAGGGTCACGTGTGGGGACTCTGGGTTGGGGAAGCCTCCTCTTTGCTTGTGATTTGGATGCCTGACTATCCAGATGAATAAAATCCACTTGAAAGCAACTAAGTCCTTTGCTGACAGGAGTCAGAAGCCCTTCCCTTTATGAGGGCTGGATGCCAGATGTAATACCAAAACATGCGTACACCTCCTCCTGCAGAGAAACAAAACAAAATGAAACAATGACAACCACCTTGGACCACTCAGCATCAGTAGCTCTGCCAGAAAACACATTCTATCTCATGTTTCCATTCTCAGGAAATCAGTGGTAAGATTTTAATCAGGGTAATTCCATCATCACATGTGCATGGACTCTTGCCTGGGCTTGTCACCAGTGAGATAGTAAGAGTCCTGGGCACTCACTCACTGCTGCCCCTTCATAAGCTCTGAAACAGAGGTCTGGCCTTCCTCTGTTCCTGGCCACTTGGTCTTAAACTGGCTAGGAAAAAATGAGCGCTCTGCTCGAATTAGGAAATAAAGCCATTTTAAACAAATGAGAAAATCAGTTCAGGCTAGCCTTGATGAAATTAGTGGGTAACAAGAAATCTTTCATTGTAACTAGAATTGACTGTATTTTTGCTTTGGAAAGAAGAAATAGAATATTCCATCACTAAAGAAATATCCTCATGCTACTCTAACTTAAGGCTGTGATGTAGCTGGATTTTAACACTGAGTTAGTGAGGGTGGGGTGGGGCCTTCACTGTTGGCTGGTGCAATGAGCAAGTGCATACAAATGGGCTGTTTCTTGATTACCATCTCTCCGTGGCTCAGGGTCTTCTTTTCACCCTTCTTCTTGTAATGTTGCTTTATCATAGCCTTAACAACTATCATGCCAGTACCTCAACATACTACCTTTAAAACATCATCGAAATGTGCCTCTTTTGGAGATTATGCTGAGTAGGACCACAGGTGTACTTCTGGAAGGGACCCATGTCCTCTTCCCAGTTATCTATCAACCATCTGGTTTTATTAAAAACATGGCTGGATTCTGGCTTAATCCATAACCTTTTAAAAATCATCTTTCCTGAATAAATATGAGGTAAATGTTTCCTTGCTTTAGTGTTTTGTTTATTTATTTTTGGCCTGAAAATATCCATGGGTTACTAAGAACACTTACATTACTTAGTCATCATCATCTAATCAATTGCTAATGATCTAATTGTAATAATCATTAACTAACATTTATTTAGCATTTACTACAGACTATTCATGGGGCTGAGCCTGTTCTCATACGTGTTATCCATTGGCGTATGGCTTACATACATGCAGTGTGACATAACATTAATAGCAACATGGGTGATATGGCGTAGAGGCTGTAGAGTTAGACACACCTGGTTCCAATCTTTACCCCCTCACTTGTTATTTTAGGAAGTTTAATCTTTCTCAGGCTAGATTTATTTTTCTCTAAATGAGGGACAACACTACTGTATTGGATAGTTATAGTGAGAATCTGAGGGCATTTATGCAGCTTTTGGCACAAAGCAAGCCTCAAAAACCTGGTTACCGCTGTGCGCAGTGGCACTTTCGGAGGCCGAGGTGGGCCGATCACACGGTCAGGAGATCGAGACCGTCCTGGCTAACACGGTGAAACCCTGTCTCTACTTAAAAAAACGCAAAAGAAATTAGCCGGGCATGGTGGCGGGCACCTGTAGTCCCAGCTACTCGGGAGGCTGAGGCAGGAGAATGGCGTAAACCCGGGAGGTGGAGCTTGCAGTGAGCCGAGATGGAGCCACTGCACTCCAGCCTGGGCGACACAGCAAGACTCTGTCTCAAAAAAACAAACAAACAAAAACAAAAACAAAACCTTGTTATCGGGTTTTCGGTTACCTGGTTACCAATGCCCTGGTTACCATTAAAAGGAAGACCAGGAGAAGTAGTGTAGGAAGAGTCCACCAAGCATGAGGGAACAAAGAAAAATCACAGAGTCGGGGCAAGTCAGCTTCTGAGTGAAGAATGAGATTTCCATGAGAGTAGAGATGGAGGAAGTAACATTGAATGAAATCTATTTAAGATTGGGGAGACTATTGTTTGTTGAAGGCCAATTATGAGTCAGGCACTATCAGAAAGTGCTTTATGCACATTATCTTACTTAATTCTCACTGCAAGTCAACAACAGGGGAAATAATAGCTCTATTTTTTCAAGTGAGAAGTTGAGGCTGAGAAACTTTAAGTCAGTTTCCAAAATAACACTGGTAGTAAGAGGTGGGGCCTGGAATGGTACCCATTCTCTCTGGCTCCCGGGGTCATGTGCTTTCTTTCAGCTGAGGCAGGATAGTGCTGTGGTCATTACCTTACATGATGGAGCCCCGCTTTTGAGCGCATGCAGCTTTTTCTAGTTTTAGTCCTAACCTTCTGGAGGTTGTTTTCATTCCCTAGTGTAAGGGGTGCAACTCTGCTTCTCTGGAAGGTGTTTCAGCTGAATGTTATTCCAGCCATTGTCAGTCTGTGGGGGAAGGAGCCTGGAGCAAAGGTACACAGACTCTCCTCTGCAGGGGCCTGACAGTTCCAGGCTGGGGCTTGCCCATGCATGACCCACAGCACTCTGGAGTCTACAGGCAAACCTGGAAGACAGCATCTATGCCTGTCACTTGTCTCTTTACTTGTCCTGGGTCCCACAACAGAAAATGTTGACATTCATATTTTAAAAATGAGATCTGAAAAACAAACAAACAAAACATATGTCAATGGAGGAAAAAAAGCAAAACATTTATCTGGCACTGTGCACTGGATGTGGGATTTCACATACGTGGTCTCATTGAATCCTCACTATAAGTTTCTAAGGTGCATCTTGTTTTTGTTGCAAAAATGTTAAACAGAGGCTTCCTTCAGGTCACACAAGCAAGAAGTTTCAAAACTGCAAATGACACGTAGGATGATTTAACACCAAAGATTTGACAGACACAAAAATATTAGGAGTTAAGCAAAAAGTGTATATGTTGAGAAACTGCAAATATTCTGAATAAATTAAGATAAATTGTGTTTTTCATTTTCTATCCGCAAAATGCTGCTCTTTTATTTTCTTTTTTGGTGTTTCTGCAATAAAACAAAATTATAAAGGACTATATAAAATCAAACAATATCAAACAGAATTTCATAATAAAACTTTTGGTCAAGTGAGATCATACTTTGTATATCGGACTTGGTTTCTCACAGTGGCTCAATCAGACATCTGTTGACCAATGGCAAACTATATCTATGAATGAGCAATGACCTATAAAGCCTCCAAAACTCTTTGGAAAAGAAGAAATAGGAAGCACTCCGTCCTTCTATTGTGAAAGCTGGAATGAATATGCAAGCTCAAGGATGTAAAGGCGATCTACGTCTTATGTGTGTGCTTAGCTGCTTTCTATAGCTGTTAACAATATATATAAGGAAATGCTACTAGAATATTGTCATGTTGTCTGTAATTTACTTTGAGACACTTCAGCATTAACATTGTGAGATGTGTGTGTTTCAGGTGGGGGTTGGGGGTGGTTTTTTCATACTATTCCCTGGGGTGGTTAATTGCCCTAGATGGAAATACATTTCCATGGCATATTGGTTTCCTAGGGCTGTTGTAACAAATTCACACACACTATGTGAGTTAAAACAACTAAACTTATTTTCTCACAGTTTTGGAGGCTGGAAGTCCAAAATTAAGGTGTTGGCAGGGTTGGTTCCTTCTGGAGGATCTGAGGGAGAATCTGTTCCATGCCCCTCTCCCAGCTTCAGATGATTGCCAGCAATCCCTAATGTTCCTTGTCTTGTAGATGCATCACTTCAATCTCTGCCTCCATCTTCACAGGGTAGTCTCCTCTGTATGTTTCTATGTCCAAACTTTCCTCTCTACACTAGTCATTGGATTAGGGCCCATTCTAACTCAGTATGACCCTATCTTGTTTACATCTGCAAAAATCCTATTTCCAAATTGGGTCATGTTCACAAGTTCCTGGTGGATATGAATTT
Organism: Piliocolobus tephrosceles; assembly: GCF_002776525.5. NCBI lineage: Eukaryota > Metazoa > Chordata > Mammalia > Primates > Cercopithecidae > Piliocolobus > Piliocolobus tephrosceles. The sequence goes on along the minus strand of NC_045437.1, from coordinate 61,480,955 downwards.
TCGGGGCACACACTTCACCCCAGTTAGCATCTAATTAAAAGGTCGTGTTAAGAGTTAGCGATTGCAAGAAATTTAGCTGCCTGATGAAGTCAAAGTTTGTAAAGTGGCATAGCAAATATTAAAAATATGTTCTCATTCATCAAATTAGTGTCTTTAGATATGTGCACTGACTGGAAATATTAAAAACACGATCCTCCCCCTTTGCCAGATGAGGCATAAAAGTGTGGGGAGCTCTGTGGTCTGTACACTTCAGCATGGTGCCAAAGACCTGATGCTGACAATCTCCCATTGGTCTGCTGACTCGAAGCGCTGGTTTGCCTGGATTTGGCTACACCTTGCCTCTGAAATACTTTTGCACCTGCTTTGAGAGAACTTTTAATACAGAATGCAGTCCAAGCACCTAAAATATCAGAGAGGGAGCCAGAGAACATGCAGGTACCAGTTGTGTGTTGTGATGCTTTCTCTGCCCGCTTGGTAATAAATGTTTGTAGTTGTAGCAGAATTCAGTTTGAGACTTGATGTCATACTTGAGAGCAAGGCTGTAGAAAGGTGACCAAGAACACTCACATCTCTCTTACAATCGGACACGTCTACCCCAAAGAACTTAATAATTACAAACAGCAAAATTGAAAATTGGCTTATGTCAATTCATAGCACATATCCGTGGACATTTTCTCAAAATGCAAATATTCTATTCTCCTTTGGGAATAGAATATTTTCCTTTTTTGAGGTTTGATTCATATAAAACAGTAAAACTGAGCATTCGGATAATTATCCCATGGTTACAAAACTTATGTCATTGAAGGTTTTTAATAAGAAAGTGGATTCAGCAAACTTTGAACTCTTCACCTGGGACTTTTCCCATGTCCCTCCCCATGCCTGGCAGTATTAAAATGGCTTCCAGGCTGACTCAGTGTCTCTGGAATTCCCTCCCTCTTGCATTCCAACAGAGCCTCCTTTTCTGGCATTTAGTACCTGGTGCCAGGCATCTGCTGATTTGGCTTGTGTTTAATCTGAATTGCTGCTATTTGACTGGGTTTTGTATTCAGAGGGACTGTTAATCATAAGTCACCAGCAGAGCAGCATGTGTGGTTGTTGGGACAGAGTTTAACTTGTCGTTACTATTGGAAACATAATTTTAAAAAAATTCTTCACAAGTGCATGTCATCTGAATTGCTGAGAAGCAACTGTTTTAGAAAATAAAAGCTCTGTCTCGTCCCCTTGTGTTGTTTTCCCTTCATGCATTTCAACAAATAAGCAAGGTCTGGGTGTGGTGGCTTACGCCTGTAATCCCAGCACAGTGGGAGGCTGAGGCAAGTGGATCACTTGAGGCCAGGAGTTCGAGACCAGTCTGGCCAACATGGTGAAACCCCATCTCTATTGATAAAAAAAAAAAAAAAAAAAAATAGCCAGGCATGGTGGTATGCACCTATCATCCCAGCTACTCCAGAGGGTGAGGCATGAGAATCGCTGGAACCTGGGAGGTGCAGGTTGCAGTGAGCTAGGATCATGCCACTGCACTCTAGCCTGGGTGCAGAGACTAGAGAGAGATTCTATCTCAAAGCAAACAAACAAGCAAGCAAACAAAGTGATAGACCTGCATTGTTTCTTCCTTGGTTTAGGTCCAGACTATGGATTCCGTGAAGGAGTTGTGGTCATGGCAGGCAGGGGTCACTAAATAAATGAACCAGCAGAGCAGACTAATGGAGGAAATAGAACTTACCCATGTGGCTCTGTTTCTCTCTTCCTACCCCAATCTCTTTATACTCATTAATCCTAATGAAAGGAGGCTGGATGAGAGCGCTGGAGGAGTTGAAAATTGTGGAGAACAGAATCTCTCTGGACAGAATAATAAATACAAAACCAAAATGTGAAATTTGTTATTGGAAGTGATAGCTGCTTGTTCATGCTCTGTGAAGTCTGAGTGTGTGTTTGTGCTGAGGTGTGCTACACTCCCCACGAGTAAATATGCCTAGAGTCAGGGGTCTCGTTTCCTGATCAATACATATAATACATCAATCACCACCATGCTGGTGGAAGTGGGGAGGGTGTAGAGAAACGTGGACACATGTAAGGCTGGTGAGGGCAAAGGTCATTTTAAGAGTTGATTCTGGCAGATTAATTTACCTGTCATGTTTAGGTTGTTAATAGTATTTTAAGGGAGTTTTTAAAGTTGCACATAATTCTCATATTTCACAGGACACACCTTTGGAACAATTACTTGATTTTGTATTTATAGCAGCTTCTCTGCGTCCCTCCCATAAAAAATGCCAAAAAGACTGACCATAAATTGGTCAAAACTTTATTCATGGGCGACAGTCCCATTATAAAATAGAAGGCAATAAACATGTCTCTTCTTTTTTTCTCTTCTGATGACCAATCTGTAAACCTTGATGAGTTATTCACTTAGTCATTTAGCAAACATTTAATGAGAACCTGCAGCGTAATAAACATGAATATAAATAAATATGTGGGGAAAATAATAATGAACAGGAATTAAAGGGAGCTACTGTTGATATTTATTGACTGCCTTCTATAGCCCAACATTCATTTTAAAAAATAGTTTTTATAATTAAAAATATACATGTGTGTCAAACTCAAAGCCTCTTCAAGGCTTATAATATAAAACATCAACTTCTGTCTTCCACAGCCCTTCTCACTTCTCATCACCTAGAGGAAACCACTTTTAATACTTTTACCCTTTTCTTCTGGTATTTGCCTTCAGGGTTACATAACATGCTATTCTGCTATTTATTCATTTGTTGATTTTAAATATTGCCTATAAACATCCTACAATGGAAGACATTGGTTTAGCAATACCTCCTCTCACCCTAGCACATACTTCCAATTCTCTGTTTCCCAAGATCATGGACATTATAATTTTTATCAGATCACTATTCAGCCTATACATTGCTGTGTTTATATGAATATTATGCATAGTTAAGCCATGTAGACATTCTGTTGTGCAGGAAGGGAAGAGATCCCAGGTTTTCACTTCTCCTTACAAAGACTTTCAGTTGGCCTTCATCCTTTTATCACCATCATCAATACCCTACTTTCAAGGCACCTCCTGCCTGAACCCCTGAGCCTTCTGAGATTCGAAAGTGCATATAAGCCTTCTTCATGATATCATTCACTGCAGAGACTCCATGTTTGCCAAATCAGTTACTTCAAGTCAGTCCATTGCTTTCCATATATGTATACATAATCTTGTTTTCTCTTTTATCTTTTCCTTTGCTTTCTTTGTCCTATGGGTTTAAAATGTTTTAATTTATTTACTGAAATTTTAATGTGTTGCTGGAGTAAAGCACATATGTTTCAGTCTTCCATGTTTAATCCAAGTCCCAAATACTCTTTTGAAATTCTAGCTAATAATACTATATACTGTTATGAATCTTTTTTTTATAGAGGAATAAATCAAGACTAGGAGAAGTTAACTTGCCCAAGGTTGTGCAAATAGTAAGTGGCAATTCCACTTACTAATAAAAGTTTTGTTAGTTTCTTTCCAGCACACTGCCTTTTACTGTAAGGCACAGTTTCCATTTTAAAGAGTTTATAGTTTTTGTGGGGAGGTAAAACTTGTGCACAGACGTAAGAATACAATACATTAAATGTCAAGAAAAAGAAAAATGGCCCAATGTGCAATGGGAATTCAGAGAAAACAGAAATGTTTTCCTACCCATTTCTTTGTGTCTGAAATGCCATTTGGCATGAACTACACATCTTTCAATTCTGTAGGAACATTTCTTCATACTGAAATCTTATTCTAAGGGATAGAACCTCTATTCTTCAGCCAGTTGGAATTTGACAGTATTCCATGAAGTAACTGGAGATGAATGGGCAATAATATGAATTTTCAAATGACAATGACCATTAAAGTGATATTTTAGAAAAAAAAAAGAGTAAGATTTTTCAATACATATGAGGACATTTGACTTTAAAGACATTCAAGAGAGAATTTTTGCTCGTATTTATTTTTGCCACTGATAATACATAGTCCTTGATCTTGTTATATATGAAGTATATGCCTGTATCTCTCTATCAAAGATGGTTTGTGAACATATCCACATCTGTCCAGACTTGAGTTTGTTTGTTTTTTTTTTTTTTTTAATGGCTAATTAGGACTACTATCACTCATGCCACTTATATTCTGTGAATCCAAAGCACTATCTCAGTTTGCATCCCAGAAGGCAGAATCACATCATGGATTGGGGAACAGTCTCTAGAGCCAATTGGACTGTGCTCCACTCCAGGGTTTCCCTTTACCTTCTTGCCGTGTGATGTTGAGATATTTCACTAAACTTCTCCCTTTATGTCTTATATTTCTTATCTGTAAAATGGGGACGATGGTGGAATCTAGGTCATAGTGTTTTATGAAGGTTAATAGATAAAATCAATGTGATGCAGTTAGAATAGTGTCTGGTACATAGAAAATACTATATGATCATCATTTCTTCTTCTAGGAATGTCAGGCAAAAGCAATCTCTAAGGGCCACTTATGCATCAGGTGCTATTTTGTTTGCTGTAGCAGAAGTTTTTTCAATCATATATTCATTATTTTGTCTTGAAACCATTTATTGAATGCCTGCAGATACAATGAATAGCAAAATTAGACATGTCACTGCCTTCCTAGAATCCTGAGCATAGTGAAGAGACAGTCATGGCTCAACTAATTATACAAATAACTGTAAGATTACAACCATGGTAACTGCTAGGAAAGACAGGCTTCATGACTCCTTATTACATTTGAATACACAGAGTTTAGTGTCTAACAGAGCAAAACTGTGTGGTTCTTGAAGAATCCAAGTGCTTTAATGCCAAAGAAGGGAAGGGCTGCTCAGTGCAGAAACTAAGAACATCCTGAGAAACTAATTAAAACCTTTCTTTTTGATGACACCCAAAGGATGGGAATCGCTTCCTCTCTCGCCTTTCCTTGACACAACTTGCTCAGGAGGAATGCAAAGGATGGGTGGGATCTTCCCCAACATGAGAGTGAAAGGAAGCCACATACCAAAGAGATGACGGTGGCACAAGAAATGCTGCAGCTGCTAATTCCACCTCCACCCTGTGGGACAACTGCTTAGCGATATTTCAAAGGCAAAAGCAACGTACAGGAAAAAAGAAAAAAAAAAATGGATTTAACAACTTCCTTGACTGGAGGTCTGGATAAGAGTGGAGCACATTTTAAAGTTGCCTTTATGGCAGAAATATATGTGGCTTTACAGACATCTGTGCCTGGGATTCACAGAGCCCAAGTGTACATTTGTACATGAAGCACAATGAGCTATTGAAGGCATTTGGCAAGAAACTGGAATATTGATGCCATTTCAATGTAATATGTGTTCATCTCCTGTGCATCACTAATGCCAGTTTTACCAGAAAGCTGTAGCTGAGAATTACATCCAGAATTCTTTCTGCCAATCTTCATTACCAGTGCTTGAAAGGGCAGTGTCCTCCTGCTGAACTTTTAAATTGTTAATTTCAGAAAAATGTATTCCCTTTCAGTATTATGTAACACGTGAAGAGAAACTGAGTTTAAATAAGAGCAGAGACAGAGTGTCATATATCAACGGCTGGGAAACAAAATTTAAAGAAGAACGAATTCAAGAGATCTACAGCATAAAGACTATAGTTAATAACAATGTCTTACATACTTGAAAATTAATAAGAGAATCAATTTTAAGTGTGCTCACCACACAAAAAATGATAGGTAGGTGAGGTAATGCATATATTGATTAGCTTGATATAGCCATTCCACAATGTATATGTATTTCCAAACATCATGTTGTACGTATAAATATATATAGTTTTTATTTTTCAATTTAAAAAATTGTTCTCATTTGACCTTTGTACTTCCCTGACTATATTTCTGTATCTCTATATCCATTTACCTGCTTATCTGTCTATCTGTACCTCATTCACTTTCTCTTCCTTTAAGCTTTCACGTTGCATGTCATTGTTTGATGGCTCTGCGGTCAGGGTGGACAGCAACAGTTCAGGACTGTTTCCCAAACATCCACTATAAGTTGGGTAGTGATGTCTTTGAACTCATGAAAATTGCCATCTGGAAGTGAAGACAAATATGAGACATACTTAAAAGTGTGATGAATGTCAAGAAAAGAAATACATAGGATACTCTGGAATCAAACAGCAATAGTAAGAGTAATAACAACTAAGGTTAATTCCATGCTCACTATGAACCCAGGCACTCTTCTCAGTGATTTATATGTATTATTAATTTTAATGTACATATCATATCCATGAGGTAACGTACTATCACTTTCCATTTTATAGATGCGAAAATTAAAACCCAGGGGGATTAAATACTTAAGTATTTTTCCAAGGCTGCCCAGATAGAGAGCAGTGGACTGTGATTTGAACCATGTGGTTTGGCTACTGTGCCTCTGTGTACTCTAAGTACACTCTCATACACAAGAGAATTTAGCCTGATCTGCCTGGAGAAAGTGTACTACAGTTTAAAACAATATTAATACATTTGGGGGGTTTGTTTGGGTACTCCTTTAATAAAATAAATGTGAGCAAACATTTTTTCTCTTTAAAAATTAAGGTAGATTGAAAATAAACATAAAATGCCTCTAAATGTAATGTAATGGGATCCTGGGGAAAAAATGGCTATGAAGGAAACACTAGTGGAATTCACATAAAGTGAGCATAATGCATCAATATCGGTTTCTCAGTTGTGACAAATGTACAATTTTAAGATGTTAACAACAGGGGAAAATGGGTAAGGAATATACAGGGGTTCTCTGCATTGTAATATCTTTGTGACTTTTCTGTAAATTTAAAGCTATTCTGAAATTAAAAATTTACTTAATCAAAAAAGAAACGAAAAGAAAATACCTGCTAGACTGATCAACCTCCATTAAGCATTTATTAGTTGGAAACTAAACAGTTCTCTGGAAAAGGTAACTCCTCTTTGGCATGTTCTCTCTGCTGCTCAGGCAGGCAACACGGCAGCATCTTCAGCATCTCACAGGGTATCGGTGCCCATTTGTTTCTAGGCCTCTTACCTGGTCAGGCCCCGCAGATCACACATTTGTGCAACACCACCCTCTTTAACCTGTATATCTATGTGCTCAGCATCATTTGCTTGCCCTTTTCCTGGTCAGTAGAAACTGGTAGCTCTTGTCCTGATTCCACCCAATAAAATAATATCTTAACAATTTTGCTCCTTTGGATCTTCAAGGTGTGTTCTTAATCCAGTACTGATACCTGGACTGTCAGATTTGGCCCTGTCCTGCAGGGTTCTCGCTCATTCTGTGGAAGCTGCCAGTCTGAAGCCTGGGAGACCCAGACCATGAATGGTTCCTGTGGAAATCAAGCACCCACAGAGACTTCTCTGCCTCACACAGGTGGCGTCCTATTGTTTTTGATCTTTTAGTATTTTTAAAAAGAATTTAAGAACTGACAAACTCTCCAATATGGCAAATAACTTCCTATGGAAGAGGGAGAAGCCAGGTAGATGAGGAATCAATACAACACACTTCAGTTTGATAATATACAAAAGAGTGAGGCCAACTTTGATTAGGGAGTGAGGTTTATCTCCACAAAGTTCCAATGACTCTGCCTTCTAACAGAGTCATTCTAATATTTCTCAAATGCATCCCCTTTTGTATCAGTCAGGGTTCAACAAGGAAAAGAAAAATCTTTTCAAATATTTTAAAAGAGAGAATTTATAGAACAGATTGGTTGTACAGGTGATGGAAAAGGTGAGAAGCCAAATAGGAGACAATGAGACAACTCAATGTTAGTAACAGCAGGAAGCTACAATCAACTCTGGGCTGGAGAAACAAAAGGAGGAAGTGGGGTTCCCAGAGCCCATGGGCGGGATCCTTGGGCGGAAGCCAGAACTCTGGCTTATGTGCAGGGAGGCAGCTAGAGGCAAGAAGAAAATACAATGGCTGCTGGAGGTGTCACCTGAGGCCTAGACAGAAGATGAAATACATTGATTTTTTTTCTTTCTTCTTTCTTCCCAATCTCCTTCCAGTAAATACCACTGGCCAAATCTAATAAAAAACTAGCTGACATGGAAACCCAGTAAAGACAGTCAAGTCCCTGCTTAAACCTTTATATGACCCCCTGCTAACTACAGGCTAAGTCCAAGTTTTTAGCATGGTGAAAAAGCTCTTGTCTCTGGTGCCTGCCCTCCTCTCTGGCTCCTTTCCCACAGCTCGCTGCATGATTCAGCTTCAGTGCTTGCAAGACTTCAGGGGACACAGAATGGTGTTGGCTACTTAAGTGTTTGTACTTTGTAGACTTCAGAAGGAGGCACCCAGGCATGAGGGTTTTCATGGGGGGCCTGGCAGGGGCACCAAATGTGTCACTCTAAAGAGGCTTCTGGATGACACCATGAGCAGGTCTGGGGAATGAAAGAGTACTCAGTGAGAGCATAGAGGACAAATGGGAGGAGAAATGGAAGAGCCTTGAAAGGACATCAACTCATGATGATGTGAGATTAAGGACATGATTAAGTGAGATTTGAATGATTCTTAATGAAATCCATCAGGTTGGTTAACTTTGAGGAAACAGAGATTACATTTGGTTGAGAATATAAGTCAATGTCCAAAGATGCTGCTGAGGCTATTGTTACTAAAGTTAATCCTCCAGTAAACAGATCTCTAGCAGAATAAATGAATATGAAGGGCTCATTTCTGATAAGCACTAGAGGCTATTTATTTGTGATCCTGGGGCTTAATTAAAATGAAAGAAATTAACATACATGAGCCTCTTAGGGAATAATCAAGTCCCAGAAGCTATGATGAGGACAAATAGAAGATAGAAAGCGTGCATTTGAGAAGTCAGAGAAAGTTTTGATGAAGTTTCCATAACTTCTATACATACATATGAATTTTCTTGAATTTATCTGGAGTCTTACTGGAATGTGAACCTCCCTTATGGTGAGGTTAAAAGATAACACGACTCTTCAACCTCAGAAGAAAACCAAAAATTTATTGGGCTAACGCAATGTGCCAAACATTGAGCTGGGCAGATTCCATAATGTGTTTCATTTTGTTATCATATTTTTTATTTAACAGACAGGGTCAACAAGGCTCAAAGATGTTAAGTGACTTGCTGAAGGCTGCACAGCAAGAGAAGGGAGTTGGTATTTCATCCTAGGTGTCCTTCTACTCCATGTTGGCTTTCGTCTGTCAACAGGCAATCCTCATGATGGAGTACAAATAAGAATCACTTAGTATTGAATTCAGCTTTCTCACTGAGAACATTAAAATAATATTTGAATGTATTTCTAAATAGAATCATTTTAAAATCCTATATAAAAGATTTCTGAAAAGTGTGGAATTCATTTTGAAGGTTTATTTTCCTACTGATTTATAAAAACCATTCACCCTACATTTCTCAAACTCCAGGCTTACTCATGATATCTTTGATGTGCCCAGCCTTTGAATATATTTATTATCTTATTTTCAGTCTTTAGGAAGAAATACTGATTACTATAACTGTGATGTGTTGGCAGAAGTTCCCAGAAAGCAGACCCTGAGATGGGAATAAGCATGCAGAGTATTTTTAAAAAGCGTTCTTGAAAATCAATCCTGTGGAAGAGAGGGCAAGGAAGCAGAATTTGTAGTAGAAAAAAGTTGAGCCATGCTGCAATATCCACAAGGGACTGGCCCACCTTGCTGGAAGCCCTGGAGCTGGGATGGCCCTTCTGAGTTTTCCCGAGTTGGATAAAGAGAGTTCCTCATGTTGATCAGTAACTGGAAGGAAACGTATCTTTGGCTGAGATGTTTTTACTTAGGTGAGAGAATTCCAAAGCAGGACTAAGAGAGAGGACTACTTCCTGATAGCTGGGGACATAAGCCCTTCATTCCTTAAGGGAGCTCTGAATGGCATGTTACACCATTCATCACAATGACAAACATAATTCTTAATAAATCTCTGTACATAAAATAATTGTATCTATCTATTAAATATATAACACATGGTAAGATATATAAATATATCTGATATATAAACATTTACTTTATATAATTATAAAATAATGTTTCTTTTATAACCAAATGACAAATGCAGCAACTGCCTGTATCAGTAGTGCCTACGAATTAAACATGCAGGGTGCCCATCTCTGGTTCAAGAGAGAGCAGAAACACAGAACTTCTTAAGGTTGTCTCGCTTTTACCACCATATGTACCGTTGCTGTGCTGATGATAAAAATGCAAAGGTCTGTCTGTCATGGGATTGTATTTATTTTACTATGTACAGAGGAGGTTGCTAAGCTTACTGACTTTGTTTTTGTATGTTTTCTGGTTCTAAAGACTAATAATAGACGACAACTGAAAAAATATAAAATCAACATGTGGTAAAAACTGTTTTTAAAAAAACAAACATTCATTTCTCAGAAATTCATTTCTCAGAAATTGCATTGGCCTTCCTCTATTTACTTGGTCAACTTCTTCCCATTTGACCCATTTTCATCAATTTAGCTGTACTTTAGAAGTTTGAGAAGCCGAATATGTAACCACAAATAATAAATGTAGAGAATCCCGACATGTCCAAGGTGAAAAGAAAGAAAAGGCCTAACATATTCTTTCCTTTTGGGTTAACTGCGAGGCTGCTGAGACTCTGCTTGCTGTCTCCTTTGCTATGCCCATCCTGCTTCTGACTCAGCCATCTAAATCAAGGGTACATAAGATCTCTGTGACTCCTTGAGGTACAGTCCCTAATATCTAGTACCCAAAGGGCATGTGTAACATGATCACAGTGATTGAAAGGATGAGTGACTTAAATTTGTTTAGGTGATGGCGTGTTAGTGTATGGAGTGTGTGAAAGGAAAATATCTTGTGTCCCCCAAATCACTAAGGAGAACTCAAGCTGGGAACTGATAAGGGCAAACCTGCCTCCCATTCTATTCAAAGTCACTCCTCTGCTCACTGATACAGATTGATGCATATCTGATTTGTCTCCTTTTGAATCGCTAATCAGAAACTCAAAAGAATGTAACCATTTGTGTATCACCTATTTGTGACCTGGAAGCTCCCTCCCCACTTGGAGTCTTCCTGCCTTTGCTTCAAGTGGTCCTGCCTTCCCAAATTGAACCAATGTACTTCTTACATATATAGATTGATGCCTTATGTCTCCCTAAATGTATAAAACCAAGCTGTACCCTGACCACCTTGGGCACATGTTGCCAGGACTTCCTGAGGCTGTGTCACAGGCATGCCCTCAACCTTGACAAAATAAACTTTCTAAATTAACTGAAAACTCTCTCAAATTTTCGGGTTTCACAATGCACGCCTAGAATGAGCTGAGCTGTGCTTCGAATTAGGAAACACAGGTGCCCAAGGAAATCTGTAGAACATTGGCCCTTCTAAAATGGCGATTGCCATCATCGTTACATTTTTATTCTATTAGTTCTTTCTTGTGTTCTGTGATTTGAATGTTTGTTCTCTCCAAAACCCATGATGAAATTTAATTGCCATGTTGATTGTATTGGGAGGTAAGACCCTTATGAGGTGTTTAGGTCTTTAGGGGTCCATGCTTATGAATGGAGTCATGCCCGTGTTTGCAGGAGTGGTTTGTTATTATTATCACTGGAGTGGGTTTGCCCTATCTTCCTCTCTTTCTCTCCCTTTTTGCCCTTCCACTATGTGCCTTCTGCCATGTTATGTCATAGCCAGAAAGTCCTTGCAAGATGCCAGCACCTTGATATTGGACTTCCAGCTTCCAGAACTGTGAGCCAATACATTTCTGTTCATTACAAGTTAACCAATCTATGGTATTCTATAATAGGAGCAAACAAAGACGCTGTCCTTTTGTACAATGTTAGATCTGCTTTGGCTACTATTTATACAAGAAAGTCTTATTCATGCCCCAAAAGATGTGGATGGGCCAAATATACTTCTTTACTTTATTTCTTAAAAGTTTATTTTATCCATTCATTCATTTATTAATTCATTCAATCATTTTCACATTCATTTAAAGTTAAGTAATAATTTCGTTTTGTGGCCAGATAGTGCAGGTGCTTGCTCTAAGGCCGACATATATAACTGGTATCATGTGCATTGAATATTGCCTGAAAATTTGAACCTGAATGTTTAGGATAGTAGAATTCCAGTTACTATGATTATCACTCTAATGAGACAGCAGACAACTAATTATCTTCTATTTATTTATTTTTCTTAATTTTCTCAAAATACTGCCACATACTTTACTTCAGAAGCTCTTGTTTTTCTTTTCATCCTTCTCAAAGCCATCCTTTGAGAGAGTACCCTAATTCATTTTCTCCCAATAGTTTTTTGTTTGTTTGGTTTCGAGATGGAGTTTTGTTCTTGTTACCCAAGCTGGAGTGCAGTGCAATGGCACAACCTCGACTGACTGCAACCTCCGCCTCCTGGGTTCAAGCAATTCTCCTGCCTCAGCCTCCTGAGTGGCTGGGATTACAGGTGCCTGCCATCAAGCCCGGCTAATTTTTGTATTTTTGGTAGAGATGGAGTTTCACCATGTTGGCCAGGCTAGTCTCCAACTCCTGACCTCAGATGACCCACCCTCCTCGGCCTCCCAAAGTGCTTGGATCACAGACGTGAGCCACTGTGCCCAGCTTTTTTTTTTTTGAGCTAGAGTTTCACCCTTGTCACCCAGGTTGGAGTGCAGTGGAGTGATCTCGACTGACTACAACCTCCGCCTCCTGGGTTCAAGCCATTCTCCTGCCTCAGCCTCCTGAGTAGCTGGGATTATAGGTGTGCTTGTTTTGTTTACTTGTTTTGTGGCCATAGGCAAGTCAAACTCAATGAACCACAATTTCTCCACTTGCAAAATGGGATAGTAATATTTGCCTCCTACACACCTTGAGTGTTGTGAGAATTAAAAAGATAAAGTTTGCGAAGTGCTTTGTAAAAACACAGACCCTTTCATCTAAGGAAGGAGACAGAGTGTTATTATTTTTGTTGTTATTGATAGCCATGTTCCCACACAGCTTTATTTTTATAGTGTGCTTAACTGCATAGGGATGAATCACAGAAATAAAAGGTGGTAAACATTTAACAGGTCATCCAGTTCAAACTCATTGTAGAATTCTTCTCCTGCAACATGGTGTTATATCTTAGTCCTATTTTAAAGTCTTAAAGCATCAAACAAGAAATGGTTCATTTCTTTCTGCTTGACAGTAGAACTGTTATAAAGAACAATTCCAATGGCGACTTTTGATCTAAGCATTTTCCTAATGGCCCAGTTGGAACAACCGTTTGAATCTCTGCCAGGAGGTTATTTTTGCCCAATGTGAGTGTAATTATTTTTGGGACCCTTTTACTACTTTCCTGGGGGAAATGGAGTCACAATCCATTAGCTCTTTTTTTTGCTGATGCTCTTTAAAATGTTCAGTTTAAATGTTCCATTTAGGAATTTCCTAATCATTGGTCCATGGAGCAGACCAAATCTTATTCAGAGATATCTGATTTCAAACACAGTTAAACTGCTTTAAATTCAACCCCAGGAGACTAATTTAAAAGCATGTACTAATCTCAGCCTTGTGGAGTGCATATATTTTGTATTTGACAGTTATATAATCTATCACTGAAGATCGAGAGATTCTAACGTGTCATAGTACATACATATTTATGGAATAAATGAATTATTTATATTATCATACATGTCTCTAACTCATTGTTACTTAATTCAGTGGGACAATAATACTTCCTTTGTCTTTTTGGATTAGTATTTATCTGTCTATCCATAAATAAATTGTTTGGAAGCATCACACTTCTGATGCAAATACCAGTTAGAAGGTCTAAATACCGGCTAGAATGATATTTAGACTTTCAGAACTCTGAAGCATTTACTATGTATTAGTAAATGACAATAGGTTGGTAAGCCAAACAAACTTGTTTCTGTCGCGGTGCTTACTGAGTACTTCAGTCAGTGAGAATTGGTTTTGAAGGTAAGATGATCCATTTTTTTCTCCAGAGAGTTCATTTTGTCATTCTTTTGTTAGAGTAAAGCAAAAATTAAATAAATATCTCAAGTAATTCTTTCCCTTCTACTAATGGTGGTTTAATTAATAACTCTATCAAATTAATCTCTTAATTAAAGTTACATTTTTAAGTGCTTATGATGACTATTTTTAATGTAAATGTGATGTCCAATCAGAACAAAGTTCATTGGCTTAAGTGAAAAGATTTTGTTTTTCATTCACCTGTAAATTCCCCAAATCTAAGGATTTTGAGCAATGGTTAGACTTAATACAAAATAGAAGGGCATGGCTTCTAAGAGAGAACTACATTCTAATCTCAATTAGTCAAAACACTAAAATAAATCTTTTAAAAAAATCATTAAAATAATAAGGTTCTCCATTGTGAGGTGTGTGAGGAATCGAGAAATATAAGTTCATTCAAAACTGCTCAAGTTATTATCTATTGAAACTGGATCACAGAGCTTTTGATATTTAAAATATTTTTATGTGGCATATTTTCAGATAGTGAAATTATTGGTAGTCAACTTTTTGCATGCTTTGCGCTTAAATTTGTTTTGCCTTCGTTTTAGTAACTGGGTAGTGAGACAGGTGGTGGCAATTAGCTATCTGAGTCAGTGGGGAGGAGCCTGTAATACCGAATACAGTATTACAGTGTCTTTGGTGTGTGGTATGGTTAGCACACATAAGATACTTAAGACAAGCTGGGTGCCAGATCTGGGAAAAGGAAGTAAAATCACTTTGATAGACTCTGGAATACAAGATAGCAAATCTCAGACTTCACACTTTGCCATTCTTTTACTTAACTGTTTTGTTTTCTCAAACTTTATACCAATTAGTTTAGGCACTTAATTTGTAAATTCCTGGCCTAGAAAAATGAAACAAAATAATATCATGGTAAGTCTGTGGATTACTTTATCTGCTTTAATCTTTGTTTCAGTAATTGTGGAACGAAAGTCTGGACAAAAATATAAAGGGATGATGACACTACCGTTTTGGAAAGAAATGTATTTTAGTGTCCTTAGACCTATAACTCTATTCTGTCAATTTAATGGTTTTAATTAAGTGCATAGTGAGTATTTCCTGACATTCATCTTATTTCCATAAGAGATATTACTGTTAGGTCAAGCCTAGGGGTTTCTAAGGGAGACTATAGAACCTGGAGTTGAAAATCATTAATTTTGTTATCTCTGTAATCATCAATGTATTACAATGAACTTTTGTGCAATGGAAAATTATTATCTCCTTACAGATATCAACAGTTTAAAATGGGAGGAATTTTGTTTGAGCACTTGAGGATTTCACACTATGCATCTCTTTTCTTCTCTCTAGCTGCCTTCTTCCAGGTTTTGTAGCCTCTCATTCCCGAGAGAACAGCAGAAAGCTGAGATATGAAGAGGTTATGAGGTCCTCTGGTTTTTGAGCCTCATTTGTAGTTGTGGCAGTAGATCGATAAGAAGAAGCATGAATTGAAGTGAGCAGCAATGGCAAAGATTCATACTGTTAAGTGAAAATTACTAAACAGTAGAATGATACCAACCTGCAGAAAATGTAATTCATTACATGGATTTTGTGCCTCTAATGTAAGAATAACTGGTTGGATTCAAATTCATGTTAAGGCACATATTTCCCATCTTTACTACTTGACACCTCTGCTTAAATTTTGGTTTTGACAAAAATAGCCAATAGCTTTACATGACTCTTTCCAAAGACAGCCGAATGGCATTTCCTTGTCCATCACTAGGACTCAGCGTCAATTGCAATGGCTAAGTGCAATTGACTTGCACCAAGGAAGGTTTCCATGTTGTATTTTTGTTGAAGTAAATTCAACAGGTGGATAGACGAACAGCAGCCCTTGTCTTTTGCGGACAGCTCTCATTCTCCTGACTTGACTAATATTTATCTGGGCTTATTTAATCTCTTCCTCCTTTCTCAGAGTTTTGTTTTTATTTTTTTTTCAACCTACATGCTTTCACCTACAATTCAACTTCCTCAGAATTGTTGTTGTCCCACCTTGTGCAATTTTCATTTCCACAGTTATTATATTTCCTAATGAGTGCCTCTCTTTGTTCTATGACATGGCGTTCAACACTGCTTTCCTGCTCTACCCAGAGTGCTCACTGCTTATTAGTGTGCTTCCCACCTGCACAGCTACACAACATGTTTCTTCAGCTAATCTCTTGGCTCATCTTCCCTTTTATATTTCCCTAACATGCTGTGTAGTTCAGCCTTATTTGATTTATCATCAATGTATCAACTCCCTTATAACTTTGCCTTTCTGTTTGCTTCTGCGGATGTGAAGATCTTTCAGGAGAAGCTGATTTTTTTTTATTAATAACAGAAACACTATCGGAAGACTTTTATAAAAGACCCTTTCAGCATCTCACAAGCATCACCATCTTCATCTTTCATGTTGTCCTTATTAAAAACATAGGTAGAGAATGATCATTCAATTTTCAGATAAAAAATTGAAGTGAAAGCCAATCACTTACATCTAGTGAGTAGATAGAAATTCTAAGAACAGGTTCAAATCTTATTTTGAAATGAAGGGTAATACTGTAACCAGCCAAAGGGTCTGGCTACTTGCTGCTTGTAGAAAAAAGCCAAAATAATAATGAGGTGTGATAAAAAGAGAGCAAAATTTTATTATCCATGTCAACAAAAGAAAGAACAGGAAGCAATTCAACTCTTCAATTTGTGGAGGGAATGCTGGAGTTTTTAAAGAGAAAGTTTGGAGTGCAGAAGAGACAGTGGGGCTACGAGGCGTCAGGTAGCGTGACCAGCTCCAATGACTTGTCTCGAATTATTGTTTCAGCTGGTGAAGGGGACGGCATCGTCATAGCTGGAGGTGTCTAGCCCATATCAGAATCCAGACTCTGGAGTCTCTAAGGAAATATATGACCAGATGAGTGGATATAGTGTGTGCTTAACATGCAACTTGGTAAATTAACGTGCATAGGCATGGGAGCATAGAATGGTAAAAGAAAGTGATTGGAGGTTTACATCACATTCTGAGACTGTATTTCAAGAAAAAAGAAAACATATATGCCTTTTGTCTCAAAATTATATCTTGAGATTGGGGAGAAAGGAGGAAAGAAAACAAAGTTTTAAAATGGGGATTTGAAGCCTAGCTGCTCAGTTACAATATGTTTACACTTCTCTCTTTTGGAAGAACTATTCCTATAACACAGTTGTATAATTTTTATTCCTTTCAACAATACTTATACAATAGGTAGCATACACAAGGCATTCTAATTAAGTCTAAAATACATAAGCCATAGAAGTCATGGTCCTTGTCCCTGAGAAGATGGCGAGATGAACTTGAATGGGTTAGTCTAGGTAAGTTAGGCCATGTCACAGGATACATGATCAACACACAAAAATTAATCACAGTTCCAGAAAGTAACATTTAACACATGGAAATCAAAATTAAAAACAAAATACTGTTTATAATAACTTAAAGTATAGCGCTTTGATATATATTTAACAAAACATATAGATGATGTGTATATCAAAAATTATAAAATGCAGATAAAAAATTAAAAACCACAACAAATGTAGAGATCTACCATTTTCATAGTGTTAGCGGTGGAAGAGTTCTTAGTTACCCCGAGTTACTGGCAGCATATCTGTATGCGTCTGCAGCAACTTTAGTCCTTGCCTTCTCAGAAGAAAGAATTGGACTGAGGGGCATAAAGCAGAAGAAAAGGGAGACTGAGGTAACTTTCAGAGCAGGAGTGGAAGTTTATTTAAAAAGACTTTAGAACAGGAAAGAAAAGAAGGTGGGCTTAGAAGAGACTCAAGCAGGCACGTGAAGGTCAAAGAGAGAAAACAAAGGGGTGTTTAATGTTGATCCTCAGGCTTTATAGGTTCACCTCTTTCCTATGATTCTTCCCATAGGGTGGGCTTCCCACATTCGCAGTGCCTTCCTAACCCTTGGGAACTGAGCCCATGCAGTGTGTTTAGAAAGCTGTACACGTGCCCATCCAAGGCTTTCCTCTCTCTTCTGGTGGAGTGTACCGGGAAGGTCATAGTTCACATTTTGCTTCTTAGTGCGCGTGCCCAGGAAGTTTCTTCTCCCTGGGATCTGCATTCAATAACACTTCCAATGTAAGTAGCTCTGGATCAGCAGGAGGTTGTCTCTCCCTGCAACTGCCGAATTATCATTTTTAGAGAGACAGTGTGATAATTGTCAAACCATCACCTGACATTCCTAGTGGGTCGGGGGAGAGCTCTGTAACACTAGATTGGAGTCATCAGCACAGTAAACATACTAAGTCACCCCAAACTGAACTAGAAGTCACACCTTGTATAAAAACTTTCTCAACCTGACTGGGATGATGTGTAATACTTCATGGGGGAGGCAGCAGTGGATTGGAATCATATGGAATGGGGCTGGGCAGAAATGGAATAACTGCCTCCAGAGGAAACACCCTAAATTGTTTTTTATCATTCCCCTGCTCACGATTTCAGGCTCCCATTTCATTACTAATATAGCTTACTAATATAGCTAATGGTATCTAAAGATCCCATTTTGCAAGTCAGGAATTCTCCTTTTCTACGAACCACCTGAGTATAGATATCTCTGTGTATTATATCACACAAAATGAATATAATTTTGGTCCTCAAATAAATGAGTTTAAAGATTATAATAACAAATTAGTAGAAATTCTGCGTGTCTGAACATAGTGAAGAAAATAAATGACAATAAGAGAATTTAGAAAAACATTTTCCAGGTTTTGAAGTTGTATATGTGCTTAACTGAGGAGCATATTATAAAAATTCTTCCCAATCTAGTTTCCCAATCTTGTGATTATACTTCTGAGACACTCACGTTGGCCCATTTCCTGTAAATCAGTATTAGAGAAGGATACTTCAGGCAGACCACCTTGAAGTAATAATTGTCTTTCTCAGGAGATGGTCACATGTGTAGGCCCTCTGGGAGGAAATGAATGAATTGCCCATTGTGCCTTGAAGCACAGACAAGAAATTTTAAAGGTGAAAATTTCCAAAGTGTTAATGCTCAGAGTAATCACCGGAGTGTGGCAGCTAGCCCTCGAAGGGCCCACCCTTCCTAGAATCAGTAAACTCTTTCCCCATAGAAAAATTACATAAACATTTGAAGATTTCCTTTTGTCCTAAGAATTCTATTTGTCTGCCAAGATGATAATTATTTGGGCTGGAAATTTGGCCAGTTGCAATCTCTATTAAGGCATTGGTGGCTGTATTCTTTCCTGCTCTTTTTCATTTGTGATCCTGTGATTTGCTGGGCCTCTGGGGCCTCTTGAGTCTAGAGCTGCCTCTGAGAGCTGTCAGCAAGGAGGAGGGGACATGCCTATGTCTTTTCTCTCTAAATAGCAAGCTTCACTCTGGTAGTCTCCTCATCTCTTCTCCATGCCAAGCAAAAGGCTTTGGGCAATTCTGGATTGGGCAGAAACCCAGAGATGCTGTACGGCATTGCTCTCATGAGGACAACCAATAGATCTGCACAATGTCCATGACCAGTCACAAGGCCACTTTTTTCATGTTCCTCTTACATGCCAATCCCCATCCTCCACATCTTGACAAAATTACTAGAGAGGAATACAAAGCTTGGGCAACTTTACTCCCTCCTCATTTCCATTAAATAACTTCACTCTTGGCCCCCTAACACCCTACTACCATATTGCTTTAGGAAACAAAAAGTATATTCTTCCTCCAAAAGGTAAATGACCTGGAATTTGCTATTTCTCTCTCCAGATATTCTCTTTTATTGCAGTTTGGGTTATATTGAGAAACTCTGTGTTGGAGTTTAAAGTACAGAATTTTTTTTAATGGAATATCCTTGGGACCAATGTCTCTGGAGGATGGAAAAAGGAACAGGATTAGAAGGAGGAGGTATTGAGTTGAGACGCAGACTCAACATCCTTGGTCAATTCCACAGGGATCTCTGGAATAAAAATGGCCCCTCAGAACTGTTCTCAGTTGGTCCAAGATGGCCAGTCCTTTACGTTCCTGCATCATTTGGTGATCACATGTGAGTATTCCTAGCAAATACATAACCTTGGGCTAGAGGACACTTATGCCACGGAGGCAATCCCTGAAAGCCCTGACAGATGATGGCAGTCTTCTGACAGCATTCTATGGTAAAGTAGCTGGGATAATAACTCTTTTATTAAAGAGAAATCTGTGTGGTGTACTACCGTGTCTACCATAGGTTACCCTTTGCTCCATTCAGATTCTCTTATTAATACACATTTAGGAAGCAGTTATTTGGAATTCTGCTGGACTCCTCATGAGCTAAACTGAGAATAGGCAGATATTAGGACAAACTATAGCCCCAATACTGCAGCTGATCTCAGAGTCACAACTTAAACTCATTGTTCCCCTCTACTATTGCATCTAGTTTTTCTTTCTCTCTCTCTCTCTTTCTCTCTCTTTCTTCCAACAAGAATGAGCTTGGGATCTTTTCTTCTATTTTCTTTTTTGTTGAGATGAAATCCTGCTGTGTTTCCCAGGCTAGTAGTGAACTTCTGGCTCAAGTGATCTTCCCATCTCAGCCCCCAGAGTAGTTGACATTACAGGCATGCACACTGTGCCTGGCCTGCTTTTCTTTATTTTCACCTTGCATCTCTTTTGGTTTCAGTGCTTACCTGGGAACTACCCATACTCTCAGCCTTGAGTAGTCTTAGTTTCTGGTCACCATGCCATTCTCAAAACCAGGATTGCTGAACTTGTCCATTTGCCATCATAATTGGCAAAGAGAATATCAAAAGCTACCCAAGTGGGTTACCTGAGTTGCTAGACTTATTCTTCCTTGTTCCATTGTGGAATAGCAGCCCTACTTCTACTGATAGTTTGGTTAATTACCTTGCCAAAGTGAAGACTTCTCCTCTTGACATCTGGTTCCTTGGCACAAGAAGCCTAAATGCCTAGGCTACAGTCAAAGCTTGTAGGACAATGGGATTGTTACTCTATCTTTTGGCAGAAGTGTTCTCCCTTTGAGAACCAGAACCTCAAAATCCATAGGATCCAGAGTTGTAGAGAAATGAATTATTCAATCAAGTCACTGGGAGAGAAGGGAGGTGAGACCACTTTTTCTTCTATGTTTTAGTTCTTAGAACCATGTATTTTTCCTTTTGGGAAAATAGCACTACCTGAAGGTCTTTGAATCAAAGTGTATACTAGTCCTAGAAGCTGACACCCTATCATTGTAAAGCATTGGCCATTGGCCCTGAGCTGAGATTTTAGTTGTGTCTTCAGAAGACTGTTTCAATGCTCTGTCAGGCTACTAACTTTCATATAAGGAGATAAAAAATACGCCCAGAGGATCTCATGATTCGGGGCCAACTCCATGTCTGTTCTGCTATAATTCTCCTGATGCAATGTTATATGTTATATGAGATCCCATACCAATGGATCCAGCGCTTTATAAACCTTTTTTTTTTTTTTTTTTTTTTTTCAGATGGAGTCTCACTCTGTTCCCCAGGCTGGAGTGCAGTGGCATAATCTTGACCTATTGTAACCTTCACCTCCCTGGTTCAAGTGATTTCCCTGCCTCAACCTCCTGAGTAGCTGGGATTCCAGGCACACACCACCATGCCCAGCTAATTTTTTTGTATTTTTAGTAAAGACGGGGTTTTCACCATGTTGGCCAGACTGGTCTCAGACTCCTCACCTCAGGCAGTCTGCTGGTTTCAGCCTCCCAAAGTGCTGGGATTACAGGCATGAGCCACCGTGCCCAGCCGTATAAACCCTTGGATAGTGGTAATGACTAAATGCCTGCTTGCAAGAAGGCAAATCAAGTGGCAAGTTGGTTTCCTCAAGGGGTAGTGCCATAATTGAGAGTCAATATTGGTCTCTGTTGCTGGCAGGTTGAATATTTAGCAGAAGTAATAGCTAAATTACTTCTTGTTAAGTTAGGAATCCATGCTCTTGGAGACCTCTATTTTTATCAACTTAGCTACTCTGTTCGTGTGCCCATTGTATCAGTTTTGGGGTAGACAGTGACAGAGGCAGGCTGATGTTATCTGGCTGAATCATTTTGGTTTCATGGTTGTTTAGTAACTCTACTGTGTTGATTGCTATCTGGTGGGTGTAATCATGTGATACAAAGATTTTATCATTTGAGCCCGCTCTCATAGGTTTATCCACATGCCTCTACCCCTGATTTTTTCGTCGCTGATCTTCCCATTTTCTCTCTCCAGGCCCCAATTTACCTGCCAAGCCACTTGCCACTGCTGATTAGTCCATATGCGTAGTCTAACCTACATATGTATCCACTTCTCTTTCCACACAAAGTAGATGGTCAAGGTGCAGAGAAGTGAGCTGTCACTATTTCCTGGGGCCTTTGCCAAGATTCTAAATCCTGTATACTGAGAGAGTGCTCCCCAAATGACAAACTCTCCCTTATCCAACCTTATGGTATAACCTCCTTGATCAAGCACCCTCAACATGCAATCACATGTATACTTTTCCAATTCCTGCTGGTACATTCAGGTTCTTGTAGCTCCTTTGGGTTATAGTACCTTTCTTCCCTAATTAGGCCCAGCATGTCCCTGGTTTTCTTTTGCTGCAGCTTAACCATAGCTATCATAGCCAAAAAGAAATAGGGGCATATCCTGAGGGAGACAGCATTGACTTGCAGGCGGCAGGCCTCTGGATTTTCTTCCTATAAGAGAGGAGGGAGGTTAACTCTTGACTAGGAAAGGAGAGCCCTTCTGCAATCTCAGAGGATTTCAGGAAATCTAAGGACTCAGGACTTGTTTGGACATCCACATAGATACCTATCCAATGCATCAGGGGCCTATTATTTTTTCCAAGCCAGGGTCCTAATCTTTGCATAGAAGATATGTCTTGATAAGGAGTTTAACCTTCTTCAGAGCTTGGCAACTCCGATTATTAAATCCTATTCCTGGTCCTATGGTTTCTAGGCCCTCCTGCTGCAGAAAATTAGATCCTTTATGTATGTTACTCAGAAAGCTCTTTATTTTCACACCGGCTTTCAATTGCCTGTAAATTTCTCTCAGTTTTTTCTGTCTTTCTTTCAGAAAAGGGAGCTTAGAAAATAGCCACATCTTTCTTTTAGAAAAGGGAGCTTAGAAAATAGCCACATGGGCTGGACACAGTGACTCATGCCTGTAATCCCAGCACTTTGGGAGGCTGAGGCTGGCAGATCACTAGGTGAGGAATTGGAGATCAGCCTGGCCAACATAGTGAAACCCCGTTTCTACTAAAAATATAAAAAATTAGCCAGGCTTGGTGGCAGGTGCCTGTAATCCCAGCTACTCAGGAGGCTGAGGCAGGAGAATCCTGTGAACCCAGGAGGCAGATGTTGAAGTGAGCCAAGATTGTGCCACTGCACTCCAGCCTGAGTGACGGTACGAGACTCTGTCTTAAGAAGAAAAAAATAAAATAGCCACATGATAGTATTGTTCTTGTAGTTTCTATTGCTGGCTTATTTTTCAAATGTCTGATATAGAGTACTATCTAGAGCATCCCATCCACCTTTATATCATCCCAATTCACCAGTGAATTTTTGAACAACAGGAACCCCACCTAGTATCAGGACTGCCTGTGCCCTACCACCAGTGAGGTGGTTCTCATTGCCAGCAAAGCCACAAGTGATCCGGCTCCAAACTCCATCTTCTTTCCTACAATTCTTGGAGTACTCCTGGTACCGTCACAGGTTACAGTTTCCCAGGAAGCAGACTTTGAGATGGGGATTAGAACATGCTACATATTTATTAAAGAGCACCCTATGGATAGACACATATGGAAAGGAATATAGGAAAACAGGATTAGGCAAAAGGAGAAGTTGAGCTGAAATTCAGACTTGACAGCAGCCTCAGTCAACACTGCAGGGACACTTGGTGCTAAAATGGCCCTTCAGAGGTATCCCGAGCAAGATCAAGATCATTAGGTCTTTATTCTTCTGCACTGATCAGTTATTGGATGTGTGTGTCCCTGGGAAAGAGCATGACCTTGGACAAGAGGGTTCTGCAGCTGAGGCAATCCTTGAAGGGGCTGATAGCTAACAGCTGCCTGCTGACATCTCTCCAAACAGCTGGGTCAACAAGCCCTTCACTGAGGAAGGATCTGGACACTAGAACTAATCCTTTTGGGGAAGAAGCAATTTGAGGAGGCTTGAAAGTACTTTCAGAAAGACTGTGCCTTCTTTCTGTATGACCTTGTGCCTTTGCATATTCTTCTGTTTCTACACCAAATGATTTTTCCCCACTCTTCATTCCTTTCTTTGCTAACTAGAGCATGTCCTTCAAGCATTGCCTTCCCAAAGAAACCACTGCAGAATAGATTCCTTTTCAACCCCACTCCCAAGTCTCCTTGCCACACAAACTTCCTGAATGGGTGAAATGTTCCTGTGAGGCTTTTAAGATGCCTATATATTAATGCTTATCACCCTGAGGTTTTTTTTTATTTTTATTTTTATTTTCTGAGATGCAGTCTCACTCTGTCATTCAAGCTGGAGTGCATTGGCGCGATCTCCGCTCACTGCAACTTCCGCCTCCAGGGTTCAAGCAATTCTAGTGCCTCAGACTCGGAGTAGCTGGGATTGCAGGCGTGAGCCACCACACCTGACTAATTTTTGTATTTTTAGTAGAGACGGGATTTTACCATGTTGGCCAGGCTGATCTTGAATTCCTGACCTCAGGTGATCTGCCCGCCTCAGCCTCCCAAATTGCTGGGATTACAGGTATGAGCCACCACGTCTGGCCCACCTTGAGTTTTAATTATGTAGTCATCTGCTATGATTTTCACTGGGCTGTGAATCTCTTGGGGGTTTTATCTTTTCTTTTACTGGTATATATTTAAGGAGCAGAATCTGTATGGTACCTTTCATGTATCATGTATGTTAAATGGATGAATCCACCAAAAAATTATTATTCATGTCATAGTAGAAGGACATAGAACTAGAGTTAAGAAATACAATTCGAGTCCTTACTTGGTCACAAACAGACTGTAGATAAGTCACTCAGTCTCGTCATATCAGTTTCACCTTGCATAAGATGTAAATAAGTTCTCTCCTTACTTTATATCATTTTTATAAAGACAAAGAAAATGAGATATGTGAATGTTGGGTAATAAAAGTGTTATACAATGCCAGAAATTATTATTGTTTATCTATCACTTATTCTTCATCAGTGATCACTGTTTGCCTACCTTGCTGCCTATAAATGTTTCATTTACTGTTGTAACTCTCTGGGTTAATCACAGATGCAAACTTTTACTGTTGCTAAGGTGTGTCTGCTCTGTACTCTTCAATTCTGGACAACTAATCCATATGTGTATTTGAAAACTGGAAAATAAATGAGCCACTGAAAACTATCACCTCTAAAAGAAAACCCTGGATTAGTGAAAGGCCTAATCAGTGGGTAAAAAGGAGATTACAATATTGTCTCTGACTTTAAGAAAGTTATAGTCTGTTAGAGGGAGATAAATATGTGATAATATAAATGAAATATTATAGATATTTTCTAGATATGAGATGGGATTTATTGCAGGTACAAAGGAAGGAGTGATTAGATAGAGACTGAGGAGATGAAACTTGCCCTGTTTGAAACACAGAAGTACATTTGATTCAGGCAGGCAAGGAACTGAAGGGCATGCAGGATACGCAGAGGCACAAAGGGATAATAAGATGGAGGATTCCAAAGAGTTCTGTGTGACCAGAATGTACGGCAGAGGGGATGAGGGAAAATAAGGCAGTCACATGTGTCGGCCACCTTGGCATCAGGAAGGTCTCATTGGACGTACTGTATGTGGGGTCCTCTTCTGCTGCGGTTCTGAGATTCTCTGACTTATCTCAATTACTAATTTATTATTTGGTGTGGGAGATCCATTCCATTATGATAGTGGTCTTATGCAATAAGTTTTACTTCATCATTGTAAATATATTTAATTCTGAAAATGCAAGGCTTTGGGGATAGGATATAATAATATCTATCAGAAGTTTAAAGGATTCAGATAGCCATTGTTTCATGGTACCAATGATAAATTTAATATCAGTTTAAAGAATGCTTTGAAAGGAAAGTTAGGTGGTCTTTAATTGTTTGTTACTGAGGCCAACATAGAGGTGGGGGAGATTTCCTTTGCTTTTCCTTTAGTATAGAACCTTTTGTGTTTTGTATTTGTTAATTTTTTTCATGAGCATAGAACACAACAAGAAACATCAAGGCACTTTAGGGTTGGTAAGGACTAACAATTATCTTTCCAGCTCCCTTCAGGGCAACCCCCACCCCCCACGCCCAACAAAAACCCTAATTGCTTCCATAGGTCCATGATACCTTAAAGATCTTGAAAGGACTGGAGTGGTAGGGAATTACAATACTGTTTAGTCATTTACCAGTGATGGCATCATATACATTTCTACATATGTCTGGAATATCAGAGATATTCTGGGTACTTCTAAAAGTCACGGCAGAACTCAGTGGTTTGGAAAGATTGGAACGAATATGCATTTCTCCTGCTGAAGGCAGCATATAGAGGCATAAGCACCATTTTTGCTCCACCACTGGCTTTGTAGATCATACATTTCCCAAAGGTAGATAATAATAAGAAAATATGAGAAAAATATAATTCTCTAGTTCTTCTTAAGGTAGAATAGCAAAATCATTTTAAAATGATAGTCCAATGGTTGCGACATAACCAGATAAGTCAGGTTGGAAGGATTCCTAAAATAATTCAGCTGAATCCTTTAATGATGAGGAAACTGAAGTCCAGAAAGGTCAAGTGGTTTGCCCAAGGCCACAAAGCTCTCTGATCATCTAAAGTGGTCGCCAATGAAGTAAAGTTTGTAGGTTTTCAGACTTATTGTTTCATTGAAAGGAGTTCCTTCTCATCAAAACGGGTTTTATAGAACATGGCATCCTCCTCAAATGCCGTAAGGAAGCTACTCCCTTCTGAGAGCTATTGCTTGTCCTTCATTATGCAAAAGATCAATTATCTTGGGCTCCTCCCATTCATTGTTGGTTTACTTCCCTGTCCATTAATTAGTTCTGAGAGGAGAGAAAAGTAAAGGAGGTAAAACCCATAGCCATTCTTTTACTTATAGGTGGGTGCTAGGGGAGAGAGGGAGGGTTGGTGGAAAAAATGAAATTAAAGATTTTTAAGATGATTACCTGTGAATTTCATTTGTTCCAAGGTATTAATGACATAAACAAAATCGAGAACTTCACAAAAACACATTGACATTCTTATCTTGCAATATCTTCAACGTTTCACAATCGAAAACTCATATTTTAAACATTATTCAATCACCTACATCACTAGTCTTTCATCTATGGATTTCTCGTGATTTGTATTTCTGTTAGAAGCATGATGGGTTTTACTTATGAGTGTGTGAGTGAGGAAACGAAGGTAAGTTCCCAGGCTTTTCTCAGCTGAGACTCTCACCATATGTGTGAACAAATGCCTTCCAGCCGATACTGGGTGTAAACCACTTGAAATATTGGAGAAAGGCCAACATTTCATCATCTTGGCCCATCTCTTTGCACAGTGTAATGCTCTCATGTGCCGTTCCGGAGCAGTGAAACGCCGAAGGCTTGTCTAAAATGCCAATGATAATACACCTATTTTTATCTAGCAGAGTCACTGTGGTTCACATAGTTACTTTCCCAACTGAAAAATGCTGGTGAACCAGCACAACAAGGCCAAGATAAGTAGCTTCTTAGAGTTACTGGCAAACAGCAAAGACAATTAAACTTCAGTATTGAGTCACTTGTCAACTGGGCAAGCTGACTTCAACTCCTACCACTGAGTTTTCAAGCTGCGTAGGATTTTGCCATATTGAGCTTAGTTTACATTAAGCCATTTGTGCTGCAAAATTCTTTAAAAGCCAAATTATTTGATAAGAGGCTGTATGCTTGTATTTTGGAGCACGTGTGATACTTACCGTCCTAGTTTCTAAGCTGAAATTGTTGATGCCAAGAGGGGAGATTATTACATGTATTGATGCGCTGTAAGCAGACCAAATGTGACTCCTTTTTGCAAAAGAACCTATGTGAATACCAAGTCAGCCTCCCACACACATGAGTCTTCTTTGTCACTTCAGTGGGAGTTTTATGTGGGAATTAAGAAGAGAAAAATGTCACCCAGAGTGTGTCTGATCATGATTTAATATCTGAGCCAAGATATCTTCAGAGAGTGAAAGCTCCTACCCACATAACATTAAATTACAAACATATGCAGCAATGGGCCTTTGAATACGCCTTTGCAATGCTTTGGATGGAATGAGCCATAAGCTACTTTATTTGATAAATTGAATTGACATTCACAGGAAACTCTCATATTAGGATATTTAGTTGAATGTAAATGACAGAATGGTCAGTATTTTGGTTCAACCCTTTGGGGGAGGACCATAAAAGTCCCAATGTCTGCTGAGAGAAGAAAGCCTAAAAACAACTTACATGCCTTCGTGGCCTAAAACAGGGTGTGGTAGGAAGTGGGGGGAGGCAAGAGAGGCAGAGTGTGTGTGGGAACCAAAGGCTTCCTCTAACAAACTAATTAATTATACCTTTATGTATGATTAAGATACACTCATTAAAAATTAGAGGCCATATAATTTTGATTACTGTTAAAACAAATGCATACACCAAACAAGCACAACCATGTTTTATTAAAATAAATAAAGGAGCTTATGGAATCAGTCCATGGCATTTAAATGCAGTTCCATCCTGTGTTTCCCATGGGGTAATTACATGACTCAGTCCACTGGACACCCAGCTCAGCCAAAGCAGATTTACAGGCAGTAAGGAGAGATCATCCTGGGATTTCTTTTGCTTGGCTTCAGAGTTCCTGAATTAGTGTAGAGTTGGGTGTGAGCTACAGGCTGCACCATTAAGCAGCTTCCTCAACCACAGAAGCACTTATAAAGAAAGAGGCAGGCATGGTATAGTTCTGGTCCTATTCATGTTTGGAAACTCAAGAAATGGGAGAAACACTAAGAGATTTATATAGGTTTTTCCTGGAGACCTGGGTTGGCCATATTGAATCCGCAAGGATTAGAGTTGAGTGTGTCTCTGTGTGAGGGCGTGCTGCTGTGCAATCACAGTGTCATCTGGCCGTTGTTCCTTGATGTAAACAGATTCTATCTATGGCTCCTCACACTACACAATATGGTAGGTTTTCATTACCTTCAAGGAAAGAAGTCTCTACTCAAAACTTTTAAATACTTTAGCTGCAGGCCCCAGAAGCAGTCCACACGGCAGTTTGCAGGTAGAGTGGATCACGAATAGGGCTTTGTATGAGGACTGTTAGAATTATGTTGGAACACCTGTAGCCCATTTATAGACTAAACATTAGTAACTCTTTAATGCAAGTAAATAAAACAGAGCATCATGTTTCAGGTAGGATTTTATTATATCTTATCAGTGGCATCATTATTCCCCTTGAGCTGAACCTCCTGCTGAGCTAGAATGAGCATTTTTAGACTTCTTATAATCCTAAATATAAAATGAGTTCTGCCTTTACAATAAATGCTTCTCTCATCTACTGGATTCGCTAACTCAACTTCAACACGGTAAGTTGTGTTTTCTAATTGATCTCTCCATAGGTATTGGCTCCTCTTCTGCAGATCCAGGTACTTAGCACTGCTGCCCCCCACACCACTCCAAGGGGAATTATGAATGGGGAGAAAGTCCAACTGGCACAGAAACTGTTGTAGAAAATCCAAAGAAATGCCTATTGCAAGATTCTGAGTGTTTAGCAATTAATACAATTTATCCTTTTGGCTTGGAAAATTTACTCACAGAGAAATTTTTAAAAAGCCTACCATGTAATACCCTTTCAAGATTCCTAAATAGTATTGGGAAAATCCAAGTCATACAAGTGAGCTTTCTTCTCAACCCCAGGTAAATCAAGCTACTAGATTATTAACTCTGGGTAATATCATCACTACACTTTTATCTCATATTAACACTATGTATATTATTAAGTTATATATAGGTATAAATTATATGTAATACATGTAAGTTTTTAAAAAATGTTGTGTGTGTATCATAGGAATGTGTATATATATATTTATGGGGTACATGAGATACTTTAATACAGGCACACAATGTGTAATAATCACATAAGGGTAAATGGGATATCTATCCCCTCAAGCACTTATTCTTTGTGTTATAAACAATCCAATTATACGCTTTTAGTTATTAAATAATTATTGAGTAAAATCACTTGTTGTGCTATCAAATACTGGGTCTTATTCATTCTTTCCAACTACTTTTTGTACTATTAACCTTCACTACATCTGCCCCAGACCCCTACTAAACTTCCCAGCCTCTGATAACCATTCTTCTACTCTGTATCTCCATGAGTTCAACTGTTTTAATTTTTAGCTCCCGCAAGTAAATGAGAACATGAGAAGCTTGTCTTTCTGTGGCTTGCTTATTTCACTTAGCAAAATGACCTCCAGTCCCATCTGTGTTGTTGCAAATGACAGGATCTCATTCCTTTTTATGGCTGAATAGTACTCCGTTGTGTATAAGTACCACATTTTCTTTATCCATTTGTATGTTAATGGACCCTTAGGTTGCTTCCAGATCTTGGCTATTGTGAAGAGTGCTGCGACAAACATAGGAGTGCAGGTATCTCTTCAATATACTGATTTCCTTTCCTTTGGGTATATACCCGGTAGTTGGATTGCTGGATCATATGGTAACTCTACTTTTGGTTTTTTTGAGGAAACTCCAGACTGTTTTCCATAGTGGTTGTACTAATTAACATTCTCACATGCAGTGTATGATGGTTCCCATTTCTTCACATCCTTGCCAGCATTTGTTACTGCCTATATGTTGGATAAAAGCCATTGTAACTGGGGCTTATCACTACACTTTTCGATGATGTGTCTGGGTTTTAGAGGACTAACCATTGCAGGCTAGCCTGGGTGTTGGTTATTTTGAAACTGAGTTTCTTTTCAAAGAACTCTTTACTAGTTGTTGTATGTTACATTGTTTGGCCCAGAGAGTCCATACAGGTCTTGGAACTGGAGATCATGTGGTAAATAATGCAAGGTAGAAACTTACCCCACTGATTAATCACAGTCCTGTGAACCTGAATGGAGTGAGTTGTGGTCTGTCAACTAGGTAGAATTGGTCTTCTGCTCTTCTCGAGATGAAAGACAACCACCATTCCGAATCTTCAGGCTATACAAAAAAAAAAAAAAAAATAGAAAAAGAAAAAAATGATTAAAAAGTTTAGAACTGATTACTGATTTAAAACATTGTGACTCAACACAATCTTATTTATAAATTCATTCAATAATAAACACCTGTTAAATCATAAAGAATTAAACAGAAAGAATTCTAGGAGTTATTATTTATAACAAGTTTCAAGTGTATAAACACATCCTTAGTGTAACAATTTGTTAGACCTTATGAAATCCCTCATCAATTTACCTTTTCTCAAACAAGTGTTTGGTCTTAACAGGGAGGTTTTCCATATGTAGTTTTTTACAGTGAGTTTTTAGTAGGTTATCACCTTCTACTGCTGTATCTTTGTTTTTTATCTTTTGTCTTTGTATTTTACTTATTTTCTGAGTCTCTGTATGAAATAATTATTTAAAATTTACAGTATATCTTTTTCTTTAAAGAGAGAAGAGAAAGAGAATTCCTTGAACTTGAAAACAGACCATCAATGGTGAATACTTGCCCAATATTCAGAAATATTATCAAAGTGTTATCTCATGATGGATCCTAACCATATAAAATATTTCCACTAACAGCCTTGGTCAAATTAACATAGAAACTGGGAATGGCGTTTTTGGCAGTTTTTGACAGTTGACTAGTCTCAAATATTGCAAGACACCTGTGGTTTAATATCAGTGAGATCTTTCTCACATTCTATATCTTGGAAGTTTGGGTGAGAATTGTATGAAGGATGCTTATGAAGTCAAAAAAGTAGACATATGTGGAAAGAGAGTTTTAAGGTCTAATTTATCCCAGATGAATACATACTAATACTTCCTGAGACTTAGGTGAGAATCAAAATTTTTTTAAAATCCTGATATGGAGCAATGATCTACTGAACATGTTCTCAGGAGGCCTCCACACGAGGTTAAACTTTTCCCCAGTGATATGAAGTGTTCCTTAGAAAACTTCTTTTAAATCTTCATAATCACTGATGGAAATAGAAATTGTAGCAACAAAAACACTGGAATAAGAAACATGCTTTCCCAGGTACTGTTAATCTAGAGGAGACCCGCTCAACCTCACTGAAAGCCTCTAAGTGTTAATGGAACGTTTACTTAGATAGTGAAGAGGATTCTTTTGTATTAGGTGGGTGCAAAAGTAATTGCGATTTTTGCAATTAAAAGTAATGGCAAAATGCTAGTAGAAGTAATGGCAAAAATCACAATTACTTTTGCAGCAATATAATAAAATGCCTTTATCCTCAGACTGTACTCATTTGTTTGAAGAGAGGTAACGTCACTTAGTTATTAGATACAATACATCAGATTTCCAGTCCCAATCCTACCTCTAGCAAACTCTTTGACCTTGTCCGGAAAATGACAGCCTAAACCTAGCAATGGACTCTGTGACCTTGGGCAAATCACTTAGTCACTATGTCTCCATTAATCTCTCTCTAAAGTGGACTCCTCTTTGCTCTCTTCCTTATGGGGATGTTATGAGCATCAGGGAGATAATATTGGTAAATTACTTTGAGTTCCTAAGAAGAAAAGCACACTTCAAATAGAAGCACCATTATATTGTTGTGCAATCACGTTATATCTCCTTTTCCTTCAATTATCCCTTCTGCTGCTATGTTTACTTCAACAGTAAGGTGTGTCTATTTTAACTGGGCAAACCAATACTCCTTCTGTTATGCTTTTCCCTATTCCTGTTACTTATCCTATTTTGCATATTTTCCCAAGTTAATTTTTTGGGAGAATAATCTATAAACGAGATAATCATCTTGATCATGAGAATACACTTTTTGGAAAGACAACTGCACTATAATATATAGATTTGGTGACAATAGAACAACACCCAGCAGCTTCTAGTATTTTCAAATTACTATGTCCAATAAAAATAATAATTAATGATGTACATTTAAAGTGTACCTTTCATCTGATCATCTCAAAGTATTTTAGAAACTCTAATTAAACTCTGGAACACCCCTTTACTAAACATATTATTATTTCCATGCTGCCAATGAAGAAACTGAGGTTCAACAAGGTTATGGGACTAGCACAGGGACACAAAATGAGTCAGTGTCAGGAATGGGACTTCGTGTTTTCAAGGCCTGGTCAAAAGTTTTCCATCTTGAGCTAATTAGTGCTCTATAATTTCAAGGATAGAAGATATCAGGTTACCACGTAACAACCACTGACTCCCAAAATTCAGACGTAGCATTGCAGTGCTTAGGTGATCTGATGCTCCCCTTTCTCCAACCTATTTCTGTTCTTAATTCTTGGAAGGTTTTCTGGTTTCTCAAGCTCATTCACCAGTGGACGAGTAGAGCTAGGCATGTGTAGGCTATAAAGCTCCCATCAGTTGTTATAATAACTCTAGTCTAGCAAAAGTACAGAGTGAGAACAAGTGTTGAAAGTCAGCACCAAGCTGATGCCAGTGAATTACCTGTAGATTTTCGTATCCTGCTCTGCCCCATGCTATGTTGTAGTAGGAAACTTTACTAGACTAAATAGCATCTTATCGCTGGAAAAATAGCAGTCTGTAATGCTGATTTAATTTGCTTTGAATAAGAAGAATTAGAAATTGACTACCTGCCAATAATAACCTAAATCCTATGAACCGGCTCCAAGGATTGAGATCTAGTCCACAGTCTTAGGTAAGCCACACCTCTTTTTCAGTTTAAGCGGGTCAGCCTCACTTCACACCTGCGTCTTCGGGTTAATTTGAGGAATTTCGAAGATTCTAGCTCAAGACCTTGTCTACAATATTTTTCTCCTTATGGATAAGTTTACAAAATTTTTCTTGTCTAATCTATGGAATCATTTCATAAAATCCTTTTTAGGGAGTGAAAAGTATTAACCTAAGGATAGGAACTTATCTTTGTGTCAGAACTGCGGCATAAATACGAAATCCTAGTGATTGCCCAGGTGTGGAAGGCAAAATGGCTCGATAGTGAAGAGCTCTAATTTGGAGTCAGATTTAATCTGGTTAAGTTTCTTATTAGCTGCAAGAAGATCACTTAAGATCTTTGAGTTTGTTTTATTATTTGGTAAATGGAAATAATATTCCTATAGCCTGCACTTGTTGTGCAGGTGAATTGAGTTGGTTGTAGGAAAATTTTGAACATGACGCCTGGCATGTGGTAGGTATTCAGTAGATGGTAGCTCTTAGTATTGATATTAATTTTAATTATTCTCTGAATTTGCCAAGGAAAAGATCCTAATAAGTATGGAAGCTTGAAAAGGGTAAAAAGACAGAATGCGTCCAAAATAAAATGGTTACTAAGCTGAATCCTTTGCTATTTGTGACTAGGGAAACAAAGTAAAAAAGGATCAAGTGTGTGACCAGATGGCTCTTGGTAACTGAAGCAGGAATGGACAGCATATTAATTACAGGAAAAAGCAGGATATACAGACTGGCACAGAGTATTAACACGTTCTTTCTCTGACAAAAAGTGTGATCGTTACATTCATATATTACAATGGAAAATTGTTCTTTCAAGTCCAACTTGTCTTGTGATGTTTTCCAGGGAATTGCATTTGACTAATGCCCTAAAGCATTTAACACCATTTTCAAAGAACTTTTCAAAATGTTTGTGAAAATAATAAGACTAAACTTAAAGCTAATCTAAAATAAAATAAACCATTCCAGATGTGGCTGAGAGGAAAATATAAGTAACATTTTGCTTAAAAAAAAGACTGATTCGGCCAGGCGCAGTGGCTCACTCCTGTAATCCCAGCACTTTGGGAGGCCGAGGTGGGCGAATCACGAGGTCAGGAGATTCAGACCATCCTGG
This sequence comes from Piliocolobus tephrosceles, assembly GCF_002776525.5. Taxonomy (NCBI): domain Eukaryota; kingdom Metazoa; phylum Chordata; class Mammalia; order Primates; family Cercopithecidae; genus Piliocolobus; species Piliocolobus tephrosceles. The sequence continues at coordinate 61,446,088 of NC_045437.1, read as the reverse complement.
CTAACACGGTGAAACCCCGTCTCCACTGAAAATACACAAAATTAGCTGGGCATGGTGGCGGGCGCCTGTAGTCCCAGCTACTCGGGAGGCTGAGGCAGAAGAATGGTATGAATCTGGGAGGCGCAGCTTTCAGTGAGCCGAGATCACGCCACTGCAGTCCAGCCTGGGCAACAGAGCGAGACTCTGTCTCAAAAAAAAAAAAAAAAAAAAAAAAAAAAGTCCAATTCATAAAACATCCATTTGCCATTTAGATGTAAGAAGTATTTGGGAGGGAGAGGGCAAGATAGTTTCCTTTTGGTCAAAGGAGAGCAGATGCTTAGGAGACGTGAAGTTATTTTCTCTTTTCCTAACTTTGCATGAAGATCCATATAGTCTGAATGAAATCCACAAGACAGGAAATCTCATTGAAATTCATAATCTGGGACTCCAGGATAATTCATAAAAACAAAATTTGTGATAGTCCAAAGACCCAGAGTACTAACTTATCAATATATAGTCTGTAGCTCAGATAAAAATCTTTATTTATTTTCAGATGATTATTCATCTTGATTTATTAGTCTGTTTTTTCAGTGTTTGCCTGCTTACTGCAGTTCAGTACTACTACTGCTACCTTTAGATGGGTCATTGGAGAATTTTAACTTTTTTTCATTAATTTTATAGGTGATTTATCCGAGGGTTACCTCTTAATTAATATTCCTATCTCTAAATTATTTCTGATTCAATCTATTCTCCATATTTGCTGACAAACTGATCAAAAACAAAAACCCCCAAATATGACTGTGTCACTGCTGAGATTAAAATCTTCAGTATCTCCTTATATCTTCCAAAAAAAAAAAAAAAGAATCCCAAAGGTTTAAACTGATTAGAATGACATTCCTCTCACTTCAAAATAAGGACCGAACATGGTTTTCAAATTTTATCATGGATTACTCCCTCACTTAAAAACATTTTGTTCTTCATGCCATTCAAACAGTCAACATTAATATCAATGTGGCAAAAACAAACCAATCTGGAGGTTATGAAAGAGAAAAATCTTTGTGGCACCCCAGCTTTTAGAACACAATAAGAAAAGAGCCACTAAGGACAAAAATGAAACCCATATTCTATACAGGTTGATGATAATAGGCAAAAAGATGAGGAAGATTAAAAATTTACATGAACTTATTATTATTATTTTATTTTTTAGAGATGAGGTCTTGCTCTGTCAGCTAGGCTGGAATGCAGCAGTGCATTCAAGTAAGGGTTCAAGCAACCCTCTCACTTCAGCCTCCCAAGTATTTGAGACTACAGATGCACACCACCATGCCTGGCTAATTGATTTTTATTCATATTTTTTGTAGAGACAGGGTCTCACTATGTTGCCCAGGCTGGTCTTGAACTCCAGGATTCAAGCAATCTTCCTGTCATGGCCTTCCAAAGTGCTAGGATTACAGATGTGAGTTACCATGCCCCTTTATTGTTATTACTATGATACTAATTGATTTTTGTTCTATTAGCTGGTCTCAGTAGGATACAAGCTTGAAAGCAACTTTATGTTTTCTCACCACTCGTAAAACCATTTTTTCCCACCCCAGGGTAAAATAGCTTTTCCAGTCACTCATTTTTTTCTTTCTTTCTTTTTTTTTTTTTTTTTTTTTTTTTTTTGAGACAGTCTTGATCTGTCGCCCAGACTGGAGTGCTGTGGCGAGATCTCGGCTCTCTGCAACCTCTGCCTCCCGGGTTTACACAATTCTCCCGCTTCAGCCTCCGCAGTAGCTGGGACTACAGGGGCCCACCACCATGCCCAACTAATTTGTTGTATTTTTAGTAGAGACGGGGTTTCATCGTGTTAGCCAGGATGGTCTTGATCTCCTGACCTCGTGATCCACCCTCCTCGGCCTCTCAAAGTGCTGGGATTACAGGCCTGAGCCACCGCACCTGGCCCCCAGTCACTCTTAAATAATGAAAAGACTCCCATTACTTTCAAGAATTAAAGAATTGAGACCAGTTTGAAAGCAATTCTTTGCCATGGAGCTGTTCTCTCTTCTAATGTTATAAAAATGATCTGGCGGGGCACGGTGGCTCACGCCTGCAATCCCAGCACTTTGGGAGGCCAAGGTGGGCAGATCACGAGGTCGGGAAATCGAGATCATCCTAGCTAACACGGTGAAACCCCGTCTCTACTAAAAATACAAAAACAAAATTAGCCGGGCGTGGTTGTGGGCGCCTGTAGTCCCAGCTACTCGGGAGGCTGAGGCAGGACAATGGCGTGAACCCGGGAGGCCGAGCTTGCAGTGAGCCGAGATCGCGCCGCCGCACTCCAGCCTGGGCGACAGAGCGAGACTCCGTCTCAAACAACAACAACAAAAACAAACAAACAAAAGAAAAAAACCGTCTATTTGTTCAATGTAGACTTTGTGAATACATGGTATCTACTGTTTTTGTTCTTGTTTTTTTTTAAATCTTAGTTTTTGCATCTGTGCCAAAATGGAGGCATGGAGGCATCAAGAAACAGCAATGAGCTCATAGGGAGAAGGTAACCGAGGCAAGTGCAGTTGTCATCTATCTTTCTGCCCCATGGATGATAAACTCATTATTGTTGGCTCCTCCTCTTGGGGAATGCGACTTTGGGATTTTTGGAGTTCTTCTGCTGAGATCTCAGACTGCAGTAAACTTATAAAGGAGGACTCGTTCTCACTTGCTGGTCACTTACAACTGTCTACCTCATTCCTGAGGCTTCTTAAGGGGCACTTCACTATGGAACACCGTGTAACCCATATGTTCCTCTTTGGAATGGTCCTATTTGAATGAGCTGTAGTAGGTTTTTATTTTTATTTTTATTTATTTATTTATTTATTTATTTTATTTTCCCCACAGGATCCACATTTAGAACCAGGGAAATAAACCTCTTTACCACTTCCTTGGTGGAGAAATATTTCACTTTCTACACAGCTCCTTTCTTTGTTCTACCAGCTCCATCCAGACTTTCACCTTTCAACTTTTTGCAACATCTGTCAAACACCAGTCCCTTTCACTCCCAGATTTCTGAAGATGCATGTCAAGCTCTCTCATTAATCTCTTTTAAACCTGTTATTTGAGGTTTGAAGTCAGACTAAGGCTCCTCCCTACCTTTATCTGAGAAGTAAAATAACAACTTTTTCCACAGACATTTTCTCTTTTGATTTTTTTCAACCTCAGTCTTTTATGTGGGTGGAGTGGTGATCACCTAATTCTCGTAGACCTAGCTGGGGGCGTCTTCTCTTCTAATCTTACAAAAATGGTCTAGCAGCTCAGTCTAGACTTTGTGAATACATGATATCTACTGTTTTTTTCTTGGTTTTTGCATCTGTGCCAAAATTCAAGAGCAACAGAAAGAGTTTTCTTTTTCTTTTCTTTTTTTTTTTTTTTTATTTTGAGATAGGGTCTTACTGTGTTGCCCAGGCTGGAGTACAATGGTGTGATCTTGGCTCACTGCAACCTCAACCTCCAGAGCTCAGGTAATCCTCCACCACCGCTTCTCAAGTATGTAGGATTACAGGCACACACCATCATGCCTGGCTCATTTTTTTTTTTTTTTTGTATTTTTTCTAGAGATGGGGTTTCACCATGTTGCCTAGGCTGGTCTCAAATTTCTGGGCTCAAGTAATCCTTCTGCCTCAGCCTCCCAAAGTGCTAGGATTACAGGCATGAACCACCACATCCAGCTAAGAAAGAGTTCTTTTTGAAATCCCGTGACACTGGTGCATGCTGCAGCACCTCTGAAGGCCGATGTCTCTGCTCCCTCTCATAGGCCCTGACTTCCATGCCTGGCACAAGCTAGGTATGCTATGTATTTTCAGGCCTGTGTTAGCTGTTTAAGCCATTCTTTCTGTCTAGAACGCCCTTCCCATCCTCGAAAAAACTTCTTTCTAAGACTTAGCTCAAATATTATCTTTTTTGTACATGCTTTCTAAACTCCCTTGGGTAGAAGAAATACTTATCCCAGCTGTGCTTACCCAATGCTTAAGAATTACATAATGAAAATCTCAGGTTTCAGAGTAAGACAGACCTTTTAGGTTTCAATTTGAGTTCAGCATGTTAGTAGCTCTGTGTGACCTCAAAAAAGTTCCTTAATTTCTCATGCTATTCATTTTTAAAAAATGAAGGTAAACTAACTTCTTATTTGAGGTTGTATACATGTTAAATGAAGTAATTTCTATAAAGTACACAGTACAATATCTTAATATAGTCACTACTCAGTATGACAGGTAAGTACTTAATATGATAGTTGCCTATTACTACTACTAATGGTGCTTGTACTACCACTATTTTTAGTTCTTGTGTTCTATTGCTATCACCTAAGAAGTAATTCAACAAAAGGAAGTCTATTTCTACTTGTCTTTGACTTTTTATTCATTGCCACTTGCCAGCCACTAGCCTCCATTCTTTATACATGCTATGCAATTTCATTCTCTCAACTTCCCTATGAGGTAAGTATAATTATCTCTTTTTGACAGATGAGGAAATTAAAGTTCAGAGAAATGAAGTAACTTGTCCGAGTTCCCACAGCTAGCAAGGTGCAGAACCGGAAATGAAAATCTAGGTCTGCCTCCTGTCAAAGCTCATGCTGGTAACAACCACATTGCACAGGAGAGTCCACAGGCTCTTACTGCATATTTGCTCGATGTCCAGCTTTCACAAAATAGCATCGCCTACTCTAGTGTTTCTGTGCCTGTTAATTCCAGCACAACTGTAACTCCAATGTGCTTTTATTCTACACAAATTCCCTGATGTAAATATCATTCAAAATTCCCATGAGTTTCCTTTAAGTGTGGCGTAGGATAATCTTCGCCAGCCTTTCTGGTTTTAGGCTGAGAATTCCCTAAAAGAGCATCTTTATTTTCCTCTTCCTGAAAGTTTTTATATTAACCACCTGGTCATCCATCAGATCAACGCTTCCTCACAGTACCTGAGATTTCAAATGAACAGCTTGGGCCCAGCCAGGCTATTGCTGTGAAATTGTGTCATGCCTACTTAATATGTATGGTGCATCCTCCCAGGAAGCCTGAAATGCAAAGTGCTATTAATTTTCAGTCAGTGTCCCAGTTTTGTCACTGGTATTTTCTCCTTCTCTGTGAAAGGTACTAAATTTCAAGTGCAAAGGCTGAGCAGGAATGTGTGAGGCAGATGACACCAAATGATCCATTTCCCCATTCCTGGAATCGTACAATCCTGCTACCTGTTTGCCTCCCACTGAGGCTCCAAACTCATCAGCATTCTTCTAAGTGATGTAGCAAACAGGAGACCCTGCTTTTAATCAGAAGCTCCTGTTTCTGTTTCCGTTTCTTTTCTTTTCTTTTCTTTTCTTTTTCTTTCATTCTTTCCTCTATTTTTTGAGACAGTCTCGCTTAGTCACCCAGGCTGGAGTACAGTGGCACAATTTCGGCTCACTGCAACCTCCACTTCCTGGGTTCAAGCAATTCTTCCACCTCTGTCTCCTGAGTCGCTGGGACTACTGGTCTACTGGTGCCTGGCACCACACCCAGCTAATTTTTCTATTTTTGTAGAGACATGGTTTCACCATGTTGCCCAGGTTGGTCTCAAACTCCCGGGCTCAAGCGATCTACCCACCTCGGCTTCCCAACTGCTGTTTCTTCACAGACCTGCAAGTTGCACTTTGATGCAAATCTTTTCTTTAGCCAGAACGCTGCTTACTACCAGCTTGAAGTGGCCCCCAAGTCCCAAAGGTTGCAGTTCATTTAATTTCAGGTAGAGAATAAACAAAACAAAACAAGAACATCTCTCTCCATCAAGTGGATCAATTTAGAGACTCAGGGAAATAATAAGTGGTTCAGCCTGACTTCCCACCAGAATTTTTGTTAATATGTCTTGGCCAGTTTCAAAATAAACAAGGTGCAGGGACTGGCTTATTGGTTGGTAACTCAGAGATGTACCAACTTAAAAGCCACAGAAGCTGTATGTTTCCTGAAAATAGTATTTGTATGCAATACCTCCATGACTAAAAACCCTAGTGATAGTTTATTTTTCTTTTCCATTCGGGGTGGGGTAGGTGTGGGTGTAGGGTATAGGTTGTTGCATGTTGTCCCCCGTTCATCCTTTAGGAAAGACACAGGTGAGACAGTGCCTTTACCTTACAGCTTCTTCAGTTCTCCAGGAAATCCTCTTCATTTTCTACTTCATGTACTTCTGCACAGGCAGATGCTTCTTTAGCTTGTTACATGGTAATTATCCATTTACTGCTCTGTGTCCTCACCCGACCTGTGTCTCCTTAAGGGCAGGGACTGTGTCCTACACTTAGCCTTCTCAACACCTGATAGGTGTTCATTATCATATTTTTGTTTGTTTGTTTGTTTTTTGAGATGGAGTCTCGCTTTGTCGCCCAGGCTGGAGTGCAGTGGCACAATCTCGGCTCACTGCAACCTCCACCTCCCTGGTTCAAGCAATTCCCCTGCCTCAGCCTCCCGAGTAGCTTGGATTACAGGTGCACACCACCATGCCCAGCTAATTTTTTTTGTATTTTTAGTAGAGATGGGGTTTCACCATGTTGGTCAGACTGGTCTCGAACCCCTGACCTCAGGCAATCGGCCCACCTCGGCCTGTGAAAGTGCTGGGATTACAGCGTGAACCACCATGCCCATCCTATTATCATATTAATAATTAATATATCCCTTCATAAAGTAATTTGAACTTTACAGTGGTATCATTATCAATATTACGTTGCAACAGTTTATAGTGTCATACAGTTTAGTGTATTTCAGTTACTAAAATGTTTGGGCTAAAAAATAAATAAAATGTCAACATAAAAATAAAGTGTGATCTGTAGTTTATTCATTTGTTATTACTGATATTGAATAGTAAAGATAATCATACATGCAAATGTTATCTTTGACTGTTTTGCCTCTCCCGTTTTACCCTAAGAATTTGGAATAGCAAAACTAATCATACACTTATTCCTCAAAATTTTGGTAGTGAATAATGAGTGAAATTATATTAAATTCTTTGACTTCTTTTTTTTTTTTTTAATTATACTTTAAGTTCTAGGGTACATGTGCATAACGTGCAGGTTTGTTACATATGTATACATGTGCCATGTTGGTGTGCTGCACCCATCAACTCGTCAGCACCCATCAATTTACCATTTATATCAGGTATAACTCTCCAATGCAATCCCTCCCCCCTCCCCCCTCCCCATGATAGGCCCCATTGTGTGACGTTCCCCTTCCCGAGTCCAAGTGAACTCATTGTTCAGTTCCCACCTATGAGTGAGAACATGCGGTGTTTGGTTTTCTCTTGTTGTGATAGTTTGCTAAGAATGATGGTTTCCAGATGCATCCATGTCCCTACAAAGGACGCAAACTCATCCATTTTTATGGCTGCATAGTATTCTATGGTGTATATGTGCCACATTTTCTTAATCCAGTCTGTCACTGATGGACATTTGGGTTGATTCCAAGTCTTTGCTATTGTGGATAGTGCCGCAATAAACATACGTGTGCATGTGTCTTTGTAGTAGAATAATTTATAATCCTTTGGGTATATACCCAGTAGTGGGATGGCTGGGTCATATGGTACATCTAGTTCTAGATCCTTGAGGAATTGCCATACTGTTTTCCATAATGGTTGAACTAGTTTACAATCCCACCAACAGTGTAAAAGTGTTCCTGTTTCTCCACATCCTCTCCAACACCTGTTGTTTCCTGATTTTTGAATGATTGCCATTCTAACTGGTGTGAGATGGTATCTCATTGTGGTTTTGATTTGCATTTCTCTGATGGCGAGTGATGATGAGCATTTTTTCATGTGTCTGTTGGCTGTATGAATGTCTTCTTTTGAGAAATGTCTGTTCAAACTAAAGAGCTTCTGCACAGCAAAAGAAACTACCATCAGTGAACAGGCAACCTACAGAATGGGAGAAAATTTTTGCAATCTACTCATCTGACAAAGGGCTAATTTCCAGAATCTACAAAGAACTCAAACAAATATACAAGAAAAAAACAAACAACCCCATCAAAAAGTGGGGAAAGGATATGAATTCTTTGACTTCTTAATCTGGCATTGAGTTTTTTCCATTCTGCAAGGCATCACACATGCTCATCATGGAAAGGAGTGAGAGGTCTCAGTAAGTGGGGTCCTCAAGTGGGAAGGCAGGGTAATTAACTGTTATGAAGGCAGAGGCCACATCATCTTTGTTCAAGAGGCGATGTGGCAATAGCAATAGCTTTTTACCTAGAGAAATAGTCCTTGCATGATTTAGCTCCGAATATTCTTTCAGGAATTCTATAACCTTTCTTCTGAGGATTAGTTTAGTTTATTGTCAGAGCTATTCAGGTAGCCTTTTCAAATCCACAGCTTAGACTTCCCTGCCACATGTACACACATATACACACATGCACACACACAAATGCAGACACATATATGCAAATGATTTTATGCACACACGTGCATACATACATACTCAAACACATAAACCACTTTCACTAATACATGCCTATATGTACACACACGTACATATGCACATACATATATAATTACTCAAAAGCATGAAATACGCAAATATGAACATACACAGCACACACACACGGACATGTATCTACATTATTATGGACTGTATGCTTATGTCCCCTCAAAACATGTATATTAAAGCCTAATCCCTAATACGATGGTATTTGGAGGTGGGGTCTTTGGGAGGTGACGAGGTCATGAGGGTGGAGCCCTCATGAATGGGATTAGTGTCCTTATAAAAGAGGCCCCAGGGAGCTCTCTTGCTCTCTTTCTGCCATGTGAGGATATAATGTGAGGTCAGCAGTATGAGCAGTATGCAGTCCAGAAGAGGGCCCTCTCCAGACATCTTACTTGAGCTTTCCAGCTGCCAGAACTATGAGAAATACATTTCTGTTGTTATAAACCACTCAGTCTAAGTTATGCTAGTAATTATAGCAGCCCACGCAGATTAAGACACATATGAACACACACACACATTTACATAAGTACATGCACACATGCATACACACCCACACAAATCACTGTAGGAGCTTTGCCTCAGTGCCTAGATTTTCTCCCATTCTTCTCCTAAGATCCCTAGGAAAGTCTGGCCTATGAAGAAGTAAACAGGATAGTGTTATTTACTCTCTACCTTAGGAAATCTAAGAAAGATTTGCAGGCATTTCCATTCCCATTTGGGGTGAGTAACCTGAAATCTCCAGACTAGCGGCTGTCAGGAATGCTGTTCCTCCCTAGCATTGTGTGGTCAGGACTAATGTACCTCCTGGTAGCTTTGCTAGGCTAGCATGAAGATAAGCTAAGATCCAAGCTCATTCATCTGCAGCACCAGAATGAAGCCACTGGGGACTGGGTCCCTGATGTAGCCTCAGTGAACACCCTAAAAGCCCAAACTCATTTACATGTCACCAGCAGAATGTGTGCTTTTATATGCCACTGGTCTCCTTGCCCAAATATGTGGAAAACAGCTTAGATTGGAGTTTTAGTGACTTGAACTTAATATAAATACAGATTTTCCTTGCAGTGAGCTGAGATCCGGCCACTGCACTCCAGCCCGGGCGACAGAGCGAGACTCCGTCTCAAAAAAAAAAAAAAAAATAAATAAATAAATAAATAAATAAATAAATAAATAAATACAGATTTTCTTCACAGCGAAGGCTGTTAGGCATTAAAATTGCTTCCCAAGGGAGACTGTCAAATTTTACATAAAAGTATTTGAAAATAGGGCATTTCTTTTTTTTTTTTTTTTTTGCAAAACCTCTAGCATTTTATTTAGCAAATTCATAGGTGCTAAATCAATTATACTTATTTTTATGGTATTATTTTTATTATAGTATTATGTCATGCATTAGCTTTATCTTCTTAGACCAAGGGTGGCATCTATCCTTTCTTTACAAAATTTTAAATCAATATCTTTTTTTTTTATTTATTTTATTTATTTTATTTTATTTTATTTTATTATACTTTAAGTTCTAGGGTACATGTGCATAACATGCAGGTTACATATGTATACATGTGCCATGTTGGTGTGCTGCACCCATCAACTCGTCAGCACCCATCAATTCATCATTTATATCAGGTATAACTCCCCAATGCAATCCCTCCCACCTCCCCCCTCCCCATGATAGGCCCCAGTGTGTAATTTACCTGGGATAGTGTCTGAGTGGATAAATGACCCAAATAGCCACTTGGTGACTTTCTAAGCACTAATATTGTCTGAAGCTTCCTAGAAAATCCTTCTCTCTAGCATGTGGCAAAGTATTTTATGATTTCAATCACCAAACCTATAGAAATAAAAACCTTGATTTAAAGTGATTTTTCTCATGGTCTTTGATTAGATACTTTGATCATTCTAGATACATCTTTGATCTATCATGGCACAGTGCTAAGGCCACTGATGGATTTCAAAGTTATTTTCAGAGAGAGGCACAGACAATGAGTTTACAACTCGGAGTCAGCTGAAACCTAACTTCTAATGACAGCTACAGTATGGATGTTTTTGGCAGGTCTCTCCCTCTTTACTTATTCTTACTGTCTTTGTTTCTCAGCAGGGAAACCTGATATCTTAAAGGCATTATTTGCAAAATTCATTAAATCTTATTTTTGTAGAGCTTCAAAGATTGATATATGTTGTATGCTTTCAAAAGACGAGTAAAATTTTCTATTTTTGAGATTTGTCTGGGAGAAGAGCCATCCCGGAGAACAGAAGAGCGCTTAGAGCTTTCCTCACACCCAGCAGTCTGAGATGCAGCCATTCTATGTCTTTCTTGGGAGAGGTGCCCTCAGGACTGAGGCCACGTTACCAGACTTTTCTCCTCTTCTAAGAGGAGGCTGAGCTATCACATGCATACCCTCCTATATCTTGGGGCTGGAAATTGCCATTCCTGAGAAACAGGTGTGGACTGGTTCCGAAGCAGTGTGGCTCGTTTTACTGTTTATGGGCAAACATGGAGTCTACGAGATGGATCCAGTCAAATGTACAGTGGTTTAAAGGGTAATTCCCTTAGAAAGCCTGAATCTGCAAGAAAGAAACAAATTATCCCACAGAAGTTTCTGCAAAGAACACACCTCTCAAGCTCCTGCCTCATTTGAACTGTGTCAGAAACTTCAGCCCCTGGGAAGGTTGCTCCTTGCCTGCTACAACCACCAGAGGCATAGAGATAGAAGACAGCCTTTGCGCCTGCTTTTCTTGACTTTGGAGAGGAAAGATGACCAATTCTTCTGTGCTCTACCCACCCATTCAACTGGCATTTCTGAACACTATTAGGTGCTAGGCACTGCTTGAAGCATGTGCCTAATGAAATAGATACAAATGTCTGGCCTTATGGAGCTTACATTCAAGTAAGGGAGAGAGACAATGATCAAGATAAAAAAAAATATTATGTTAGGTAGTGATAAGAGCTAAGGAGAAAACAATAAACAAGGTAGGAGGTTATGAAATACAGAGTTGGAGAATGAAGCAGTGTGTGTGTGTGTGTGTGTGTGAAATTTTAGATAGGATCTCCAAGCCAGAGACCTATTGGAAGTGAGGGGTTAGCCAAGTGAATATTTAGATAAAAATATGTGATCTATAAACAAAGTTCTAAAAGTAGTGAGGAGGCCAGTGTGACTGGAGAAGATTGAATGTGGAGAAAGTGGAAGGAGATGAGAGCAGAGGGCCAACTGGGAGCGGGCTTCTGTAAGGCCCTATAGTAGCTAGACTAGGCTATGTTCGGAGAGAGCTGTGAAGCATCTGGAAGATTCTGAGCACAAAATGACCTGCAGTTATCTATGGAAATGTCTTTCCTAGAGGGACAGGTCTGCCTTCGAAGAGCACCAAGGTATACATTTGTAATTATTTTCATGTTTTAACAGGTGTTTATTAATTTTGAAATTAGAATCACTGATGACTGAGATTCAGTGGAACCAACAGCTGGTGGTCCCTTAAATAATGGCACAGATTTCCACTGCTTTCTGAGCTGCAGCTAGGGTTAATCTTGTCTTGAAGTAAGTCTTGGATAGTTGCTTTCTCTTACACATTCCACTCTGCATTGCTCTTTGCTCTCTTTTTAGTTCTCCTATTTCTTCCTTATTCCATATGACCTTTCCCCAAACTTCCATCCCAAACTATACTTCCTTGTTAGAAAGCATTTTATCAGATTTAAACTACCCCTTCTCCCTCCTTAAAAAGAGCCCAGTGATTTTATCTGTTGTTTGAGTCACATGAATTAAAATCCTGTCCTTGCTTCTTAAAATCCCTTAACATTTCCCCTCCTCTTCTGTAAAATGGGTGTAGCATCTGCCTCAGAGAGTTGTTAGGAGAAACAAATGAGATTTGGCCATTAAAAGAGTAAGGAAATTTCATGAAACTTAAAAAAAATTACTTTCTTTTTTGAATTTTATTTTTCCCTTTACTAAGTATTTTAAGTATAACCCATTTTTTGTTTCTTTGTTTGTTTCTAGCTTTATGGTCTGCAATACAAGAACATCATCAATCTAATATAAACAGTTTGGTCAAATTTCTTTGGGACCTATCTATTGGGACCTATTACTTGGGACCTATTCATTGCTACTGTAATTAATAGTATTCTTTTGGAAAATATGTCACTGTACTACATTCATGTGTTAATTATGAATGCAATTCACAAATATGTGGTAAAAGTTAAACTGCACCAGACGCTCCAGACACAGGGCTAAAGAGGACTGATATTGCCACACATAAAGAAGTATTTATTACAACAGGAATAGAGTCATGTAACAAGCAAGTGCAAGCAACTGTGCTTCTTGGTAGCACAAATACAGAACCACACACTATTACAGAGGTGCCTTGCCTAAGGTGGGGGCCTCAAGAGAATCTGAACATTCTAATGTTGAGAAACAATGCTTAGAGGTATTTGTTGTTGTTGCTGTTGCTATACAAATCCTCCCCTTTAATGAACATTTTTTTCTTTACTTATTTTATGGGTTTGTTTGATTCCCTAATTTAGGCTTTAAAATGTGCTGAGTTTGCAGTCATAATTATGGTACACTTTTCAAAATTGTCAATGCGGGTGACCAAAACCAATCCCTACCCTTTCACAGGCCTGCCACAATCCTATTGATAGCGGCAACTGTCAGCAAGGTTTTGGATCTTGTGATTGCAATGGAAACTGGCAAGATCAATCCATGTATTTACTAAATTACCTGAGCTTCCTCTATTGTAATTTTTTTGTTTTATTATACTTTAAGTTCTAGGGTATATGTGCACAACGTGCAGGTTTTTTACATATGTATACATGTGCTATGTTGGTGTGCTGCACCCATTAACTCATCATTTACATCAGGTATATCTCTAATGCTATCCCTCCCCGCTCCTTTCACGCCACAATAGGCCCCAGTGTGTGATGTTCCCCACCCTGTGTCCAAGTGTCCTCATTGATCAATTCCCACCTATAAGTGAGAACATGTGGTGTTTGGTTTTCTGTCCTTGCGATAGTGTGCTCAGAATGATGGTTTCCAGCTTCATTCATGTCCCTACAAAGGAGATGAACTCATCCTTTTTTATGACTGCATAGTATTCCATGCTGTATATGTGCCACATTTTCTTAATCCAGTCTGTCATTGATAGACATTTGGGTTGGTTCCAATTCTTTGCTATTGTGAATAGTGCCAAAATAAACATATGTGCGCATGTGTCTTTATAGCAGCATGATTTATAATCCTTTGGGTATATATCCAGTAATGGGATGGCTGGGTCAAATGGTATTTCTAGTTCTAGATCCTTGAGGAATCGCCACACAGTCTTCCACAATGGTTGAACTAGTGTACAGTCCCACCAACAGTGTAAAAGTGTTCCTATTTCTCCACATCCTCTCCAGCACCTGTTGTTTCCTAACTTTTTAGTGATTGCCATTCTAACTGGCATGAGATGGTATCTCATTGTGGTTTTGATTTGCATTCCTCTGATGGCCAGTGATGATGAGCATTTTTTCATGTGTCTGTTGGCTGCATAAATGTTGTCTTTTGAGAAATGTCTGTTCATATCCTTTGCCCACTTTTTGATGGGGTTTTTTTTTCTTGTAAATTTGTTTGAGTTCTTTGTAGATTCTGGATATTAGCCCTTTGTCAGATGAGTAGATTGCAAAAATTTTCTTCATTCTGTAGGTTGCCTGTTCACTCTGATGGTAGTTTCTTTTGCTGTGCAGAAGCTCCTTAGTTTAATTAGATCCCATTTGTCAATTTTGGCTTTTGTTGGCGTAGTTTTTGTTGTTTTAGACATGAAGTCCTTGCCCATGCCTGTGTCCTGAATGGTATTGCCTAGGTTTTCTTCTAGGGTTTTTATGGTTTTAGGTCTAACATTTAAGTCTTTAATCCATCTTGAATTAATTTTTGTATAAGGTGTAAGGAAGGGATCCAGTTTCAGCTTTCTACATATGGCTAGCGAGTTTTCCCAGCACCATTTATTAAATATGGAATCCTTTCCCCATTTGTTGTTTTTGTCAGTTTTGTCAAAGATCAGATGGTGGTAGATGTGTAGTATTATTTCCAAGGGCTCTGTTCTGTTCCGTTGGTCTATATCTCTGTTTTGGTACCAGTACTGTTTTGGTTACTGTAGCCTTGTAGTATAGTTTGAAGTCAGGTAGCATGATGTCTCCAGCTTTGTTCTTTTGGCTTAGGATTGTCTTAGCAATGCAGGCTCTTTTTTGGTTCCATATGAATTTAAAGTAGTTTTTTCCAATTCTGTGAAGAAAGTCATTGGTAGCTTGATGGGGATGGCATTGAATCTATAAATTACCTTGGGCAGTATGGCCATTTTCACAATATTGATTCTTCCTATCCATGAGCATCATATGTTCTTCCATTTGTTTGTGTTCTTTTATTTTGTTGAGCAGTGGTTTGTAGTTCTCCTTGAAGAGGTCCTTCCCATCCCATGTAAGTTGGATTCCTAGGTATTTTATTCTCTTTGAAGCAATTATGAATGGGAGTTCACTCATGATTTGGCTCTCTGTTTCTCTGTTATTGGTGTATAAGAATGCTTGTGATTTTTGCACATTGATTTTGTATCCTGAAACTTTGTTGAAGTTGTTTATCAGCTTAAGGAGATTTTGGGCTGATATGATGGGGTTTTCTAAATATACAATCATATCATCTGCAAACAGGGACAATTTGACTTCTTCTTTTCTTAATTGAATACCCTTTATTTCTCTCTCTTGCCTGATTGCCCTGGCCAGAACTTCCAACACTATGTTGAATAGGAGTGGTGAGAGAGGGCATCCCTGTCTTGTGCCAGTTTTCAAAGGGAATGCTTCCAGTTTTTGCTCATTCAGTATGATATTGGCTGTGGGTTTGTCATAAATAGCTCTTATTGTTTTGAGATACGTCCCATCAATACCGACTTTATTAAGAGGTTTTAGCATGAAGGGCTATTGAATTTTGTCAAAGGCCTTTTCTGCATCTATTGAGATAATCATGTGTTTTTTGTCTTTGGTTCTATTTATATGCTGGATTACATTTATTGATTTGTGTATGTTTAACCAGCCTTGCATCCCAGGGATGAAGCCCACTTGATCATGATGGATAAGCTTTTTTGATGTGCTGCTGGATTCGGTTTGCCAGTATTTTATTGAGCATTTTTGCATCAATGTTCATCAGGGATATTGGTCTAAAATTCTCCCTTTTTGTTGTGTCTCTGCCAGGCTTTGGTATCAGGATGATACTGGCCTCATAAAATGAGTTAGGAAGGATTCCCTCTTTTTCTATTGATTGGAATAATTTCAGAAGGAATGGTACCAGCTCTTCCTTGTACCTCTGGTAGAATTTGGCTGTGAATCTGTCTGGTCCTGGACTTTTTTTGGTTGGTAGGCTATTAATTATTGCCTCAATTTCAGAGCCTGTTATTGGTCTATTCAGGGATTCAACTTCTTCTTGGTTTAGTCTTGGGAGGGTGTATGTGTCCAGGAATTTATCCATTTCTTCTAGATTTTCTAGTTCATTTGCATAGAAGTGTTCATAATATTCTCTGATGGTAGTTTGTATTTCAGTGGGATTGGTGGTGATATCCCCTTTATCATTTTTTATTGCATATATATGATTCTTCTCTGTTTTCTTCTTTATTAGTCTTGCTAGTGGTGTATCAATTTTGTTGATCTTTTCAAACAACCAGCTCCTGGATTCATTGATTTTTTGAAGGGTTTTTTTGGTGTCTCTATCTCCTTCAGTTCTGCTCTGATCTTAGTTATTTCTTGCCTTCTGCTGGCTTTTGAATGGGTTTGCTCTTGCTTCTCTAGTTCTTTTAATTGTGATGTTAGGGTGTCAATTTTAGAGCTTTCCTGCTTTCTCTTGTGGGTAGAGTCTCGCTCTGTTGCCAGATTGGAGTGCAGTAGCATGATCTCGGCTCACTGCAAGCTCCACCTCCTGCGTTCAAGCGATTCCCCTGCCTCAACTTCTGGAGTAGCTGGGATTACAGTCGCACGCCACCACGCCTGGCTAATTATTAGTATTATTATAATATTTTAGTAGAGTTGGGGTTTCACCATATTGACCAGGATGGTCTCGATCTCCTGACCTTGTGATCTGCCCTCCTCTGCCTCCCAAAGTGCTGGGATTAGAAGCTTGAGCCACCATGCCCTCTACTGTAATTTTACTTGTCCTCTGTAGGGTAAATATTTTCAACATACTTTTTGGTACTGCAGTAAATCACATTCTGTCCTCAAGGATGAAAAACAGGAAGACTCTTAAATTATTCATTAGAATAGAGTTTTTTCCCAAACATATATGCAAGTTTAAAGGCTCCTATTGACTATGTATTAGAAGCACTTTTTTCGTTTTCTTTTGTATTTTGCTTTTTACTAAAATGACATTGTTGGCTCTACAAACAAATGAAACCCAATGATGGGTTTCTCTATTCTTGCTGGTCTTTTCCTCCTTAAAAGAATCGTGTGGTCATTCCCCATTTGAAAAAAAAGAAAAAGAAAAAGACATTGAAATGCCGCAATGCCTGATAAGGAGAATCTGCAACACTAGGCCATCTTGTGTATAAGAAAAGATTCTTATCCTTATGCTACTGTCATGGAGCTTGGATATTTACAAACCTACTGCTTTTGACAAGCTTGTGGGAATTTACATAGTCGCACACAACCCCTAATTTATGACAGAATGTGCCTCACATTTGTAATATTCTCAGAGCTCCTCAGGATTCTAACCTCTCTAACTAGAGACAGTTTCTGAGCAGGCAAAAAGGAAAAAGAGGCAAAAACTGATTCCATCTTTTGTTCCCTTTTCAAAGCCAGATCCCAATCAGCTCCAAAATTCCCAAGAATCCTTAAAGTTGGAGACATGTAGCTAATGGAATTCTAGTCAATCCACATATTTATGTGTTTGGAAAGTGGCTGTTACCAGTTCTTCTTAACCATGTGCACTATCATCAGGGCCCTTGCAGGCAGCCACACCTGATGAAAGCTGTGATTGCCCTAGATTTCCACTAGAGACCTCTAGCTGTTCACAGGAGCCTGGGAAGCAGCTCTCATTACTGGGCGTTTCTCTAGAAGCAGCAGAGGATAAGAGTTTGCCAGTTGCCCCCGGGAGAAGGTGGACTTTACCATCAAAAGAAAATAATTCTGTATAATCTTTCTCTCTCTCATTTTTTTAAGCAAATTGAGGCTTATTCAAGTAGGTATATTGTGAAAAACTGAAGAGGAAATGATTTCTATGTCTTAAAGCTATGGCATACAAAAGACAAAATGGAGATTTTTATAGTTTGAAAGGCCCGTTCTCTAAGGGGCTGTTCATACTGATATTTGGAGGCCAGCCTCAATTCTCAGTGTTTGAGAGCCTCTCCTGCCAGCTATGAGGGAGAATGAGTTTACTCACAGTCTAAGAGCTTCTAGGCAATATTGTAAAGCTGAACAAAGTGCTCCCTGTGCCCCATGCCCCAGCCTTTTACTGCAGCCCCCTATATGTGAAGGACGGTAGCCCCCCAGGTGCATACCACCTTCAATGCCAGGCCCATAGCTGTAATCCCATGCAACAGAAACAGATGGGATACATCTGCAAGGACAGACTGGTAGATGAAGTTTCACCATTTTTCCAAAAACGCAAAACACATTAGTCTCCATTTGCCTTTGAATAGTCTGCAATAGAAACAGAGGGCCAAAAGGGAAAATAATCTCCTCTCATTTAACCTGTGCCCCTGTGAAAAATTTTGATAGCTTGTATTTCAGAAACTGAGTGTAACTAATTTTGACCTCTATCCATATCTTCACTACACAGCAGCATTAGAAAGAGAATCAAAATCGAATCAGGTCAATGAGTCTATAAAGCCTTCTTTGGAATGTATTGCCAGCCATGAGTTGATCAGTTTCTTCAGAGACCCTCTAATATGCAGTTTTCTCTGGGGCAATTGTAGATCCTTTTGCATTCATTTTTAGGAAAAATCATGTCATTCTTTTAGGTAGACTATCATTTGTTCATTCATTTATTCATTTGTTTATTCAATGCCTATGCTACTCCAGTTGCTGTGGTTTGCAAAGAAGACATAAATGACGATATACAGGGCTTGAGTGAGAGTTCCTAACATTGGATCCACAGATTCCTAAAAGTGAACGACTACTTCAAGATGTCTGTAATCCTCCTAAGATGTGTGTGTGCTTTAACTATGAGAAAAATCCAAGATTTAGAACAATCTTTAAAGAGGTTGATGTAAAAACCATTGTAGAGGCTGACAGTTACACGAGCAAGTAATCAGAAGACTACATTAGAATTGTCATGTAGTAAAGATACAGTATGTACAGTGTCACATGAGGTCATGGGTGGAGTTTTCTCAATTGTCACTGATGACAGAGGTCAGGGAAGGCTACAGAGAAGGTAGCATTTGTGTTATATGTGAAGGATGAGTAGGAAGTGGCAAGATGACTTGAAGGGAAGGTAGATGAAAGTCAGTGTACTCTGAGGGGCAGTTCACCTCCAGGGTCTGAGGGCACCCTGCAAGTTGGAGCATGCTTGGAATTTTCTCTCCTGCAACCTGACAAATGGAGAGCACTTTGCCATGAGTCAACTGTTACAGGAAAAGGAATTCCACAGACATGCCCTGGCTGACCACAAATGGCTGAGAGCACATGTGAGTACAGAATGCCCAAAGGTTGGTGTGGAATAATCAAAAGGATTCAAATGCTTGGTGCTGTACCAGAGTTGCAGGAGGCCTAGCCTCAGCACTGTATTGCTCTCTCACTCTCCAAACTGCACTGGAGAGGAAGGTCAACTATAGTAGACGGAGTTCTGCACCAGGTCCAGAAAGCAGACCTTGATTCTGCAGCTGACCAGCTTCCTGCTCACTTAATTCCACCAGCCTCCACTTCCACTTCTGCACTTAACAGTTACATTTATTGAGGGCCTCTATTTCCCAGCTACTGTGCTGGGTGAATTACCTGCCTAGTTTCATTTTATTCTTCTGACACCCTGCAAAGTAATTTTCATTTTCCAAATAGGGAAAATATACTCAGAGAATTAAAATAATGCCAAAGCAGTCATGCTGCTAAAATGTGGTGATACCACGAGAACCACAGTCTCTACTTCCATCTTGATAATTCAACTGGGTTTTAAATGTCACCATCTTAAGGCTATTGATTTATCAGTGAAACAAGAGAGGTCAGTGTAATTTAACACAGTTTTGCAGAGTTAGAACACTGCATTGGGCCTATATTGCTTATCTGGGAAGTTATAGATCTGAGTTTGTCTACAGGAGTGCCAAATTTTGATGGTAATGATAGTTTAATTTGAAGCTTACAGGATACAGGTTAAGATTAAACTGGCTCTTTCATGTGAATCTCATCACTGAGATCTGATTCCACCTACAAAGGTAAGAGAATCTGAAGTAAGTAGCAACTAGTCTTCTCAAAATGTTCCAAATTGCAAAAACAAGTCTGGATTTTAATCTGAGAATTATTACTTTATCAAGATCTATCTATAAAATATACCATCTGACCATAATAAAATAAATTATAAGCTGGGTGTTGGTTTGTTTTTTAAGAAAAGCACTTGATCAGCCTAATTGATAAATATTGTCTTATTCCTTGGTGGACCAAAGGCAATAAAAGCAGCAAGACTTTTTTTTCGTATGAACTAAAACTATGACTTTGCATTTACAAAGAAATATTCAATTCTTATGCTAGTATTTTAAAATCTTTTCTCATTTAAAAACATATCTAGCATATCATTGAATGTAATACTTAATAATGTCTCTTTACATATTTTAAATTTTCGTATCCAGTATATTTTAGTTATCTCTGTAGCAAGTGCCATAACCTAAGAAATGAATAGTCAAAAATGCAGTCTTTGATACCATCTTTAGCAACTTGAATTATTTTAAATGGAGAGGGGATTTCTATATATAGAATCCTTAAAAATCCTTTCAACTGAGCAATTGTTTGCAGAATTTCATAAATACTAAAGAATTCTGGTCATTATATTTCTTACATATTAAAAATACACTGTAGCCATATTAAAGATGCTTCTAGCTGCTGTATTTCCTAACCTGTATATTTAAACTTGAACAGTGTAAGCATCCATTATAGCATGTTATAGAAATATCTTTCTAACAAGAGTATTGGTTACCTAAATCCAATTATGATTTTTGGATATTGTGATGTAATGCAGTGATTTGACCTGCTACTGAGTGAGACTGACTTCAGTAGTAATTCATTTAACTTTAACATGACAGACCCCAAAAGTCTCCAATGATATTGCCAGGCAGTATGCTTTAAGACAAGGCAGTTGACAGGATATTTTTCTTTCTTGAGATTTGCAAGTCTCTCTAACTTTCAGAGAAAGCAAAAGCAAGTAGGTGGATATAACTCTGCTACCCCACCTATTTAGTTAAAAAGTAAAAAACCACCCAGTTACTCAGTTGAAAACACAGATGCATGGCATTCTGTACTCAAGTTACCTGAATTTGTAACTTAAATTTTCAATTTCAAAAGAAAGAGCTGTGTCTCAGGTTCCCAGAAAGCCAGCTCTGAGATGGAGTTTGCCATGCAGGAAGTTTACTGTGGAGTGTCCCTGGGAACAGCCCCTATGCAAGGGAAAGGAAGGAAGTAGGGCTGGAGAGAGGAGGAAGAGGAAATGCGATACAGTCGCTATGGGCACCCTTGCCTACCATAGGGAAACCTGGAGGATAAACGACCATTCAGAGCTGATCTGAGTTGAGGCAGAATGGCTGGGATATTAAACTCCCATGCAGAGAAGTCACTGGACATGGGTCACCTGGGAAGGTGACCTGACCTTGGGCAAGGTGGCTGTCTTCAACAGAGATAATCCTGGAAGTGGCTGACAGGGGAGGTTGTCCCTCAGCAATGCTCCTAGTCACTAAAGGAATGAGTACTTCAGTCCTAAAGGGGACTCTGAGTGACATCACAGCATCCACCACAGGTTGACATGCAGAAATATACAGTTATCTAATGTTACTTATGTGCGGTCTGGATATTTATTACTCATTTGTAAATTTGTGATATCTTTAGCTTTCCTGTAGGTCCTCAATAATATTGCCAAATACAGAGGTATAACCTTTTGGACACTAACAATATCATAACAAGGAATTTGTCAAATGTGATATATAACTTCTTTGTGCTGTGTGGAAAATATTTGCATTATGTCATTTTGGAATGTTGTAGTTATAAATCTGTGATTCTCGTGAGTCTCTTACTATAGAAACAGTTTGGGCTTGCAATGTCAACATGCTTCCTTTACTATTTCATTGTCCTCTTATCTTCTCATACCCCATGATAAATCGTTGATGTCATTAATTTGATATTATTTTTTAACTATACTTCACCTTTAAAAGGTGATTAGAGGTTACGGGAATAAATAAATTAAACATGTCAAAATAATATTATATTGGCTGGGCATGGTGGCTCATGCCTGTAATCCCAGCATTTTGATAGTCAAGGTGGGCGGATCACCTGAGGTCAGGAGTCTGAGACCAGTCTGGCCAATAACGTGAAACCCCAATTCTACTAAAAGTATAAAAATTATCCGGGTGTGGTGGCACATGCCTGTAATCCCAGCTACTCGGGAGACTGAGCTGAGGCAGGAGAATTGCTTGAACCCAGGAGGCGGAGGTTGCAGTGAGCTGATATCACAACATTGCACTCCAGCCTGGGCGACAGAGTGAGACTCTGTCTTGCAAAAATAAATAGATAAACAAATTAATTAATAATAACTATCATCCACCAAAAGCTTACTATGTGAGAGGCACCAAGTGCTTTAGATAGCAATTTATTAAAATGTCTTTTAGAAATGATGTGGTGGAGCCTATGAGAAACTAAGTAACTTCCACCCGAAAGTAATGACTAGTGAGTGGTAGAAATGGATTCACACCTAGAAGAAAAACTCCCTTATCTGCTATGCTTCACTAAGCCAACACAGGTAAACAGGTATAGATACATTCTTTCAATCATTCCACTGAAATATCCCAACACTTTTTATATCATTAGATACTGCTGAAAAAATTTAAGGGAGGCAAAAGAAAATCACATGATTTACAACATTTTTCATGTCCATGAAAATGCATTTTGTTTCTATGTAAGAACTGAATTATTCTGTTCTCTGATGGGCCATTGAATGTATTCATTCATTCACTGATTCTCTCATTCATTTAACAAATATTTGCTGGGCACCTACTATGCCCCGGGCACTTAAGATTCACCAAAGAACTAAGTGGACCAAATGCCCAGTTCTGATGGAGTTAAATTCCAGTGGAAGGAAAGAGATGATAAATGAAATGGAGAAAGAAATAGGTGAAGGTTAGGGAGATAAGGAGTAGAGACAGTTGCCACTTTACATAGGAAGGTCAGCATAGGCTAATCTTCAATCAAAGACAGAAGGGAAGGGAGATATACAGCCCCGCAGGTACTTAGAGGAAGAGCATTCCAGCAGCTGGAAGACCCAGTATGTGGTCAAAGATAGGAGTGTGTACATTGCGTGTGTGGAGAAGGCTGATAGTACTAGAGCAGAGTGAGCCAGAAATAATTCCTTTCCTTTATTTTTAAAGGCTTTCCATTAAAATTAAAAAAAAAAAAAAAATTAGTCAAAAGACCTGCTCAAACTTTCTCCAGTCCAAGTTCTTCAGCAAAAGCTTGGGTCAATAACAGACCCAAGTTCACATTGGACATGGAAGGCAGGATAGACTTGAGCAATTGCTTCTAAAAGCAGTGGAACTGACGCATGGCTGTTCACATGTGAAGTTTTGTTTTTCTCAGAAGGGCATGAGCTGTCCTACCCTTTAGGAGAATGTGCAGACATGATCGAAAACAGGGTCCAAATGTTGGCTCATGGAGCAAAGTCTTGGGAAAGTTTACTGACCCAACTGTCTACATTGAAAATGTACTCAGGGAATTGTTATTATGTCATGATCTGGGTATTAAATCCTCGCAAAGTATGCAATGATGAAGCAAAGAAGAATTCCACCACACCTTTGATGATGAGAATTTGGGCTCTTGGAAACATTCTCAAAGACTTCAGTCAGTCTTCCTCTCTTCTTTCCAATCAGATCAAAAGGGGACACATTTGGGAAAAGTTCTTAATTCCAATTATTCTTTCTCAGCAAGATGGATAAAGTCAGGAAAGAAAGTAAGTGGCTTGGTTAAAATCAGTGAGGATCAACTTGTTTTATTAACATAATGTCAAATATTTGTTTGGCTTTTTGTGTATGATATTGTTAAATTTATTTGATTAAGCAAACTTTATTTATTTATAAGAAAAATGAATGTAAAGTTACTAAATATGCTACAGAATGAAACCAAATTATGTCTCTTAATATTTATACAAGCCGTGGGAAAAAAAATCTCTCCAATGTCCTTGAATTTACCCTATGTTTACATTTCTTTCTTTGAAGCTGTAATGAAATCTGACATATAGGTTCTAACTGTGTTTATGCAGAATAGCTTGAGTGAGATTTAAGGTCTAAAAAGAAAGTGGGTGTGGAATATTTAAAACCCAGAATCAAAGGCATCTCTATTTACAATAACTTTCAGCTGTATAAAAACATTAAGAAAGATTATTTAAATCCATCTTTTATTTCATAAAATATTTCATCACTGATCTAAAATCAGAATATTCTTGCCATTGGTATGGATCAAAATAAATTTAAAGATGTGATACATTCTAATAATTAATGGGGATTTTAAAAATGGTTGTTAATTAGAACAAATAACAAAAGAACCTTCTTTTATAACTTAATTGTAAATTTTCTTTTTTCTGAAAATATTGAGCAATTATTTTAAAGAATTTGGAAAACACAGCAATTTGCTTAGAAAAAAAATTGTAGTTGGGTGTAGTGGCATGTACTCGTATTCCCAGCTACTCAGGCGACTGAAGTGGGAGGATTGTTCGAGCCCAGGGGTTCAAGTCCACTCTTATTCCCAGCTACTCAGGTGGCTGAGGTAGGAGGATTGTTTGAGCCCAGGGGAGGGAGAAAGAAAGAAAGAAAGAAAGAAAGAAAGAAAGAAAGAAAGAAAGAGGGAGGGAGGGAGGGAGGGAGGGAGGGAGGGAGGGAGGGAGGGAAGGAAGGAAGGAAGGAAGGAAGGAAGGAAGGAAGGAAGGAATTAAAAATTTCATTAATATAGTACTCAGAAATAATTCTCAGTATTGTGATATACTACAAATAGATGTCTTGGGAAATTATACATATTTGTATATTGCACCAAAACTGAAATATTAACATGAAATAATTTTGTTTCCTAATTAACTAGTTTTTAATTATGTTTATAATAAAAAATCTATTACCAAAGGTTTGAAAGTAAAAGTTCTCTCACCCCAACCTTGACCTCTGTTTCCCAAGGTAATTGCTGCTGATTGTTGTATATTTGTTCCAATTTTACAGAGATATTACATCCTACAGAAAACATTAACACTGTATGTTTGTCGTCATGTATCTCATGGAGAATCTTAAAAATCAAAGAGATTAGCAGAGTTTATAGCATAAACAAGTACAATAAAGGACCCTTTTTTTGTCTTTCTCAACATGTAACTTTTAGGTTAAGGTATTAAGTCAATGATATCAATTTGACATACTTCCAAGTCCATACACTAGAGTCTGTTTCCACATCCTAGAAGATAACACTTAGGTAGGTAGCTCTCCACTTACCAGGTCAAATCAGTCAACTCAAAAGCCAGCCTATTCCACACAGCATTGCTCTACCAAACCCCTGCCTCTTTCCTACCCCACCACTGAAGAGCTGATGTGCTTTCATGTAGAGGCCATGACCACCTTTGCTTTGGCTTTCACTGGATCCCCTGTCTTCTGTTCTTTGAATCTGTGCAATGAGATTCAATGTTTCTCTGTGCTTATCTTTCCAGGCTTTAAAAATTCCTTCTATGCATAAGATGATCATCACTAGTATTAAATTCCTTGGTTTCAAGTTTCAAATGATAAAAACTTTTCTCCTTCTTAAATTCCTGTTTTCAATTTCTTGTCACAGTCTTAAATATTTGGCATCAGAAGGGAGACAAATGTTCATTCTACCCTAATATTGTATCTTCACTTTGCTTGAAATCAACAGTTGATACTTCCAAAAAACAGCATTCCACAACATTTTGTGGCTAGGAATTCCCCAAGTCATGCAACAGCCTGCTGCTTTCTAATAAGGATAGCAATTTCAGATCTTTCTTAGTATTAAATCTTGGTGCAAGTTCATTCAAAGAAAGTTTAGGTTAATTAAAAAATTGTGTCGTTTAACTTAATTCCCCAGTACCTATCCATCTATGATGTAATTAATCACATATCCATTGGCATACATTTTCAACTACCATCATGCCTATTTTGAGGAGCTGTGTTCCACTCTCTTGAAGTGCCTCGGATTATGCCACAAGGATTCCTAGTAAGTGCTTGTGATAATAAATTAGTCTTGATTAGGATGCTAATATGTGTAGCAGTTGCTATTACATCAGCTTCCTTTGGTGGATAGAAATGTTATTTCATATCACCTATCCAATAGCATGTATAATTATTCTGAAAATCCCAAAATTCCTGAAATTTATTCTTTCTTCATTACTTCTTCATGTTCCATCTCTTCTCTTGCCTGTGATATATATTATATGTGTTGTAGATACTTTATGTAATTTCAACCTGTGTTATTCCAGTCAAACGCCCCAATTGAAAGAAAGGTAAGGAGATGAATGCCTTCTGGCCCTGGATGATATGTAAGAAGAACCTAGCTCTGTAGCTTAAATTCCCCAAAGCAAACAGAAAATGAGCAACTCCATGAGTAGTGAGATTTGTATAACTTTTATCATGACCTAAAGTGACTTGTATCCCAGCCCAAAGAAGGCTTCTACTCATTACTAATTCAAGGAGTATGTTTAAAAATAATAAACTAATATATTTAAAAATAATAATGAGTAAACAAATGACTTCAAGCCAATCTGAATATGATTAACTGAATACAAATTATAATAGAAGCAAGATGGGAGACCGAGACAAGAGAATAGCTTGAATCTGGGAGGTGGAGGTTGCAGTGAGCCGAGATTGCACCTTTGCACTCCACCCTGAGCAACAAGAGCAAAATCCATCTCAAAAAAAAAAAAAAAAAAAAAAGATCAGTCATGTTTTCTTCTTCTGTGAGAGGAGGAGGGAACACAAACTTACACTGAAAAATTTTACTTTTTAGGATTTCCAAAAGATAGAGCCAAAATTAGGCCTAGATTGAGTTCACGGTAAGCAGAACTAAAAACAACCTAAAGATTTCCCCTGATATACTTTACCAATACATAGTTCTGAGCTAGAGAAGTCTTTTACAGATTTAAAAGATGAGTAGCCACACACTTTAAAAATGTTTCTCTAATGGGAGCTGTATCCTCTTCTACACCTGTGGCATCTTGATCCCTCTCCACTTCAACCAAGGCTGGATTTTCTCTACTCCCTTTCTTCTTCTCTAGCTATCACAAGAGCTCATTCCTGGAGAAAAATGTCAAGTCTAATCCATTCCACTGAGATCTCATCTTAAAAATTGCAATAAAACAAATAGTCATAGTATAGAGAACATGTATTAAGTTATCTCTATTCACTAACTTGTTTCCTTCAGGTTTACAAGTGAAAGCAAAACATACTTTACCAATACATAGTTACGAGCTAGAGAAATTTGTTTTCACAATGGACCATTTTCCCCCATTTCCTTCTCTAAACATCCTCCTTCTTAATGCTTCCTCCATTCTCCTCAAGCTGTCAAGTTTAATCAAAACTTGCTCTGATGGAAAAATTTGCTATGCATATCACCTCTGCATAAGAGAATGGAAATAGTTTAAAGCAGCGGTCCCCAACCTTTTTGGCCACCAGGGACCGGTTTCATGGAAGACAATTTTTCCCCGGATGGAAGTTGGGGAAGGTTTCAGGATGAAATTGTTCCACCTCAGATCATCAGGCATTAGTTAGATGCTCATAAGAAGCATACAATCTAGATCTCTCGCATGTGCAGTTCACAATAGGGCTTGCGCTCTTATGGGAATCTAATGCCGCCGCTGATCTGACAGGGGGTGGAGCGCAGGTGGTAATGCTTGCTTGCCTGCTGCTCACTTCCTCCTGTGTGGCCCAGTTCCTAACAGGCCATGGACCCACACCAGTCTGCACCCTGGGATTTGGGGACCCCTGGTTTAGAAGATCACCTATCCCAGGGGCATTTGCACTGAATTACCCAGTGCTATGTATTTTTAAAATTTAATTTTAATTCTTTTAGAGACAGGGTGTTACTCTGTTGCCCAGGTTGCAGTGCAGTGCTGCCATTCACAGTTCACAGCAGTCTTGAACTTCTGGAATCAATCTATCCTCCCACCTCAAACCACCTGAGTGGTGGGGACTAGAGGTGTGTGCCACCATCTATCTAATTTTTTCAATTTTTTTTTTTTTTTCTTTTTAGAAATAGGATCTCATTATGTTGACCAGACTGGTCTTGAACTCCTGCCCTGAAGCTATATTCCTGCCTCGGCCTCTCAAAGTGCTGGAATTCCAGGTGTGAACCCCAGTGCAACTTCAGCATTTATAAAATAGTTCAAATTAATTGAATTTTAGAAATTCTTACAATCTCCTGTGGTAGGTATTAGTTACTTCATTATACAGATGAGCCAATCAGAGCATAAATAGGTCGGTGCCTTGCACCTACTCACAGGCCTAAATAAGTGGCAGAGCCCAAGTCTTAGTACACCTTTCATTGAAATATTTTCTCTTAGGGCACAGGTACCTTTAAAACAACTTAAAGTCTGAGTGTAAGTGAACAGCCCTATACGAGAGAATTTCAGGTACGTAAGATTTGACAAAAAGGGAAAGGCGAAACTTTCTGGTATCAAATTTTGGTCCATTGTATTTAATTGAATTGTTGAAAATGTATCTTCACAAATATACACATATAATTGTCTGATATTAAGGTTATGACCGAAGGGTTCTGATACTCCATTTGATGTATAAGAGGACTTCTGTGGGGTATCTGCTTGAAAAGACTCTTCACGTTGGAACTTTTAGCCAGCAAGTCATATTGAAGCCTGCTGTGCTTCTTAATGCGCAAACAACGAAACAACAAAACTAAAAAACCCACTCCAGTCTAATTTTGTTTTGCTGTCTTCTCTCCTTTTCCCAGTGTTGCTTTTTGACTCTACACTGCCCTTGTTGTACTTGCATGAATCCCTCATGCTTATCCTTTCAAGGAAATGATAAATGGCTTCTTATCTTGCCCATCTCACTCTTCTGCTTCCCAATAGCTGCTAGAAAATAATTCAGCACCAGTTTACTTTTCAGTGTGTGTGTTATGGACTAAATGTTTGTGTCCCCTCAAATTCATATGCTGAAGTCCTACTCCTCTTGGGATGGTACTTGGAAGTAAGACCTTTGGAAGGTAAATTAGGTTTTAGGTTTAGATGAGGTCAGTGGCCCTGTGGCAAAATTAATGTCCTTATAAAATGAAGAAGAGAGATCTTAGTGCGCGTGCTCTCTCTCTGTGTCTCTCCCTCTCTCTGTCATGTGAGAACAGAGCCAGAAGGTAGTCCTCCACAAACAAGGAAGAGAACCATCACCAGCAACAGAATCTACTGCCACCTTAATCTTGGACTTCCAGTCTCCAGAACTGTGAGAAATAAATATCTGTTATTGAAGCCACCCAGCCTATGGTATTCTATTATAGCAGCGTGGGCTGACTAACACAGTAGGATTTGTAGCTAGTTTGTGTGATTGTACCACACCCCTAGTACCTTTCTACTGTACTACTGTAATAAGTGATGTTTTCTATTTATGCAGCTTTACAGCATTCAATTCACCTTGGCTAAATATACAGTGACACTGTGAACACTGTAGTATATATTTCATATACTAAGATACTGTTTATTTGATTATTCATCTAATAATAATTCACTATGTTCAACAATTTTTACCTTAAAAGATTATAGTGTCAAGCCTGAACAGTGCAATATTTTTTAAGTCTGTGTAATTTTAAAATGCTGCATTTGCACGGCATTTTAATTATAATTTTTACCCAGTTCTTGCAAGCATGATTGAGGCAGCTGAGTATTTTATTTTAAGCCCTGAAACTAAGATGGGGCTTAGCAACGTCTTCAGTGATCATTGTAGGCAAAGGGATATTCACAGTAGAACACCCAGGACTACCGTGCAGGCCTGTGGGTTATAGCTTGACCCCGTTGCTTGCAGTTCTCTCACTAGAAAGGGAAGCCCTCCCTGCTCAGGCATTTGGCAGAAAGTCCAGTGAAACTACTTCTGTTTTGGTGAGAGCAACTGATCTATGAGGAATTCTTGAATACAGAGGAGAGAAATAGGGCATTTTCCAAGGTCCCAGTAACTATAGGAACATGGAGCGACAGCATTTTGGTATATGTATGCCGGACATCAGGGAGCATAGCTATGTGACTGGATGTCTGGTGGGAATGACTGTCAGAAGTTTCATTTACAAGCTCCTGCAGGCTTCACAGAGAATCAGCATATTATTTTTTCAATACTGAAATGAGATAATAAAAATACGTTGACCTAAACACTGCCTACCAATTTTCTATTTCTGTGTATTGCCTCTTATGCTGCAAGATTAAAAATAAAATAATAAGAAAAACATCATAGCTTCTAGGTATTGAAGACCTAGGATGGATTAGGTACAGATTTAGGCCTTTAATGTTTTATCTAATTAATCCCTCACAGAATCTCAGAGATTTGTGTCTATTTGATATATCTAAGATGAAGCACAGATTTACAAAAAATAGTTTCTGGGCTGGGCACGGTGGCTCATGCCTGTAATCCCAGGACTTTGGGAGGCCGAGGTGAGTGGATTACTTGAGGTCAGGAGTTCAACACCAGCCTGGTCAACATGGCAAAATTCCATCTCTACTAAAGATACAAAAATTAGCCAAGGGTGGTGGCGGATGCCTGTAATCCCACCTACTCGGAAGGCTGAGGCAGGAGAATCACTTGAACCCTGGAGGTGGAGGTTGCAGTGAGCTGAGATTGCACCATTGCACTCCAGCCCGGGCAACAGAGTGAGACTCCATCTCCAAATAATAATAATAGTAACAGTAATAATTTCTGAGGTTCACATAACTATGTCATAGAAATGAGATTTAAATCTGAATCTGTTTAATTTAAAGCCAAATCCAAGAACAGAAACATTTGGCATAACTAATGTATTGCATTCCCTATTCCCACATAGATTTTCATCCTTATAGGTGTAATAAGTTTCTCAACAAGCTAATTAACTTATTTCCATAGGCCAATTTTATGATTCATTTCAGGTTCTAGGAGTAAGCTAGGAGTTGCTTCTATCACCTACCATAATCAAAGCATGCTAACTCACCACCATCTTTGCCATAATCCTAAGAGATCATATACTGCCCCATTCAAACTAGACCTGCTTACACCAACTTCATTTGCAAAACAGAATTTATGTTCATTGTCAGTCATAGTATCTGTTAGATTGCAAGTATACAAATGAACAATTTTTGAAATTTGTTTATATTCTATTATATTCTTCTTAGAGTAAGCTCATGTTTGGTGGCCAGGTGATAATTACATATTTTTTAGTACACCTTAGAGATCTAATTCAGTGTCCGATTTCTCTTTATTCCATGAACTCTTTAGGTCATATTTTCTAAATTTCAGATTTTAATATCCAGTTTCATTTTTATACAATTTGACAATGCTTCAAACTCACGTAAAGGTATATACTGAGGTGAAACCACTGGTATTTATGAAAATTGCATTCTTGCATTAGCCTATTCAAAACCCCTCAGCACTGAGAGATAAAATTTCAGTCTAAGTAGGTTAGCTCCATTTGATTTAAGAGTCCCTAATCCTAGTCTTTGGCTCAATTCCCTGGTATGGGAACTTAATACAGAACCTCACCCATAAGCCAGACAAATGAGCCTTCTGTTTGGGATATAACGTATATCTAAAGCAGTGCTTCTTAAACATTTTCATCTTTTGGGCTATCATCCAGGCTTTGTGGTCGCTACTAAAAACCCTGTCATTAAAGTGACTTCTTGAGCAGCAGGCACAAGGATGGACCCTTCCATCCTTCTGTGGATGAAAGCCAATTTCATCTAGTATTTAAAGAAACAGCAAATGTTGCAAACATACGAAAGAGAAGATAGAATAATATCCACTGCTTTTTTTGACAAATCTTGAAATCAAACTTATATTTGTCTTTATACTCACCAAGTTATACAGACTAGGTGTGACGCAAAGTGCAGAATGTAAAAGGAGACTGCCATACTCCACTGTAACCCATTTTTATTACTATTTCTTAAAAATCAGTATCTGAGGAAAGTGCAAAAATCAGTTACTTGTGGCAGAAGGCCTTGGCCGGGCTTCCCTATAAAAAGCCTCTCAGTGGACATTCACAGAGCATTGCCGGGTTCTGATCAGGGGAGGTTGCTCAGCGCTGGCAGAACAAACATTCCACGTTTTGGAGCCTGAATATACAGCCTGGGTAGCCTGCTAAGCAGTAGTTCTATTGCCTGATAAGTTATTTCTGGAATTCAATGTGCCCTGAGTATAGGAGACAATAGTGCTATGATTATCTGACTTTGTGCACTTCTCCTTCCACCCAGGCTTCCAAGACCACCAATACAGGAAAACACAAATGAGACAATGGGGCTTATGCCCATCCACTTACATCTTTACCCTGTATAAATTCTTTATACTCCTTATTAGCTGATTTTGGAATGAAGAAGAGTAAAAGCAACATCGAATTGAGTTCAAGTCATCATTCTTGCCCATTATCATCTCACGAGCAGACTTTGAAATCTGACCTCCCTCACTTGTAACTTATAGATAGCTGTATGAAATAACAAATACCTTAGGAAGCCCAATTGATTTAGCTTTCAAGAAAAAGCAATTATAAATATGATGATACTAAAAGAGCTAAATAGGTGTTACTTAGGTAAAAAACAAAATGTTTGATCCCTGACTCTGAAACTCAGGCATCCTGAATTATATAACTGCTTTCTATGTTTCCAACCACAGGGCATACATAATGTGCACAAGTGCAGGGAAAAATATTTTAAAGCGTGCCTTTTACATAAGACACATTACACAAGTAACAGCAATGAAGGCAAAATCTGTGAGTGAACAAAATTCAAAAGTAGGCAGTTTTTCATGCTCATAGAGAAAGAGAATTACTTAAGAAATACTTAAGCTCTTAAAAGGTGGGAAGCATGTGGGAAACATCATTTTTTGCAGTAATGACATCTTTGTTATTATGAGGCTTTAAGATTGCCAAGTTGCTGAAAATGAGAGTTCCTCAAATGTCTTGGCTATTCTCCAGTTACAACTACTGTCCAGTCTACCATTCAACTATAAACACATTATCTACTATGGCAGACTTCCTCAACCACCACATTAGGGATAAACTTTTCATTTTTTCTGAGACTTTGACATTACCATGAGTATATTATTCAGGACCCTCATAGCTGTGGAAGACAGCAACCCAACTCAGATTGTCTTAAGCCAGAAAGGGAATTCACTTACATATATTTGAAGAGGCAACAGCTCCAGATGCTCAAAACACGGGTTTGTTTTTGGACTCCTTGATGGATTAAGGTGGGTAATAAGTTGTTACTGGAAAATATTTCTGTTGCAGGATGGGGTTTACAGTCAAGCAGACATCAGTTCAAATCTTAATTCTATCACTTATTAGCTTTGTGATCTTGGGACATGACTAAACTCTGAGCTTCTGATTGCTCCTGTGTAAAATTGGCATAGCATCAAAATTCCTTGAGAAAAGGACAAAAGAAGCATTACCACCTTCTCTTTTGGGGACCTCGTAAGCCTCTGAAAAGGACCAGGTCGGAGAAAAGAGCTTGTGTGGGCAACCAGCTGAGGAATACAGCAGGTAAAGCACAGGTGTACCCCAGAACGACCTGCTTTGTGGATTGGGAGCTTTTTAGATAACAGGATGCAACAGATACCACCAGAGAGATATCGCAGAAATAGCAGCTAGGGACATAAACAAACATACTTCTACTCTCTCCTACTGAAATGGAGGTTAACACCAATGCTACTCAGTGACAGCAGGACATGTTCAGCCCTCTATTAATCAGTAAGTATTCTATGGTAAAATATGTTTATATCACAAGTGTTACATATTCTAATCTAAACATTAGATTTTTTTTAGAATTAAATGTAGTTTAACAATTTTTGAGATGTACTTTTAATTCTTAATTTTTGTGAATTAATGAAAGGGGATGTTAACCTTAAAGTTTAAAAAATAGACATATGAATTAAATTATATAATGGACATGGGACACATATTCAGATCTCTATCAAGGAAATGAAACATGTAGAGTTTATTTAGGAACTCAAAGCCTGAAGCAGGGAAAATGAAAAAGGTCCAGGTCTGTAGGGAGAAAAGGAGCAGGTCTTTTACTCAGATACATGAGTAAGATCACTTACTAAGGGAAGTTCTTACATGGATGGAGCTGGAGGCTACCCTCCTTAGAGAACTAACACAGGAACAGAAAACCAAATGCTGCATGTTCTCACCTATAAGTGGGAGCTAAATATAAGAATTTATGAACACAAAGACGGAAACAGACACAGACTCTTTGAGCGGGGAGTTTGGGAGGAGGAGAGGAGCAGAAATGATAACTATTGGGTACTGAGTTTAAAATACCTGGGTGATGTAATAATATGTACAACAAACCCTCGTGACATGTGTTTGTCTATGTAACGAATCTTTACATGTACTTTCAAAGCTAAAATATTTTTTTTTAAAGGTGAATTCGTAGCCCAGCCTCTCAGCACATGATCTTACTTGGGGTCACTGGAGAAGAAAATTGCATGTATAGATGGCACTTTTCCTCTCTGGCAAAAACTGGAAAGCAATTTGCCTTTCACAGTATACAGAAGCAGTAAAGTATATTTTGGAAGAAAAGGTTATGTTGCTTTAGGGTAGTATAGCCCTTGAGACACAGCCAAAATGTTTTTCCTTTTTTTTTTTTTTTTTCCATTTTGTATCTGTTTTGTTCTTGAGTAGTTCAAGATTAAAAGTCATCATTAGAACTGTTTTTCCTATTTAAAATTTTAACCTAAAATTATTCTTTTGCAAACTCAGGTTGTGTTTCATGCCTAGACCAATAAACAAGATACTAAGGTTGACTATCATTGGCTAGAAATTGAAGTTCTTTAAGTCTAGGGAATTATTGGACTGATGACTTTACCTTTTTTTTTTTTTTTTTTGAGGCCTTGTCATTTATAGGCTTGGCTCAATTCATTGTAATAATCTCAGTAGTGTGTCTATGCAAAGATGGAGAAAAATCTTTGTCAAGAATGCTGCTAAAAGGTATTTCAGCTATCTATTATTCCATAAAAAGCCATGCCTAAATGTATTGGCATGTAAAAAAATTATTTTAGGCCAGGAACGGTGGCTCATGCCTGTAATCCTAGCACTTTGGGAGGCCAAGGAGGGCGGATCACAAGGTCAGGAGATCGAGACCATCCTGGCTAACACGGAGAAACTCCATCTCTACTAAGAAATACAAAAAAGTAGCCGGACATGGTTGCACACGCCTATAGTTTCAGCTACTCAGGAGGCTAAGACAGGAGAATCGCTTGAACCTGGGAGGTTGCAGTGAGCCGAGATGGCACCACTGCATTCCAGCCTGGGTAACAGAGTGAGACTCTGTCTCAAAATAAAATAAAATAAAGTAAAATAAAATAAAGTAAAATAAAATAAAATAAATAAAAATAAAAAAATTAAAAGAAGTTCTGCTAGTCATGTTAGGGGTCTTTCACGCAGATGCAGTGGGGTGGCAGCTGAGCCTAGAGCTGCTAAATGGCTTACTCAGATACCTGATGATAGGAGGGGACATCTGGATGCTAGGACATCTCTTTCTCCACATCATCCTTTAATGTGACCAGATTGGGTTTTCTATAAAATGGAAGGTTTTGGTCAGATTTATCAGAAGACTAGCCTAGATTCAAAGGGAAGAGAAATAAATTCCATCTTTCCACGGGGGATAGGTAATACAAAATTTGTGGCCCTCTCTAATCTATCATAGTTATCCTTGAGTATTTTTAGTCAAAATGATATTTTTTCCTTCTCCTATTACAGGTTTTTTTCTTCTTCTTTATTCTCCTCAAACTTCATGATTGGTTTTTGTCTCCAGAGAATACAGGGATTTCTGAGACAGTTGCCTCTTTATTTTGCAGTGTACCAAAACTTTGGCATTTCTAAAGGGCCTCTTAGAGGCCAGGAACTCGGTTTCATTCCTGGGCTGAGTATCAGCAAACGGGAATCAGCTCAATGATGATGGCCAAGCCTGCAAGATTGTTTGAAAGCAGTCTGGGCAAGCTGGTTCAAACAGTCCCCAAAATGTGGGCCAGGACCTACCCTGAGTGCTGTATTTGTCACTAGATGACTAGGCTCTGCCAAGTCCACAGTGAAGATGTCCAACAAACACACACAACACTGCTGACTCTGCTTCCCAGGACAAGGCAGTTCTTCTTTTTCCTCCCCACACCCACAGCACAGCGCATCCCTGGGTAATGACAGGTCTCATCTTTATTAAATAAATCACATTGGCATTACAGCACTCCCATGAACTCCTTGACCTTGCCAAATTTGCAAAAACCAAAGCATTATGGGGACTAGGCCATGAAGTTTAAACCAGTTTCTTAGGGCGGACTCTTAAATGGTTATATTTGTGGGTACACCCCATTCTTAACTGTTGCATAATACATAATGTGAATTTTAATCAAAGAGCAGCACTTTTGTTATTGTTGTTTTAGATAGATATGTGATAATTCTTCTTTTATTCTGAGCAGTCAGACAAATAAAGGACTCTGGAAATTATGGGTCCAAATGGTCTTCGTAGATGCAAAGCCTAAGTAGAAAAATATTTGACCTCATTCATTACTAATCTAATAACAGATTTTCTGTTATTATTGGATTATTGGATGGCCATTGTCTAGACTTTTGGCTATGAAAATGTGTATGGACCTTTTCAGTCATTATTATAACAATTTTTAGCCTATCTGAATAAATAAAACCAATTTCAGTAGAAAAAAAAGTGCTGTAGGGTTCATGGGGATCATTTCATATGTAATGTTTAAGTCAATAACCATGTCTTAAGAATTTTACTGATTACAAAGGAGTACAGAGAAATAAAGTATGAAGAATAGATGGATTTCTTTCCTTGCAATGAAGATAATAAGGTTCAACAAAAACACCATGAACAAGCTCATATTTGAGTTTAAATGGTGAAATTAAGGGCAGAGTTTTGGTTGCTTAATGCCTTGACTATTCTATGATGTTGAAGTTACCATAGAGAATGTTAAGTACCAAAATGAATACTAAACTCTGATAGGAGCTCATAAACAAAAGGGGAGTGGAGGCTGAAATGGAAAGATAGATAGGCATATTGATAAAACACTCTCATCATTTTCTTTCTTTGTCTCATTGCATATCTTTGTGACTACACGATGGTAAATTTTTGTATTTAAGGATTTAGGAATGGCCACCAAGGCCTTACGCCAAAGTAGAAATTTTGAAAGAATAAGAGTGGAAATCAACATTCACCTGGGGTGTGGACCTGTTCATGGCTTAATGATGACCACATAAAAGAAGATAATTACTGATATCTTTTGTGTCATAGATTGTATTTATGATAGTTAGGAAAAGAAACTCAGATCTGCTTTTGAGTTCAGGCTTTGGTGGAAACTAATTATGGGCATGTTCCATAATATCTTGGGTCTAGGTATCTTTACCAATAACACAGGGATAATAATAGTATTATCTCATTATATTGTTATAATAATTAATTGAGATAATATATGTCAGGCACTTAAAATGTCTTGCATATAGGTAGACTCAATAAACACTGGCCGTGAACACTGTTATTATCATCGGTATCATTATTTTGTGTCCATGTTTTTTACTTGCCCAGTACCCAAAATTTATAACACTTACTGATGCCTCCCCTTTCTTTCTAATTTTTAAACTCCTGCTAGTATGATCCCAGACCAAATAAATATGTACTTTAAAGTACCTATTTTGAAGAATTCCATCATTTTATTTATAGTCCTGGCTATGAAGGCTTTTACAACACTTAAACTGTATGCCCTGTAAGCCTGCTCAGTCTTACACATTGGACATATCACCATTTGAAAACACCAACTTTTACAAACTTCCTTTTCTATGTAGCTGTCTCACTCTCTCCACTGCACTTTTTTCAAGATACCTGCATGAAATTTCATTTTACTGACTGATATTTCTACTACTCATTGTCCTTTTTAGGATTGTTCTTAACCATGCCCAAGTCCTAAGGTAATTTGGTGTTGACGTGTTATAAGCAACATTATCTCCATAATGAAAAGGTGACTTGGGAGGGAAACAGTCACCTTAGGCTTGCTGTCAAACATGGGTCACTGAGGTCATTAACACTGTTTGCTCTACTTGACCGAATACTCTCTTTTGGGTGTGGTGATGGTTTGCTGGGTGGACATGTCTGACATGTGACTGATGTAATTTGTCCTTATTCCAAGTAAATGGTTAAATTAAAAATATTCATTGAGGTTCTACTCTTCACTTGTATCATGTTTTTATGCAGATTCTTCAAACTTTATAAGCATTCGTACAACTGTACAGATCTTTTAGTTCAACTCTAACTTTGGTAATACCTAAAATAAAGTTCTTACTTATTAGAGAAACAATAAAATATGATCATAATGAAACATATTATTTAATGGCTTGGTAACATATTTTTGCAAGCAGTAGATGATATGATGACCACTATTAATCTGGATTTCTTTCTAATGTTTTACCCGCCTGTCCCAGTAGAAGCTAACCTGTCATTCATTGCTAAGGGAAGAACAGTCATGGCGGGAATGTTCTGGTGATTGGGTGTGTGTGATGGTCTCTGTAATTTTATAAAACTCTCCAGGGCTATCTGATAACACTCACTACCACCTCTTTCCCTGCTTCTTCTGGAGATCACAGAGGGACCCACTCCTTCTTCATGCTCCTTTTCATCTTTTTCGTTTGCTAGGTGTCATCTTCATAGCAATAGATACCACCACATGAAAAAAACATATGAAGATTAAAAGTGCTCTTATGCCCTGTTAAAACCTCATTTCTTAATTTTTATTTGCTTTCTTTTTTGCCTTTTATTTTTCTATCAATTCAACTCTACAGAGAATAATAAAATATTGTAACAAGCACTCATTTGCCACATGTAATGAGTAAAATATTATTTTTGAATTATTCAAAAAAAATATTTAAAATGGCCAGGATAGAGTAATATTTGCGAGGGTCTGGAAAAATTTCCATGGAAGAACTTGTGACATAGTAAATGTTCACGGTAGTTCCATAAACAGGGGGCTGCCTGCAGCCTTCTTGGGAATTATCATCTTCATATCTGCTTCTAGCAGCCTGATTGCACTGGTTTAATCATTTTAAAATAAGGGCATTTAGGATTTAATTTGTTCATATGGACAAATATTCAAAAATGTAAGTACATATATTATATCTATCATATATTTATTCAGTCAAATTTAGATGAGCTAATATATTTGTACACTCACAACAATTTCTATTCCTTCATTGAACATTTATTAAATATTGTACTTTGTGGATATTAAAATGGTGAGAATAAAACATTAACCATTCATAATAAAACACCTGTGGCACCAGTTTATTCAGTTTAATTCTCCACTTAGGTCACCAACATGTAT
Organism: Piliocolobus tephrosceles; assembly: GCF_002776525.5. Taxonomy (NCBI): domain Eukaryota; kingdom Metazoa; phylum Chordata; class Mammalia; order Primates; family Cercopithecidae; genus Piliocolobus; species Piliocolobus tephrosceles. The sequence goes on along the minus strand of NC_045437.1, from coordinate 61,406,952 downwards.
TAGAACTGTACACAATAGTTTTTAAAATAAACTTAATCTAGAGCTATAAGGATTTCAAGTAACTTGGTTATTTATGGAAAGAACTGAGGCCGGACATGGTGGCTCAGGCCTGTAAGCCCACCACTTTCAGAGGCCGAGGGGGACAGGTCACTTGAGGCCAGGAATTCAAGACCAGTCTGGCCAACATGTCTCTACTAAGAAAAAACAAAAAGAAACAAAAATTAGCTGAGTGTGCTGGCACACACCTGTAGTCCCAGCTGCTCAGAGGGCTGAGGCATGAGAATCGCTTGAGTCTGGGAGGCAGAAGTTACAGTGAGCCGTGATGGTGCCACCACTGCACTCCAGACTGGGCGGCAGGGCAAGACTCTGTTTCAAAAAAAAAAAAAAACACGCTGAAAAATTCTACACAGTTCCTTCCAATTCAGATTTCAATATGAATGAAAAGAGTAAGAAAAGAAAAATCCAAGGGCTATAAAAGTAATTTGGGAAACATATTAAAGGAAAGTGTTATAGCATGTCATTGATCAAAAGATTGTCACACGTACAGCAAATTTTAATTTAACTTGATCACTATATAGCAACCATATCCATTAAAATATGTCTCTGTTCTAAAATTAAATAAAAAAAAATTAGAAAGAGTCATGCCCTGCATGATGACCTACTGTATACTTTAACTATACAATTTGCATAGTCAAAAATACAGTAATACCCTAAGTAATAGTTTAAGGTAATAAACTATTACTTTCTAACTATAAAATATGTTTTAACAAAAACATATTTCCAGCTCAATTCATATTTCAATTTGTGCAGGCTATTTGATGGCACACTAAACAATTATAATAAATTTCTCTCATGAGAATTTGACCCAATAGTCAACCTGACTTTGAAAAAAGATCAAAGCTGCCCAGTCAAATTAATTCTGCCTTGACATATTTCTCTTTGCTTATTGAAATTTGACCTCTTAACACTTTATGTATTTATTGTTCTTCATTGCGCCTCCATGTGAACGGATTGTATTTTACTGAGGAAAGACTCACAGTGTCTGTTCCAGATGAATATTCAGAAATGTGAAAGCAGTTTAGTATTTCTTTGGGGGTACACGTTGTATTTGTGTCTCATACATATTTTTGGTCTGGCCAGGAGTGGGAAAACAAAAGAAGGGGGATGTAGGGCATTGTGGCTGGCTTTTGCTGACTCTTCAATAGCTTGGGTTTGTAAAAGATCACAGATCAGAAATGGTTTTAAGCTCTAGTGCATTTGAGCCTCCAGCTTCTGCTTGAGCAATGTGACAAGTTTGAGATGCCCTTCCAAATGTGCCCAGCTTAAGTTACAAAAAAGAAAAAAGTTAATAGCTTTGACCTCTTAAGCTATTATATGAAGAAAAGGCTCTACTCACTTAAGGGCCACCCTATTGTAATCTCTATCTTTGAAGTGAGTCACGTACTAATTTCCTCTCAGGAAAGTTTAAATCAAAATATGTTTAGTCAGAAGGATTCCTTTTTCTTTAAAGAACCTCAAACATTTTATATTTGTGCAGTATAATTAAAAGATACCAAATTAATGCATTAATTTAAAAAATGTGTATAAGGTACTGACTAAATTACTAACAACCCACAGACATTTTTTGTTTATGCAAAAAAGAATTCTGTTAGTAGATGGAATGAAAGAATGCAAGGAATTTTAGGATCTGACTGCGTGAGACAATGACAGCCATAAAAGTAATTGATCTTAATTACTAATTAAACAGTCTTATGTAGATAACAGAAACTATTTGAATGATGAAAGCCTTCCTTCTTGTACTTAAAACTGATACGTTAAGATTTAGGAATATTTGAAACAACACCTTGCTCACTGTGATACCAGAGATATAATGTGCAATATTTTAAAGGGCTCTAGAGTTTTAACTATTTTCTGGTAAACAGAACCTAGCCCCAAATCATGCCTCTGATGGCCTTCGAGGCACTTTGCATTAAAATAATAATAAAGAAACTTTTATTACATCTTTACTCCACTGTGGAGTTTGATAAGCCTATGATTTAGCCATGGGTGCTATCAGAAAAACCTTAAAAACTGACAGACTCCGTTCTTCTGAGGCTATTCCAAAACATAGGTCTGTCTTTATGATCTGTGAAAATAGATGCTAGGTGGCTGACAGATTAGAAATCAGAGACAGACAGAAGTTTATGCTTTCTCTTTCTCTACTGTATTGTACCAATTCCTATTTTGTTCCTAAAATCTGAATGCATGGTGTTTCATAGTTTAATTACAGTGGTTTTTTCATTGTTGATATATAATATTACAGAACATCTTACAACTGATGGAGTGATAAATATGCCAAAATGTGGTAGCTTCTGTCTTCTGATTTTATCTATCAAGTGAAAGGATGGGATACACTAAAGACTAAAGAACTGATATTTCATGAGTTTTCTATCAGTGAAAATCCACCACCTAATATCAGCCTCTGAGTGTAGCTAAGTGTTTCTCACATTTCACCATTTTCAGTTTCTGAGCTGGCAACTTTGTCTCCTTTGTTTAGTTATCACGTTACAAATATTCTCCTATTATCTCCACATGTGCAAAGATTTCTCTAGAAGTAGAATTTCTGAGTCATAGGGTATACATACAATCTTTAACTTAAGATAATGCCAAATTATTTTCTTACTGGTTAAACAAGCTAAACCCCCACCAACTTATACACCAAATACATAGGATTTCTTATGGTCCAAATTTGACTGACATTCAATCTCATCAAACTTTCATGTTTTATGTTTTGCCAACATAGCGGGTATTCTGGGAGTTAGAACGTGGACTATTTTTGTGTGTGTGAGCCACTATTCAAACCACTAGAGTAGGTTTGATACGCTTCTTCCAGTCCAGCACTACTTTGAAGCCATATGTTCCTTTATTTTTTTGCAAAACCCCTGCTCATTTGAAACCGATACTATCCTGTTACGCCATTGTATGCTCCCCTCCTCTTTGCTTTAATTTGAGGTTTCCTTCCTCTTCCAAATTTGCATCTTCACGGGCAACTCAATCCATTTCCAAGCTCTCTGTCTCTTTCTAGATATCACTACCTTCATTTCCCCTCTGTCTGAGCCACCCCACTCTATGACTATACCCATGTTTCGTTATAACCCTGAATTGCTTTACCTCTTGCCTTTAAATTCAACACACCTAGGACTTCCTTCCAGATTTCTTATTCGCTTACCCCCACCACATATGTTCTTCAATGTCATTGAGATCTAGAGCCTCTGCCCCTCTCATGTTTACCCTATATGTAAGTCATCTTCTCTCTTTACTGGAATATTGTCTAGCTTATCAAAAGTGCTTAATGATTGTTATCTGCTAGTGGCAGCAGAAGTATTAATAATCAGATTCATATTCAGCTTAACCACTTCCTTGCCCGTATTCTCACTTCTCTTGTCCCATCGCCTTTCCATTCTCTTACCTGAACAACCCCAAAAATGAATCAATACAACAAAACAGACATAGTTCTTACTCTCATGGACCTTCAGTGATTACGGAAAGTATGAAGTATGAAGTATGAAGTATGAAATAATAATGGAAAGTGTCATTAGTGTTCAGAAAGTGAAGTACAGGAGAAGGAAGGTGTCCCTGAGGAAGGGACATTTATACTGAAACCTGAACAATGCTAAGAACTGGTTGAATGAAGTTTGAAGAGAAGATAGTTCTGGCAGTTGGAGAAATATGCATGAAAGCTAGATTATCAGGCTTTTCTGTTCTCAATTTAGGCATCACTTTCTCTGTGAAGTCTTTCAGATCGCCTGTGTTTAAGTCAGGTGTCCTTTCTTAGTGCTCTCTCAGGAATCTTCAGTCCTCCTTTCTCAGCATGTCTTACAATACGTCATGTTCTCCTGTGTTCTTAACTCTCTTCCCCACTGGGCTCTGGAAAGATGGTTTGGTGTTTGACTTGTTCCCTATAATATCGCAATGCCTATACTTGTGCCAGTTCCTGCCACATACTTGAGGCGTAATGAAATTTGTCCGATAAATTGACAAATCAATGGGAGAAAAGTCTCCAAAGGGCAACAACTCAATAGATATAGACGGAAGCCAAGTAATATGCGGGTCGTACTCATAGGACTTATTCAAACATAGGAATTCAAGGCATGTGTGTTTATTGTAGGGTGTGGGTATTATACCCGGCACTTTTGAAATGTCATTTATTCTTCTCCATTCACACGGTACGGTGATAGAATTCTTGTTTATCTGAGAATATTTCATAGAAAATAAGTAATGAACATGATATGTTTGGACAGTATTGAGTACTCAGTCCAGTGGAGAAAGATTATTGTCTTATATATGGATAAAATATACTCTTGTGTCTATATATAGAGGGAGCACTATATATATAGAGAGAGAGAGAAAGAGAGACACAAGAGTGTATTTTGTGCTCGTATAAAAATTATAAAAGTGTAAAAAGTATAAAAGTGCTTCAGATGGTATATATATATATGTATATATGTGTGTGTGTGTATATATATATATACACCATCCGTAGCACTTTTTAGTATTCACTGGGTCACTGCTTAGTTTTCAGGCTCTGTCATCACAAGGGTCCTCGGAAAAGCAGTTCTCCACAATACTGGAGTATGTCAGAGTCAGTTGTGAGATAATGTCACAGATAATGCAACTAGTAACCATGTAGCACCATGGCTTGCGATTTATTATTTTTTAAAACTAATTTAGAAAAAACAGTAAATAATAAATTAGAGAAGATTTGAGATTTTCTGGCTAATATTACTACATTCATTCGTTATATTCTGATACGCTTTCTTGGGAGGAATAATTGTGACTATTAATATTGAAATGGAATTAGGACTTGTCCCCGGACGTGTGTGGCTGTGACTGTTACATCTGTCATGTATGTCACTGTTGGTGCCCTAGAGGTGGCTCCTACCCCTATAATAGAGCGTATTATCTCAGCTTTTCCTAGTCTCGAGGGTGTTTTAGAGCTCTTGAAACTTTGTCATGACTTGGGGGAGGATAAAGGCAGTTCGGCGGGATGGAAATTTGAATGGATATAAGCTGTTTGCACATCACCTCCCAGGGATAATGTTAGATCAAGGGTTTTACCCCTTTCAGACAGATCAATGCTGTTATAGGCTTAAGTAAGATCCCTTGAGAGGAAACGGGTTGGGCAGGGACTGCTGGCAGGCACTGTTTTCTTGTTTAGATTATATTTGATGAAAATCTTTACTTTGAAGTCATGCATTGGTTAGGAATTTCCCCCCAAGAGTTAGCGTTCTAAGTATTATCAAAGCAAATCTCATAATTTTGCTATGAAGGCACCAAAATTCCAGTCACCTCAGGGAGGAGAAAGGTGAGGCAGCCCTCTTTCTGAACTAAAAAAGGAAACACCTGTCTCTGAGAGGTGCTGATTTTTAGACATGATGACATTTATGTTAATGGGAAGGAAAATTAGATGTAGGCTTCTTGACAAATTTCCTCTGAAGTTTGAGCAGATTGTTCCCAGCATGATGCTATCATGTTGGCGTTTATAACTTAGGCTTTAGTAATCTCCATTTATAATAACCTCGTTTGGGGTAAAATGGAAATTGCCCTATTATTATACTTGTGGGACAGTGAGTGGAGTGAGCACTGGACTGAGAGTGTGAAAGTCTGAATTCTTAGGTAAGGTTTATTTGCTATGTAAAGATACTGGATGAACTGTTGTAAGCCTTAAGTATGTCAGCTCAACAATGAGGAGAGGGGACGAGGTCAGCTAATTTCAATCTGTGTCCCTCAGAAAATGTAAGGTTTCCTAGGACCCCTGCAAGGCCACCAAGAGAAGTGCTGAGTAGAAAAAATCCTTAGGGCGTGCTCCATGTTTCCACATCCACTTTAACTGGAACCTCCACTTTTTTCTTCTGTGGATAGTGGGCGTTCTTAGAACATTTTGTCTGGAGAGATAATTCTTTTGTTAATCTCTTTTTTTAGCAGTGAGCTAGATGATCTTCAACATTACTGCTGCACTAATATTTGATTACTCTGTTCTGACTGATAATTAAAACATTAATAAATTGACATATTAAATACTTTAGAAATTCAGTTTGTGATGTGTCCTGAATAAGTCAGACCAAAAAAAAAAAAAATGTCAGGAAAGACCGATATAAATATGTCATAAATGTTCAATGTTCAATTTATCTAAAAAGTAAGAAAAAGATGTTTAGCTTATTTTGTAGTATATCATGAATATTTTTCTGGAAATTGATTCTATTCTCAGAATAGAGCACCAAAAACTACAGGAAGTAACACTCTCTCACTCTGGGAGTGATTTACTGAAGGCTAATATTTTTAAAATGTATACTGACCAACATTGTTTTAATATCAGGTATCTGCGAGTCTGTTACTATTAGGCTATGGAAACAAAAAGCAAAGAAAACCCCTCAGCCTTGAAGAATAAAATCTAACAAGAAAGACAGACATACGAACAGTTAATTGCAAAGTAGTGAGGTATCTACATAAATAAAAACATATAACATATAATTAAAAAGTGGTAGTAAATATGGTCATCAAAAGCATAGGATCTGTGTTCAAATTTCAATTCCATTATTTATAATAGCTTATGGCTTCCAGTTTTATGACTTACTCCACTGATGGCTCTATTTTCTTCATTTGTAAAATGAGAGGAAAACAAGCCACCTTATAGGAGTTTTTGTGCCAATCAAATGTTACGTTATAATCAATGTTAAATGCTTGGTGCCTGTCTGCATTTACTACTACTTAAATGGTAGCTATGATTATTACACCACTTAAATGATAGTTTAAAATATATTGTTAGTTTACACATACTCATTACACATATTTATGAGGTACAGATTGATGTAGTGAGATGCGTAATGTTTACTGATCAGATCAGGGTAATTAGCATATTCATTGTCTCAAGCATTTATCATTGCTTTGTGTTGGAACATTCAATATCCTCCTTTTAGCTATTTGAAACTATATAGTTTATTATTGTTAACTGTAGTCATCCTGTAATGCTATACAACACTACAATCTATTTCTCCTGTCCAGCTGTAATTTTGTATTCTTTAACAAATCACTCCCTAGCTCTCCCTTCCCTCTATTCTTCCAAGCTTCTAATATCCTCTGTTCTACTTTTTACTTCTATCAGATTAACTTTATTATTTATTTTATTATTATTTTGCGACAGGGTTTTGCTTTGTCTCTCAGGCCAGAGTGCAGTGGTGTGATCTTGGCTTACACTAACCTCTGCCTCCTGGGCTCAAGTGATCCTCCCATCTTAGCCTCCTGAGTAGCTGGGACTACAGGCCTATGACACCAATTCCAGATGAATTTTTTATATATTTGGTAGAGACACGGTCTCGCTATGTTGCCCAGGCTGGTCTCAAACTGCTAGGATCAAGAGATCCACCTGCCTCAGCCTCTCAAAGTGCTGGAGTTACAGATGTGAGCCACCACGCCCAGCATAACTTTTTTTAGCTTCTACATGAGTGAGAACATGTGGTGATTATCTTTCTGTACCTGGCTTATTTCACTTAATGTCTCCCAGTTCCATCCATGTTGCCATGAATGACGTGATTTCACTTTTTTTAAATACCAGAATAGTATTCCATTGTGTATACGTATCATTTAAAAAAAAAACTTTTATTTTAGGTTCAGGGGTATATGTGCAGGCTTGTAATGTAAGTAAACTTGTCTCATGAGCATTTGTTGTACAGATTATTTCGTCACTCAGGTACCAAGCCCAGTACCAAAAATAACAAAAAATGGTTATTTTTTTCTGATCCTCTTGCCTCTTGCCACACTCCACCCTCAAGTAGGTCCCAGTGTCTGTTGTTTCTCCTGTTGTGTCCAAGAGTTCTCATCATTTAACTACCACTTATAAGACAGAATATGTAGTATTTGTTTTCTGATCCTGAATTAGTTTGCTAAGGATAATAGCCTCCAGTCCCATCTATGTTGCACAAAAGACATGATCTTGTTACTTGTTATGGCTGCATGGTATTCCATGGTGTATCTGTACCACATTTTCTTTATCCAATATGTTATTGATGGGCATTTAATTGATTCCATGTCTTTGCTATTGTGAATAGTGCTGCAATGAACATTTTTGTGCATGCATCTTTATGGTAAAATGATTTTTATTTCTTTGGGTATATACCCAGCAGTAAGCTTGCTGGGTCAAATGGTAGTTCTGTGATTAGTTCTTTGACATTCTTTTCACAATGGTTGAAATAATTTACACTCCTACCAACAGTATATAAGTATTCCCTTTTCTCCACACCCTCACCAACATATTACTTTTTGACTTTTTTTTTTTTTTTTTTGAGACAGAGTCTCACTCTGTCACCAGGCTGGAGTGCAGTGGTATGGTCTTGGCTCATGGCAACCTCCATCACCCAGGTTTAAGCGATTCTCCTGCCTCAACCTCCCAAGTAGCAGGGACTACATGTGTGTGCTACCACACCTGTTTAATTTCTGTATTTTTTAAAGTAGAGACAGAGTTTCACCATGTTGGCCAGGCTGGTCTCAAACTCCTGACTCCAGGTGATCCACCTGCCTCAGCCTCCCAAAGTGCTGGGATTACAGGCATGAGCCACTGTGCCCGGCCTACTTTTTAAAATTCAGTATATACTCATTTTGGTATACTCAGTGAAATGCAGTTCATACCATCGCTTTAACTGTGCACTGTGAATTCCTGCTAGGTAGGCCTGTCCCTTCATTGTATTAGGAGATGATATTTTCATTTCTCACAATTCACAGTTTAAAATAGAACATTTTCACAAGCCTTTCTTTTCATAGCTTTAACTGTACACTCATACCTGCTACTTACCATTCATTTACATGATGCGTGGGGTCCTGAAACCTGTTCTATCCTCTTTCTGATAAGCACTCTGTGAAATTGTCAGCTGCAGTTGCCTACTGCCATAGGAATGACAACTTCATGTCTACTGCCACATGGTAGAATGTAGATATTTGTGAACCATCTTGTATTTTAGCAGACTAAGCTCTACGTGAAGAGAATTTCCTCATTACTCAGTGGTCTCTTCCTGTTATTCTATTAGCATTTGACTTCTTAGCTTTTGATATGTACTTCTGTGTGGGCTCCATTACCTGTTTGTTATTTAAGTCTTACCGTGGGTGTAGGTAGTATGAGTTTTCTTGTCATAGTAACCAGAAATTCATTTTTATAATGCTGTTGTCAATTATGACTTTATGACTTTATTATATAAAAAGGCTCCACTTGTCGCATTTAATCAACCATGCATAGATGACTTTTTTTCTAGAATATTTTAGAATAAATTAGATATTGAATTCCAAACTGGTTTCTTTATTAATGAGTGTAGCAACAGCCTGAAATAAATGACCCTGCCTGTTTAATGAGTGTGGAGGCATTAATAATGTCCATCCAAAACCCAGAGTCGCTTCCGTTTGTCCATTATATCTTCCACTTTTTACTTTTCTGAGATAATTAGATTCAATTATAGAAATTTATAAAAGTAGAGCGCTCATATCCTGCATTTAATACTTTAAGGTGTCACGGTGGAGAGATCCACTGGCTTATTCTTTGTAGATTGAAATGGGTCCTTTAAATTTTGTTCAAAATCTTATAGCTTCTCCTACCAATGGCATTAATAATACTTTAAGAAAGGTGCTACATACCATCTATTCATTTCATTCTTGAAACACAGAATAGCAGAAGGGAGAGAACAATATAACTAATTGTTTTAATATCTAAGTTGAAAGTGAAAAGTGTGCTTTCAAGAAGGATTTACTGTATAGTGTTTCACTATAAATGATTGGGTTTAAATTATTAGTTTCATGTAATAATGTTGGCTTTACATAAAAGCAGAATGCTTACCAGTTGCTTACTTTGACATGATTCATAATGGCCTCACTGGATATCAGAATGATGACAGACATGCTGGTCTGGTATTTTCATTGCATTTCAGTGGGCTCATACCACATAGGGAATAGAATTAGGATTTTTACCCTTGTAGCTCAGTGAATGGAACTGCACAGAGATGCTTTGTGCCATGTGTGAAGTACTTGGAAAAATGCATTCTAATAAATATTTTATGAACCATCAATTTATTGAGAACTATTTTAGCTGCTTTTTTAAGTGGAGAAAATAACATTTTTAGTTTATTTTTATTCTTTGTGTAATATGCTTTTTTATTTTTTCATTTGATGGCTCTCTGGATGATTCAGGCAAAAGGGGAAAAAAAAAGACACACACGCACACACAGAGAGAGAGAGGGAGAGAGAGAGAGAGATGAGTATGGTTTAAAAATACCTGAATTGGCTGCTAGGCTTGAATACTCTAAGCTAATGATGTTCAAACAAGAGTGTATATCAAAGAAAATTTGAGGAGCTTTGTAAAACAAGAATGTTAAGTTATCTCAGACATCCTGTTTCAGAATCCTCCAGAGAAAGGGCCCTGAATACGTGTTTTCAAATAGATTTCAGGTGCCTCTGGCCTTTCATGCTGGCTAAGAATTACAAACCTATATCATATATTTTGTATGTGCACTTTTGATTTCTGTCTCATGATTTAAATTTTTTGAAAAATTCACATGACATAGGATCTTTCTAAATTTCCTGTTTCAAAGCTAAAATTTGATGGTATTCATGACTGTACATTCCCTTAGGTTTGTATTGCTCTTCAAATATTGCAGAGTGTCTTAGTCCATCCTCACAACCAGCCATACTGTGAGATAGACCATGGTCAATGCACATGGATGTGTAAGTTGGCTCACTGCACATGAGTACCTGGTTGAGGGAACATGTGGACCTCAAACCCAGTGCACACACTTAGTGTTAATGAGTATGCCTACACTAGGCTGGATTTTCCCAGAGGGGAGATCTTCTAATTCTCACAAAGTTGTGCCATGTGTTGGTGGCAGCCCTTCAGTAAGCAACCCAAGGATTATCATCCCTATTTAAGACACGAAGAGCTTGAGAGCTCAGAGAGGATCAATATTTTTTCCAAGGTTTCACCGTGATCAGCCCAAACTCATTTGGCTTAATCCAGTGTTCTTTCTATAAACACTGGAAATTATTCTTGCATATTCATTGAGATGCCCATGTAATTTCATCAAAGTTGTTTAGCAATGCTCTATTTGTTTATTAAAAGTGGTTCCTTGCCATATAAGAATTTGTTTTTCTTTTTGATCAAGAGCAATTTAGTCAACTTTGGTTGTGACTTGCATTTAAAAACAAAGAAGCATACAAACAAAACAAATTAATGGCCTGATAGCCTTCAACATTTCCAGACAATGCTAAAGGTCGAAATTTTAGGAGTCATTAAAATTTCTGGAGTTTTCATAAAGACAATGATAAAGACAAAGATTATCTTAATGATATATTGTCAGATACACTGGAAATAGTAGTAGGTTTGAGATGAGGAAACTCAATTTCTAGTCCTGATATTCTACCTAGCTTCATACTTGCATAATCCAGTTTATAAGCTCCCCTGTAAGACAGAGACCAGACTGTGTTTATGTCTTTATTAACACACCATAAATAGTGAATATGAATAGCAGATGAAAAGTTCAACACCAAGAAAATCTCATACCTACTCAACAGGCCCTGGTGTCCCCTTCTGGGCTGGCTCCCTGGGTCACTACAGCCTGTCTTTACTTCTCAGCAGCAGTTCACCTGAAAGGACTGGCAAGAGCTAGACCTCTCAGCCACAGAAAGGGGAGACTTTTTTCCCCTCATCTTATTTTAAGACCTATCTTCATAATCTTCAATTTATGCTCCAGGTTTTCTTTCTTTCCTGAATTATTAACAATAGCAGCATCCATTCACTATAGGACAAACCTCAGTTCTACCCAGAGGGATGTGGCATGTTCCTACAGACCCGACAACACAGTCAGTTTGGTCAAATATTAGTATATTAGTTAAAGTCAGACATAAGCACATTAATCAAAGTCTGAGTATATGGTTAGGCTTTGTGTCCCCAGCCAAATCTCATCTTGAATTGTAATTCCCAAGTGTTTAGGGAGAGACCTGGGAGGAAGTGATTGGATTATAGGGGCAGTTTCCCCCATGCTGTTCTCATGATAGTGAGTAAATTCTCGTGAGATCTGATGGTTTTATAAGCGGTAGTTTTCCCTGCACTGGCACTTCTCTCTCTTATTGCCATGTGAAGAAGGTGCTTGCATCCCCTTTGCCTTCTGCCATGATTGTAAGTTTCCTGAGGCCTCCCAAGCCATGCAGAACTGTGAGTCAATTAAACTTCTTTTCTTTATAAATTAGGCAGTCTTGGGCATTTCTTTATAGCAGTGTGAGGATGGACTAATACACTGAGTTATTTCACCTTAAATGTGAGTCCAGTATAAAATACTGCAGTTATACCACGTTTAGTCTAGTTCTCTATATATTTCTTCTGAAGATTTTGAGTAATGTGTGTCCATCTCAAGAATCACTTTTTATGTCTTTCTATTGTCAATTCCTAATATGTTAAATGAAGATGAAAAATCCTTTATAAAGTTTTTAAGGGTCAAATGTAATGTACAATATACTATACAATTTAAATGGTAGATTTAATGTAAATTCTAAGTAACTTTTCATAAATGTATAAATGTATTCATGTATTTCAGTTTAACAAACACTAAAATAGTAATTATCACATTTCATGCACTATTTTAAATGTTTTTAAAATAATAACACACTTTATCTTTATGCCATCTCTTTAAAGTCCTAGAATTATTTCTATTTTATTTGCTCTCTGAGACTCAGAGAGGTTAAGCAATTTGCCCAAAGTTACACATTTTGCTATGCTGCAGAAATAACCAAAGTAAGTTAAGAATGTGTATTTACTTGTATGCTGGTTAATTTTATGTTTCAATTTGGCTAGGTTATAGAATGTCCGGATATTTGTTCAAACATTGTTTCTGGATGAGATTAGCATTGAATTGGTGAACTCTGTAAAGCAGATGTCCCTGCCCAACGCAAGTGGGTATCGTCCAATTTCTCCAGGGCCTGAATAGGACAAAAAGCAGAGAAAGGGAGAATTTACTCTCTCTGCCTGACAGCTTGAGAAGCTTCATATTGTCCTGGCCTCAGACTAGGGCTTATGCCATTGGTGCTTCTTGTTCTCGGGTCTTTAGACTTGCTCTGGAACTATACTGCCAACTTTCCTGGGTCTTCAGCTTATAGACCACAGGTCATTGGACTTCTCAGCTTCTCAGTCTTCATAACTGTGTGAGCCAGTTCTATATATATATATATATATATATATTCATATTCTATTGGTTCTGTTTCTCTGGAGATCCCTAACATTCCTTGCATCAGATTTTGTTTAATGTAAACAATTATCCAAACATATAAATCACCAAGAAAACAATGATCTATGTTTTTTCAGATGCCGGTTGTGTATGACCTGTTATTGAATTTTTATGTATATCAATTGCTTGTAGAAAACAAAAATAAGGCTCTTATCTTTAATTTAGGACCTTGCTCCTTAAAGTGTGACCTCCAAGACTAGCAACATATGCTTCACCTGAGCGTTTGTTGGAAATGAGGACTCTCAGGTTCACCCAGACCTATTGAATCAGGCTCTGCATTTTACCAAGAGTCAAGATGATTCGCATGCACATTAAAGTTAGAGAAGTGCTGGTCTGGAGTAGTATATGTTTAAGTACTAACATAAAACTATGATTTCACACAGGTGTAAGCAGCTATTTACCATATGTGCCCAAAGAGGAGATAAATACATTGGCATACCTAGAATGCATATGCAGCATAGCACTGTTCATCAGCTGGAGAAATCTGTGCTAGTAAATGGTGTTTACTGTTCAAAACATTCCTCTTTAAAATTTCTTCTACCAATGCAGACATCCCAGAGCATCATTTTCAAGGTCCATTTCAAGGCCTCGTAGACCTTACATGAGGAGCTCATGTAATCCATTCCAGAGCATAACTAGTAGATCTGCTTGTGAACGGGCTCATAAGCTCGTTTGTGTTATCCAGGTGATTTAAACTCTTCTATGACATTACTTGTGTGTTTCAGATTCTTGGTGCTTTTCTGCCTCCTGGTTTACACTTTGACTCTTCTCTTCCAGCCAAGCAGATTTCTGACTCCTAGCTAGGTACAGCCACTCCTCCTGTCTGGCTCAGACTTCTGTGGACTGGGTTCTGGTCTGAATAGTCTTGCCAAGTTTTTCTTGTGTCTTTTTGTCCTGCTTGAACACCCTAATACTCATATGACCACCCATCTCCTGATTCTGAAAATTGTATTCTCTAGCTATGCCTGGCAGTGGACTCTACTCTCAGTGCTCACCATAGTTGCATGGATGATATCTATAGGGCTATTCATACACTCTTGGCTGCCCCCAGCTTCTGATTTTGCCCTTCCAGGCTTGCTCTGCCTCACGTCAGTTCACAAACCATCAGCATCCCTTGCCCTGCGCATAGAAAGAGGCAGTGTAGGTACTTTTTATTGTGCCTGAGCATGAGAACACAAATGTACTACAAACAAGGTGAGGCTGTGAACACATTCAATTATGGGAAGATGATTTTTAATTCTTTTATTGCTGTTAAAACAGCCTATTCTGCCAAAGAAAAACATGGACAAAGCACAGTCTAATTGGGTTAATAGAAAACACTTGAATTGGATATTTTATGACCCAATCAGCTGCTTAAATGAAATAATGTGCCTCAAGCTCCTAGTATAATTTCTGGTCCACAGTATGTGTGTTAACAAATGCTAGTTTTCTTTCCTCTGGCCGTCAGGATAAATAAAATAGAAAGGTATTCCTCTGATGCAGTGGATAAACCTGGCTTTCGTGTCTATATTCTAAATCTGTTTTCCTAGGGGCATGTTTTGAGCATCATAAGAAGAATCTGAGGCTGATAACTTCCACTGGACAGTGCAATCATTACAGCCAGCAGCACATCATCAAGAAAAGTTTGTTGTTGTTGTTGTTTGACAATGGTTTTACCATAATTGGTAAAAGCTCTACAGAACAGTCTTTGCAAAACCCAGGGTCGCTGTAGGAGTGTGATGCCAGCTTGTGAACGAACAGTATGTATGCATTCTGATCAACTTGATTCAAATAATTGAGCATCTGGTTATGCAGATAACGGAGAGCATTTGTCCAGACACCTGGCGTGTGCAAATTGCTTCTCATTTTTCTGCTTGCAAATTAGGAATCCAAGACCCCTGCAAGGTTATGAATAAATAACACGGCTTACAGACCAAAGTTATCATTAAAATAAACAAGCTCTAGCTCAAGCTTTAACAAGCCAGCCACTCTGCAAGTAGTGCATTCCCAGTTCTTCATTGTCATCTTTGTGGCTTATGTTCACCAGTAATTTCTTTCTTCATTTTTCTTAAGGGATTGTCTTCATTTTTCCATTTTGATGGCCTTTGGCAGTTGATGGATAAAGAAAATACAGCTTACTATAGTGAGCTTGGTTGATACAATCATCAAGTAAGAGGACCTTGATTTTCTACCCCTTGTAAAACATCTTAGGAAATAGTTGATCCTGAGCAAAATTATGAGGAAGTGCATCCTCCCATTCCATGAAGTTCCCCTTTCTCTATGCTGACTTTGTCTTTTGGGAAATTGTCTCTCTCCAGTAATTTTTTTTTTCTTCTTCTCCCTTCTGGAAACTTAGTTTCAGGAGATATGCAGAAAAAAAAAACATACTAATGAGCAGACAGCTGTTAAAATAGTAATATGTTCCTTTTAGCAGAAACATTGATATTTTAACCTCAGACAAAAAAAGCTACATGTTAAGAAAAAAAAAATCTGTGAATTTCAAAATTTTAGACATTAATGAGCAGGCGGAAAATGTATTTTGATAGGGGAAGAAGATCTGAAGTTTCATGAACGTTACTCTTCATAGGCTACTTGCTCTACCTACACAAAGGCTATACTTCTGGGATGGAAAGCCAGGATTTAAGGGAAATGGTGAGAGAGACGAGTGGCAATCTGTGAGGATCAGTGGAGAAAAAAAGAAAGGAGAATATTTGTGTGATGATGAGGGGTTGAAGTTAGCTTGCTATGTAAAGACATTCTTTCTGAAAAATGCTAAGTCTTTATGGAAAAGCTCCATGATGTTATTTATTTTGCTAGTCTTTTCTTTCATGCTAGATTTGTTTAAAGTAAGCACTTTGGCACAGAAATTAAAACCTAGGCAGTAAAGTCTAAGTAATCAGATGTAGTGTATTAGCAAGCCTCCCAGATGGGCCCCCAGTAACTCTTGTCTCTTTGTATCCATGTCTTTGTGTAGTCTTTCCTGATAGTGAATATTGTTGACCACGTGACAAATGGATATTGTAACAGTGATGGTATGTGACTTTCTGGAAGGTGAGGCTGTAAACCCACTGACCCTTCTGTCTCATACTTTATTGCATCACTTGCTCTAGAGGAAGCCAGGTGCCATGTGATGAGTACACAAGCAGTCCATGGAAAGCCCATAAGAAGTGGAAATGAGATCTGTCAACAAGCTCCAACTTGCCAGTCTTATGGATGACAACATTCCCAAAGCAGATCCTCCAGCCACAGCCAGACTTCAAATGACCACAGCCCCACTGATATTTTGATTCCATTCTCATGAGAGACCCTGAGCCAGAAACATCTAACAAAGCTGCTCCCAAATTCGTGACTCCCAGAGGATATGAGGGATAATAAATGTTTATTGTTGTTTTAAGCTAGTAGATTTTGGGGCAGTTTGTTATGCAGCAGTAGAAAATGAATACATATGTGTAAGGCAAGAATCCAGGCTAGAGGTTTAGCCAGAAAAGTCAATAAATTAACTAAATAATTGTGACTCAGGGGCCTGTCATGACCCAGCATAATTTCAGACATTGCAGTTAGAATAAAAAGACCCCACAAAATCCCCATCTACAGATAAGGAAAAGAGCAAGTAGAGAGATATGCTTATATTTTGCAGATATTATAAGCTGTAGAAAGGAGAGAACATTGTAAGGTAGACCAGATAGTTAATCACTTGTGGAGAAGATAGCACCTGAGGTGTCCCACAGAAGAAGAATTAAGAATAGATTCAAGAGAGGTTTTCTTGATGGGAAAAAATATGACCAGAAGAGATGGTGATAGAAATGAGCAAGCTCATTGTGGGAGGTTTATGGTGTGTGTGTGTGTGTGTGTGTGTGTGTGTGTGTGTAACAGCCTTTAATGTTAATTTCTTATCTTGGAACACAATGTGAGAAATAGGAAAATATTTAAAATATTTATGTTAGAAATCATCTTGGAATGAGATGCTAAGAAAATAATTTGGTTTTAGACTAGAGAATAAATTGAGAGTGAGGTCACTGAGGGAATGAATTTCATGGTGATCCAGGGTTGAGAGAGATTTCATTGCGGGTAGTAGGAATAAAAAGGAAGGGCAAATTATGAGAAGGCAAAAAAGACGTCATCAAGACCAAATGACTTTCTCTCTTCCCCTGGACTGCAAACACCATGGCATCAGAAATGGTGTCCCCATTGCCTAGCACATAATTGGCATTAGTAAATGCTCAATACATATTTATTGGATGCATAAACAAAGTAGGACCAGTCCTTGGCAGAGATGTCAATAAATAGTTAATCAATAGTTGGCAGAACTGAGGCCTCAGAAAGTATGAACAGCTCCCATCCAAGTCCATCCTCCCGTTCACCATTATCCTGTTTGCTTAATACATTCGATAATGTTGGCCTTCCTTCAGGGGTGAAATGGGGTCGTGTTACTCACACCGTCAGGGTCTTTCCTCATGATAGTTTCTTCCGACTGGGCTGACTACTCCTGTGTTAGTGATGTGAGAAGATACGGGATAATTTTCTTAGCATCTGCCTCTCCTATTAAATTGCAAATAAGCTCCACTAGGAGAGCGACTGTGTCTGTTGAAATCACCATCATATCTCCAGTGTGTTTTATTGCACACATCTAAACTGATGTGGTTTGAATTTGTGTCCCCACCCAAATCTCATGTCAAATTGTAATCCCCAGTGTTGGAGGAGGGGCCTAGTGGGAGTTGATTGGATCATGGAGGTGAATTTGGATCATGGAGGCAGATTTCTCCCTTGCTGTTCTCATGATAGTGAGTTCTCATGAGATCTGTTTGTTTAAAAGTGTGTAGCACCTCCCACTTTGAATCCCTACTCCAGCCATGTAACATGTGCTGCTTCTCCTTCCCCTTCTGCTGTGATTCTAAGTTTCCCATGGCCTCCTCAGTCATGCATCCTGTGGAACAGCCTGTGGAACCATGAATCAAAACTTCTTTTCTTAATAAATTACCCAGTCTCAGGTAGTTCTTTATAGCACTGTGAGAACAGACGAATATGTAAGTGAAAGATGAGATATCATCTATTTGTTTTTCTGGTCCTTCACAGTAGAGTCCACAGCATCTATTTCTCTTCTTGAATAGTTATTTATCTCATTTCTCATATTCCATCTGTAAAAAAAAAAGAGCTTAACATAGTAGTGCTGAGACTGACATCATTAGAAGGTCTGCTTGTGTGGTTGGCCCTTGGTTGGTGGCAGGAACTTAAACTTCTGGAGGACTCTCATCATTCCCTTACTGATAAGAGTGGCTCATGGTGCTGAAACTGTGCAATAAAAAGGTTCATGCTGAGCACCTGCCTGCTTCCTTCTGGGAGTCTGGAATTTTGTTACATGTCAGGCAGAGGGTGTCTACATGGTCAGCCCTCAATAAACCTTGGGTACTGAGTCTCTAATCAGCTTCCTTGTAGACAATATTTCACGTGTGTTGTCACAGTTCAGTACTGGAGAAATAAGTGACTCCGTGGGGTGGGGAGTCCTGGGAGCTTGTGTCTCATTTCCTCTGGGCTCCTCCTCATATACTTTTTCCTTTTGCTGATTTTGTTTTGTATCTTTTTACTGTAATAAATTATAGTTGCAGGTACAAATGTATACTGGGTCCTATGAGTTCTTTTAACACATCATAACACTGATGGGTTCTTAAGAATCCATGACTAACTGTCCATTGGAAACTGCTGTCAACATTGCCTTAAAATATATTCTGAATATGCCTGTTTATCTCGTCCATGGTTTCCACCTTTACCAATACCATTATCATCTTTCTCCTAAATCACTCATCCTCCCAACTGGTCTCCTTGTTTCCAGTCCTCTTTTTCTGCAGTAGAGTGGAGTGAACTGAAAAATCCATAAACATGTCCTGTCATTTTTGTTGTCAAACTCTCTAATGACCAGACATCACATTCAAAGAGAAAGCAAAGTGTTCATAGTGACCTAAATAACCTGGCTCCCCATTGCCTCCCGCCTTTATATCCTCCTCCCTTGTCATTCACCTCACTCCAGCCATATGGGTTTACCCACTCTTCCTCACAGACATGTTCCCCCTCAGAGTCCTGACACTCACAGTCATCTTGCCCTAGAATGGTCGGTCCAAAGGTTCCTGTATGGCTCATTCCCTCACCTCTTTTAGATGTTTTACCAAATCCGTGATGCCCTCCCTGGCACTTTGCCTAATGTCAGTCTCTCCTTATACTCCCCCATCCCTCTCTACTTCTTCTGCTTAACCCTTATTATCAACCTACTACAAGTCTCATTTATTTATCTTGTTTTTTGTCTGTTTCACTCACTAGAATGTAACCCTCAGGAGGGCACAGATTTTTGTCTATTGTGCTCACTGCTGAATCTCCAGTGCTTATGATAGCTTGTGACATACAGAAGGTACTCATTAAATGCTTGATGAATTAAAATATACATAAATGAATAATACATGACCCAGCCCCAAGCTTCATCTCCATTGTACAGTCTTCTTCACTTGCCCAGAGAATTTTGTATATACTTATTTTTCATTATAATTTATCTAATTCTCCTTGTCTGCTACAATCAGAAAGGATTGGCACTCATTTTCTAATTGTTCTTGTGCCCCATACACCTATAACAGTGCCTGGCATGTTGTAATTGTTAAAAACAATACTCATCATTTTTTAAATGACTGAATGAATGAATAAATGATTTTTCTTATGATGTCAAATTGTTCTACAAAGGAATATTCCAAATTATACTGCAGTATATGAGTGTACCAGTATATGAATGTACCAGATTCACTAAAGATAAATCAGGATTTGGGTTTGTTTTTTGTTAATATAAGCATACTGAGTGGTAACATTTATTTCTGTTTGCTTATTTCTTTAATCGCTACTGTTTAACTGTTTTCAATTCTTTTTCTTAAGTTTACACTTACATTCTGCTTGTAGCATTTTGTAGCTTATATTAGAAATCATGAGAAAACAATTTCCAAAGAATATGGAAGTTAACTGTTTCTTTGCATCACCAGCATTAGGGAGTATGTGAGTCACAGACCCACATGCTTCCAGGGGCCTGATAGGCAGCATAAGTGAGCAAACCTCCAGGTCAGTGTCCAGGCCCTGAAGACGGGAAGTGCATTTTTCACAGCCCACAGCTGGCGTTCAGTACGGCCAATGGGTGCCACGTGGGAAAGCAGGCTTGATGCTGCCAAAGTTCCTTTTTCAAAATTAAACCTTTCACTTTCTTAGTTCTGGAGATGAAAATACATAGTAACACATGTAGTAGAACTATTTCCTAAAAGACAATGCGATGGTAAAAGTACTGCAATCAGGGATAATAACATGAGAAGCTGTGATATTGATTCACCACCCTTAGAAGTGTTGAACGTAGTGTGTGCTTCATATTCCAGTCTCCAGGAAGTGTTAGAATGGCTTACGATGATTAAGAATTAATTTGTGTTTATTCTTTTCCCCCTACTCTCTATCATATTTCCAAATTATAATGATTATAATGATAATTGATGGGAGGCCACTCATCTGTTTGGTTTGGAATATGATGATTCATTACAGCCACTATCAAATTCCTAGCCAATATGTAGCAGAAGCTTTTGGCTAGCAGAAAGCACAAGGTGTACACATTTGATGTACCACACAACACAGCAGATAGCCCATTTGCATTGCCAGTTGTGCTACACAAACACTTTCCACTTTCCTGGAATTATTTGAAATAAAACAAGAGTTATTGCTAAAATCTCTATTCTGGAAAAAAAAAAAAAAAATGCCATGTTTTCGAAGAGTTTCTTGCCAGAGAAGGGGAACAACATTAATAATACAGGCTGGTCTATCATTCGGATAGTTCCCTTGGTGGTCAATTAGAGCTGGCATCCTAGAGGGAGCAGCATCTGGTATACAGACTTTAAGCTCTCTGCTGGCAAAAGAAGATCTAGAAGCAGTTGAGTGTATATTGGGACTCTTCCTAACTTTTCTCTAGGTAGTATTATCAAAGCTTAATGCTTGCCAATTACTTTGTGGTTATCATTTTACAACTTTTCTTTTTTTAATTTCTGAAAGTTTATATGGCTACTTAGGAGATGCCATGACATAACAAGAGCCCGGATATGTCTTTTTTTGTGTGCAAATATCCCAGGTGCTTATGCACTTCTTTAAATTCCAGAGGAACAGCATTTGTCAGGTTTAGAGCTCTCAGCCAGTTACTGTGGAAGAATACAAAACAGAGAGAAGTTTGGTTTATCATGCCTAACAGAAGGTGGCACCAAAAATATCTAATAATGGTTTATTTAGTTTTACTTAGGACGTGATTGTTATGTTGGAATATAAAGAAAATTACTCAGAATCATTTTCATAACACCAAGTAATCACTGTATTTTATCACAGTACCATTCTCCTGTTGTCTAAACATTATTGCCTTATTTATCACACCAGTACCATCATTTTCATATTATGCCTCTGTTTATTTCCACTTTCTCAAGCAAAACAATAAGTAAACTAAGTTGCCTTTAACTTTCATTGGACAAAATTATCCAATAATTAACTTTATTACTTTTTAACTTAAATATTTTCTAAATTTAGAATTCAATTCTTGATGTTTAAATGGGATCTCATTTTGTATATGCCCTGGTAAAAGAGATACGACTATTTAGGAAGCGTTTACAGCTCCTTCTTAAAGATAAAACTAAAAAAGAAGAGCACAATAATGACATACATAAATGCCTGCTTATTTGTTTGCAAGAATATATGAGATTCAGAGCCTAGTAGATTCATACCTAGTAGCAGATATGAACAGAGTAGTTTGAAAGCATTCATTGTTTCTACAAATCAGCCTTATTCGGTGAATATCAAATTCAATTTTTTACAAATAAAAAAATAAGTTTCAGAAAGATTAATAAGTTGGCCATTGAGCTAGTAAGAAACAGGGCTATTTATACTTCACTATTTGAAACTTCTCTATTTAAAACTAAATCTTCTCTTTGCATAAATGGCAGAAAGATTCAGGATAAATCTATGTAGATAAATTAACTACATAGTGGCACATAGGCTTGTGACATTGCAGAGAAGTGCAGCAAACTCATTTACTGTCATAACAGTTATGTTCTATTCTGCCTTAGTTGCCCTTTATAATGGAATTGATTTTTTTTAACTCACAGCATCAAATTTCTCTACATGAGTTCTGTGTCCTTTAAAACAGACACCTTGGGGATGCTGAGCATCAAGAAAATGAGCCAAATGTTTCCACAGCTCTTCCCTTTCAGTTGCCTTGGGAGTGCCTGCCACTTTCTTTTTAACATTTTCAGTGGTGACAACTCTTCAGTATTTGATGGCTGTTTTTTTTTTTTCTTAATGTGAAGAGAAAAAAAAGAAAAAAAGCTATCTAGAGCTAAGTCTAGAAAATATGGTGAAAATTGCATTATTTAAGCTCCAATTCAAATGTGTTTATAAAATAACAACCATGATGCTTCCCTCCCTCCCTCCCCCATTCCGTCCTTCCCTCCCTTCCTTCCTTCCTTCCTTCTTTCCTTCCTTCCTGCCTTTGCTTCCTTCCTTCCCTTGCTTCCTTCCCTCCCTTTCTTTCCCCTTCCTTCCCTCCCTCGCTTCCTTCCTTCCTTCTTCTCTTCCTTCTTCCCTTCCTCTTTCCTTTCTTTCTTTCCTCCTTCTTTCCTTCTCCTCCTTCTCCATAAATCATATGTTTCTATGAAGGAAATTTCAAAAATGTTATCAGGATAGAAAATTATTGAAATAATCAAATATCTTCCTAAGTGACAATTTTAAATACTAATACTTTGAGAAGGAAATGCTGGTGTGTTCATTTATCTTTGAGTCAACTCTAGTGAAAATACTTTCTCTGGTTATGTTTTACTGTTTAAAAACCTCTCCCAAACATAGTGGTGTTAACCCACAATTATTTTACTATGCGCACAGTTTTGTAGGTCAGAAAACTGGGTGGGACTTCACAGGAATGGCTCATCTTAGATCACGACAGCTGGGGCCTCTTCTGGGTGGCTCTATGGGCTGACGATGGCTCAGATGGGGCCATTTATCTGCCGCCTCAGTTCTGGCTTTTGTAGGAATTTCTTAATTTTTCTCCACATCCAAGTTGTCTTATTTTCATTCACTCACATGTCTAGAACCCGGCTTAGATGGGTGGAATCTCTGGGGCTGACTGGTCTCCTTTCCTGATGTGGCCTTCCAAAATGCCCAGCTTCAACTTCCTCACAATGTGATGGTTTCAGTAGCTGGGTTTCTTACCCAGTGGCTAGCTTTCCCCAAAACAAGAGTTCCAAGAAGCAAGAAGTAGGAGTTGTTAATCTCATAAGACCTGGACCAGAAACTAATGCAGCATCTTGTCTGCCATATTATGTCAGTAAAATCATTAACAGAGCCTGCTCAAATTCAAGGGACAGAGACATGAACTCCCAAAACTCAGTGAGAGGAGTATCAAAGAATTTCATAGCTACCTTTAATCCACCACAAAACCTACAAGTATCCAAATAGATAGGAGACATATTCTTCCCTGGATTTTTCTCTGTCTTGAAAACATCAGAGATATTCAGGGTGCTATATGAATTAAAGAAGAAATGTTAAGCATAGATTTGCCTCAAAATACTGCAGGTATATGCTCAGAATCTAGATATATTTATTTTAGTATAGAGCTGGTTCTGGTTAATTTTTATGTCTACATAGCTGACTCATTAGAAGATTTTTGGACTCTTTATTTCGAGAACAATCGCCTGACAAATTAGTGCAGTTTACTTATGCTGAGTTATAAATCATGTATTCCTCTCTACTTTGCTTAAGTTCATCTCTTTCCCTGAAATATCCTGCCCATATCCATGCTAGCTTTGCTGTCTGAAATTCCTATCCATCCACAAAAATCCATGTCTCCCATTAAGCCTTTTCTCATCCCCAAACCAGATATTTTCTTCCTTTCATGTAAGCCTCCATAATACTTTTTGGAGGGAGGGGATTCTGTGTTATTATTCTTCTCATACTTTACTTTGAATTAAAGCCATTTATTTATTTATTTATTTTCCTCTCACTCCTGGCAAGCTCTTATGAGGCAGGACAACTTACCATTTATTTTTCATCTGACATCATTTTTAGTGCTGTGCCTTGTCCACAGTAGGTGCTTGAGAGGTATTGCTCAAAGTGAAGAATTGAAATATTTATATATGAGAATTTCTGTTGATTTTGCTACTTTTATAGAAAGATCCATTACCTAAAGGCGGTGATAAATTGAGTACTTACTCTGGTTAGGATGATGGTGATTACCTGATATACAACATCCATTGAGCAACCATGAAGAATCCTGGCACTTGCCTAAACACCATGCTAGGCCAAAAAGCAATCAAAGTTTTCTCATGAAGAAAAATTCATTTTAGTGGGGGAATTAGACATCAGATAGCAAGTAGATAACCATTTAGTTGAATTATGCTAAGTTCCATTAAAGAGAGGCTGAGTGTGCTAGCAGTGGGTAGAATAGGGAGATCTAACCTATCCAGAAGGGTATTTAGGGAAGGCTTCCCTCTGGAGGTGACTTTTGAGCTGAATTCTGAAGGACAACTGGTAATTAACAAAAGGGAGAGGACAGGTGGCAGTCTGAGACTTGAGCGGGTAGGACACATGCCTTGTTGGAAAATGGAGAGGAGTGATGTTTGTATTGAGATCTGAAGGATACATAGGAGCCAACAGGGTATGGAGTGGAGGGAGCCAATATCAGGCAGATGAGACAGTATGTGGAAAGGATGTGGGGTGGCAAGAAACATGGAACATGAGACAGGCAGAAAGATGGTCAATGGGGCATGGGAGAGACTGGCTGAGGACCTGGGTCACTTTGTGGCAGGCCCCTCATGGACCACACAAAAGATTATTAATTGGCTTTATGCCTAATGTAAGAAGAAGGCATTGAAATAATTTAAGTAGAGACGTGCCCTGTTCAGATTTGTGGTTTCAAAAGAATATCTTCATTATAACAATTTAACCACACTTTAAAAATCAGAAATTTTCCCAGGGTCAGAAAATTTGAATGACAAAGCAACAAAGGCAGAACGTAAATTCAAGCTCTCAGATTCAAAACTCAGAGTTTTTGTTTCAAAGAGGGTTGGGAAGTGCCATTTTCCCTTAAACTTAGGGGTGATCTATTTCATGTTTCAGACATGTAGCCTACATTTCAGGTCCATTAAGACCTGAAATGGCTTTCCGTCTGCTCCCCATCCACATCAGACACAGGGATGTGGTTAGAGAAGGTATACAAACAATGACAGCACTGGCTCTAGAGAGGAGTTTACAGCTATGAAGTCTAGGCAGCATTTCCTGGGTATTAATGTTCTCTAGAAAGTCTCTTTTTTTCCCCCTACACCATGAAGAGGCAGGCGGTGGTCCTCTCTTTAGTGTCATTGTAGAGTAACAATCTGCATATAGACACACCAGAAACTATGAAAAAAAGCCTGGTTTAGGAATTAAAAAGACTTAGATTAAAATTCTGACCTGGCTTAAAGTCCAAAATCCTGGACTAAAATGACTAGGTCTGCGGCATTCTTAATTTCAGTGAGCTTAAGGTTTTCCACCTGGAAAAAGAATGTGATAATCCTGACTCCAGGGGCATCCCGTGAGGATGAATAGAACATTGCTACTGCAAAATCTCTTCAGTCTATTAGTCTGTAAATGATCATGATTATTGTTGTTATTACTATTTTATGTTTTGTGTCCTTTGTTTACTGGAGCAGATATTGCTATTTAAAACCCACTTAACTTTTGTTCCTCTTCATAACATTTCTTTGTGTGATAGACAGAAAAGTCCTCCTACCCCTACCCAACCAAGTTGACCACATCATAACTCCTGGAACCTTTAAACAAGTTATATAATGTGGCAAAAAGGACTTTGTAGAAGCAATTAGATTAGAGGTTTTGAAATAGGAAGACTCTCCTGGATTATTTGTGTGGGCTGTATGGAATTACATGGGTCATTGTAAGAGGGACTCAGGTGGGTCAGAGTTAGAGAGAAACATTGGAAGATGCTATGCTGCTGGCTTTGAACATGGTGGAAGGAGCCACCAGCCAAGGAATGCAGTGACTTTTAGAAACTGAAAAGGGGACAAATTCTCCCCTAGAGCCTGCAGAAGAAACCTAGCCCTACTAACACCTTAATTTTAGCCTGGCAAGGCCCATTCTGAAATTCTGACCCCCAGAACTATAACTTGTGTTGTTTTAAATCAGGACTATTGTGGTGATGTGTCATGCACAATACACTATGAAACAATGAATTTTAGCCAGCAAAATTTTTATGTCCCATATTTTTGTGCAGGAGGGCATTTTGTTTATGTGTATGGGGCTTTAATAACTATCTAATTATATTGATTTTTGATGCTTTCATTATTTTAAAAAGCATTCATTGAATCTAAATTTAACCCAGTAATTGCTTTCTTTCTTCCTTTCCTTATATTATTTTTTCTTGTTTGTTTTAACGGTAACCAAAACATAAAAATAATACACTAGAAAGTCTCTTGAGAGGAGGATTTCTTAAAATGCTGCTCTATCTGGCATGATGAAGCAACTACTCCACCAACTAAATTTGTAACTGGAAAGCAGAAAGTTCTTCGAAGTTCACACAGAATAAGAGCCTGGCCTCCCGGGCAGGAGGATGCCATCTGTCGTCACCATGGCTTTCTGCCAGAATGATTGCTTCCTCATCCCTTCTAGGGAGGAGATTTTTAGGCAAGAACTACCAGCACAATCTACTCTAATAAATTTGAGATTTTAGAATTTTTTCTTAATTCTGTATTTTTCTTGGTATTGAATGGTTTAGTTAACAGAAATAAAATGTATTTTTGTTTTTGTTCTTTGCATCTTTTCTTACTCTGTGGGCATATAATCACCTTAACTTCTACCTAAAGCCATTTGCTCTGCAGCTAGTAGGAGGACTTTCTTGCTTGGCTGGACATAAACCCTCTATGTGCCATTTTTAAAAAATTCCTACCTCTGATGAATAAACAGACAGCCATACGAATATAGTATTAAATTCAATATAAAAAGAGAAAATGGGGAAAATTTTAGCATACTATTAGGAATTGTATTTTTCTAAATGTTTACTAACTTTCTGTATGTTATGCTTAGCCCATAGAGTCTTCAAGACCATGACAACACTCTGGAAACAAAATGCCAAGAAGAGATGTTAATGTTCTTTATTGTTGAACACTGCTCTTAGAATCACAGTTAATTTTATCTTCTCTGGGAATAAACATATAAATATATCAATACTGCTCCATTTAATTAATAAAGCTATCAGTACTGTTCCATTTAATTAATAAAGCAATTATTTCTATTGATAAAGAAAACTATTTGCTTAGAATGGTAGCTTAAGTCAACCCTATGAGCAAAAAAGCTACTTTAGTTGAAATTTGTTTTGGTGTCTGGTTTGCTACAATAAAATTGACATTTCTCTAAAGTCATATTTTCCCTGCTGAGTGCTAAGGTTGTAACTGTGACAGTTAAGCTGTTTACGTTGGAGCCCTTTAATAATTTTTATTGTCTTCCTGTCTAAACTTGCTTGAAGTATGCAATAAACTTTCAATATTTAACACAGAGCCTTGCTTACCTTGGTAGGGAGGGGGCAAATTTCTTTCAAAACAGGGTTGTAGCATATTGCATGTGGTTTGCAAAATCCCATATGTAATTCTGATTCAGGGCTCCTTCTACTTCCTCCCTACTCCCAGTATGAAAAGTGTCTCTTTAGAGTATCTTTTAGTTTGTGACAAACTTTAAAGTAAATAAACTATCCTTTCAATGAGGTGTAGGATGATACCAAATGTCATAATTCCAATAAATTGGAAAAATAACTGTGATTCTAAGAGCAGTATTCAACAACTTTCTAGAAAATAACTTTCTAGAAAAAAAAAAGTCTGAACAGGTGTCTCAAAAGTGTGATAAAAGAGGGACTATATTAGATGCTGTCAGCACTCTGTCTATATCTTCTCACCTTTATCTGTTCAATGCTCTCTGACCAAATTCCAACTGCATTTCTCTGCCAAAGGACTTTCTCCACATCCTACAGCTCATTTTGCTGCCCATAAGGCAAGCCGGAAGAGGCAGAAATTATTGCCCTGTCTAGAAACAGCCTTCAACTAATGACTAACAAGGGCTGTTGTACAAATAACCCAGCTTCAGCATTCCTCAGGTGGGATACACCTGAGACACTGGAACACGGCCTTCTCTGGAAAGATTAACCACTGGATACGCACAGTGTAACTTCCTTTATTTAAATATTACTTTCTTGTCTATTTTCTTTTCTTCCTTGTTTCACCCCTTTATATTTCTGCTGGTGTTTCCCAGAGTTACCTTCAATATAAACCACATTGTAGGATCCTGGAGTCCATCTCCAGGAAAAAAAAGTATACAGCTTTTAAAAAACAACTTTTGATCAGCCCCTGGTTGACATAAAACTCCTAAACATGGAACCCTGAGTCACTATGAGTTCAAAACTGCTTATTGTGCTGTTCTGTGAACCCTACCAAATTACAAAGTTGGGTGGGCCCAGTGACAGTCCACTGTACAACAGCAGCGGTACAAAAGTAGTATCTCTTCAGTGGATAAGCTGAACAAGAAAGATAAATTTGAGTTGGCCTAGACACAGGTTGGCTGTAAGTCAATGCCATCTATATCAAGCTTCACCTAGGGAGAGCCTTGAAAACCAGTAGTGAAGGAAAATTCCCCCAAAAGCCAGGCCATCCACTTTGTGTTAGGGAAAAGTTGCCTGATATTAGAATATATACTAATTCATAGGCGGCGGTAGATGGCCTGACCAGCTGGTAAAAGGCCTGGGAAGAAAAAGGATTGGAATGTTTGGGACAAGAAATTCTGGGGTTGAGGCAAGTGCCTGGACATTTGGCAGTGGGCACAAAGTGTGAAGATCTTAACATTCACTAGAGAGTGTAGACAATGGAAGAGACATTGAATGAATAAGTAGACAAAATACCTTGGCCAGTTGGCATCAGTCAGTCTCTCATTGGCCAACGCAGTGCTGGTATGATGGGCACATAAACAATGTGGTCATTATGATGGAGATGGAGGCTAGGCGTTCCCACTCACCTAGACTAACCTAGCTGGTGCCATCACTGACTGTTCAACTTGCTGACAGCAGAAACCAATCAATGCTGAAAACATTAAATCACATCATTTCTCAAGGAGACCAACCGTCTCCTGGTGGCAAGGTGACTACATTAGACCCCATCTACTTTAGAAAGCTCAGTGGTTTGTTTTTACAGAAAGAGACTTACAAGACTTATAGAACATTTGGCCCATCAGTCCAGGATTCCATATAATATCGTGTTGGACCAAAAAAATCCACTTTGTAGCAAGAGAAATGCAGAAATGGAATCATCACTAAGGCACTCACTGGTCAGATCATACATTGGTCAGATCAACCACAGCTTTTGGTTTGGGGTGGTGCAATGTATGATCTGATCATTGGAATAGCCTGCCAAAGACATGACTGAAGTGCCAGCTCTGCTTTGCAAGGATGGAGCACCATCCTTCAAAAGATGCATATCAACATTGAGTAAAAGACTTTATGTGGGGGTCTGTCCCCAAAAGGAAACTGTAAAGGGTGGAAGCAGGAATGGCCTCACTTGTGTAACTTCCAATGTCCCACCGGGGGACTTTGGCTTTCCCCCATGCAACTCTGGGCTGGAGGTCCTGATCTTCAAAAGGGGTACATTTTCACCAGAGGACACAGAGAGAGCCTCATTATGCTATACACTACAGCCCCTCCCTGAGAACTGTGGGCTTCTTGTTTCCAGGAACCAGCAAATCGTCTCTTGCTAGGGGTGATTGACCTTGATCATCAGGAAGCTGTAAGGCTGTTATTATAAAATGAGAGCAGGGAAGAATATGTTTGGCATACAAGGGCTCTACTTGGCCTCTCTACACACTTCCTTGCTCAACTGTGACTGTAAATGCACAAATACAGCAACTCTGGTCTGCAGAAGCATGGTAACCAGAAGCAGGGACCGCCTAGTGGTGATGAGGGTCTATGTCATGCTGCAGCCGACCTGGAGTGAGAGAAATTTGGATGCAGTTGTGGCAGAAAGAAACAATAAGTAACAACTGTAACTCCATGCCAGCTGCAGTGGCTGAAATTCATCCTATTAACCTCTTACTTGTTT
Source organism: Piliocolobus tephrosceles (assembly GCF_002776525.5). Taxonomy (NCBI): domain Eukaryota; kingdom Metazoa; phylum Chordata; class Mammalia; order Primates; family Cercopithecidae; genus Piliocolobus; species Piliocolobus tephrosceles. The sequence continues at coordinate 61,376,531 of NC_045437.1, read as the reverse complement.
TTCTTTGAGAAGGAAGGCCCGCCCGCAAGAATCGTAAGAATCGTGGAGGAGCCGTTGCCTGAACGTATATGAAGAAAGGAACCTGTGTAGCACAAAGGGTGAGCTGTGATAGCAACAGATTAGGACTGCTTGTATCCCTATTCAGGCAAGGACGCACTGCCCAGCTATGGGGAGTGCAGTCAGCAGACAGCATCTAGCTGTCAGCTCCTTCAGGGTCTGTCTCAGCTACAGAAACCTGCACTGTAGGGAACATCTTTCAAATGACAACCTCACATCTGGCATCTAAGAGAAGCAAAGGCATAAAGACCCAGGCATTTTAGTCCAATGTGAGATAACTTTACTGGACAATATTCATTCCAGAGCTCCCTGCCAGGGTTTCTGCATTCTACTTTTACAAAGCAAAGATGCTGAAATATAAATAATTTATTATTTCAAAACAAGATGGGATATTTTGCATCCAAAGGTTTAGTGAGGAGTAAAGAGCTTGCTTACCTTCAAGGAAAACTTAATATGATCCTCAATTTCTCCTTTAACCTTGAACTTGTGACAGTATTACCAAGGTAAGTGCATGACATAGTCTAGCTGTTGGTCCCTTGGTGCAAAGGACAGAAGTGTCCCAGAGGAGATAGTAGGCCTAGACTCACTAAGCCAGGAGTCTTCCATTTTTACTTAAATGTAGCTATCTCATCTGTTAGATTGGACACTTAAGCTCAAGCACAATTATCAATAGGCTCAGTGAAAGACAAATAAATATGAAGCCCGGGTACGGAAAGGTAAAATCATTTGCATCTCTTCATGGTATCTCCTCAAAAAGTAACTGCTTCCCTTGTGAGTGAAATGACAAATGTGTCCCTGAGCATTCTCATAAGATTAACCTGATTTCTGGGTTTTGAGATAGTACCAAAGGAACTATTACCATATAGGTAAGATGTAGTCACAGGTGAAGAAGATCCTTGTTGTCAGGTACCAATTAAGGAAGAAGCCAGTTTTCTGTCATTTACTTTGCTAAGTTCTTCCAGCAGATAGGATTGTGAAGTATGAGCCAAATAAAGTATTTTCTTAAGAAAACATTTCAGCTTGGAAGTTGGTTCTGCTTTATCAAAGTAATAATAACCTTGGAAATAAAGTGTTTCTGCCTGCTAATAGCTCATGTTAATAATTAAACAGCTTGCTGTTTGCAGCATTTTAGAGAGAGACCCTTAGGTGGATGGTCATGTTTATAAAATGATTCAACTCTTAGTATTCTGAAAATATGATTTCACTGTTAAGTAAGATTATTTTATTATTTGGTGTCTGACTCTTCTGTAAAGTTGTCTTCAGGTATTTCAATATCTGTCTTTTCACTTCCTGATTATTTTCCATTTTTAAAAATTACGTCCTTTTTCTTTTTTTTTTTTTTTTTTTTTTTTGAGACGGAGTCTCGCTCTGTCCCCCTGGCTGGAGTGCAGTGGCGCGATCTCCGCTCACTGCAAGCTCCGCCTCCTGGGTTCATGCCATTCTCCTGCCTCAGCCTCCTGAGTAGCTGGGACTACAGGCGCCCACCACCGCGCCCGGCTAACTTTTTGTATTTTTAGTAGAGATGGGGTTTCACCGTGGTCTCGATCTCCTGACCTTGAGATCTGCCTGCCTCGGCCTCCCAAAGTGCTGGGATTACAGGCGTGAGCCACGGCGCCGGGCCAAAATTATGTCCTTTTTCTAAGCCTTAATGAGAAAGAAATGTCCAAGGCAAACATGTTGGCTAGAGTTGATGTTGGATTTGGCATTAATTCACAGTATAGAAGTTGATTATCCCAGAAACACGTTTGATTCAACACTGCAGGTCATACTGGCAGCCAATTAATTAAATTTTCATACTGATCTGCACCAAGTTCCATAAGATTGCCCAGGGTGGTGGTGTTTGAGTTGATGTTTCAGTGACAAGTATCATATTGATGAGATGAATAGCTTAGTCAAATTTACAAACTCTGGTGTGAAATGTATTGCATTTCTGCAACTCCAGGGAACTGTAAACATATTTAAAACCAATGAAGTGGAAACTCTCTTTCTTGGGGGTAATGCTTTTAATTCTTCCTAATTTTCCAGCATGAGCATTAAAAGAAGTTCATAGAGCTGTGTAAATTAATACCAACCTATAAACTCATGAAATTATTCTGAGGTAATATGGAAAATTTATAATAAATGTTAAAAGTACAATTACCTCTGCTATCCTGAAATATTTTCTTAGGAAGCCAGGGTATGCATACTATATCAGAGCAGTTATAGCAATTAATGGTTGAGAAGGACAGGTATTAATTTTTAAGTTATGGTAAAAGTTTTTGATTCACTTAACTTGGATTAATGGACCTAAGGTACTTGGTTCAACTTCTTAGAACTATAGAATAATAAACCCTAGTGATCATGTATTATAGGGAAAATATTCCTGTAATAAATTGTAATGGGAATGAAAACAAAACTTGTAAACGATTTGGAAAATAGAAATAGCAGAAACTATTTTAAGTTATTTGGAAAATAGGAATAATAGACATTCATGAGTAAACTGGTTTAAAATTGGTTTGCTTCTGTTATGAGTTAGAAATAGGATTGCAAGAAAAAAAAAAAAACTTTTTGATTTGTCTGAATTAGGTTAATCCTTTAGTTGGAACATTGTGAACCTAGTAGCCTTTTAATCAGTCTTTCTCCAGGGCAGCACATCTGCGATTGGAAATGGGAGAGTGGAACTAATTCAAATCTTTTCAAAAAGTGGTTAATAAGCAGGAACAAATGGGATGATAACCATGGAGAAGATAAATGGCTATCACATAGATGTGTTAAGTGTTGCTGACTGACTCCAAAACAGAACCAGACGAAAAGAACCAGTTCGTCTAAGATTACCCCACTGCCTAAATCAGGGTCCTCTTTAGAGCAGGCCCATCTGCTGATCTTCTGAAGCCTTTCCAATGGTGCACACTTTGACAAATGCTTGGAGACAGGACTGTTTGTATACACTATCGCATATTAGATATAGCTTTTGGGTAGCTAACAAATTCTTTGAACCTTAGTTTTTATCATCTATAAAATAATTATCATTTTCCTACTAACTTCCAGCAGAGTTTTAAAAGTTTTAATAGGTTAGTAAAAATGGGATTTCTCAAAAACTTGTGACTGTACTCCCTGCATGCCCTTCTAGCTTTAGCTTCTCCACTAATTACCTCATTCTTGCAATTTTTTCTAATACACATTTTAAAGACAGGGAAGCTGAGAGACCATGTTCTTTTTTTTTTTTTTTTTTTTTTTTTTTTGCGAGGGAGTCTCGCTCTGTTCCCCGGGCTGGAGTTCAGTGGCCAGATCTCGGCTCACTGCAAGCTCCGCCTCCCGGGTTTACGCCATTCTCCTGCCTCAGCCTCCCGAGTAGCTGGGACTACAGGCGGCCGCTACCTCGCCCTGCTAGTTTTTTGTATTTTTTTTTTTTTTTTTTTTTTTTTTTAGTAGAGACGGGGTTTCACCGGGTTAGCCAGGATGGTCTCGATCTCCTGACCTCGTGATCCGCCCGTCTCAGCCTCCCAAAGTGCTGGGATTACAGGCTTGAGCCACCGCGCCCAGTCCAGACCATGTTCTTGTACCAGCTTTCTTTGCAGGTTGCCTCTAGGGCTTTAGATTGAGATGGTATTATGGTATTATGGACTGAACTGTGTCCCCACAAAAAGCCCCAGCTCCCAGTGTGGCTGTATTTGGCGATAAGACTTTTTTAAGGAGATAATCACACTTAAATGAAGTCATAAAGGTGGAGCTCTAATCCATCAGGACCGATGCCCTTATAAGAAGAGGAAGAGACAACAAGAGTGCACATGCACAGAGAAAATGCCATGTGAAGACACAAGAAGGTGGCTGTCTGCAGGCAAAGGGGAGAAGCCTCACAAGAAACTAATCCTGCCTGCACCACAATCTTCAACTTCCAGTCTCCAGAACTTTAAGAAAATAAATTTATGTTGTTTGAGCCCACCAATCTGGCACTTTGCTGTAGCAGCCTGAGCAGATGAATTCATCTGGATTGACTTCTTGTTGGTCTGGTGTCTATTGCATTCTGCCTGAAATGGGTTGCAGGCTTACCAAATGTGACAGATCCTGTACCAAGTACATGTACACAGCTAAGTGTTCTTGAGGGGGCACTTTCTAAAAGACTTTACACTCAGCTTATTAGAGAGGATTCACCTATTATTATTTTATCGTTAACAGCAATATAATCTTTGCTTATTCTTTGCTTATATTTCAGTTTCTATTTCTCACCAAGTCCATGGAAAAAGTTTCTTACTAAAGCAAAACTAAAATTGGTTTCCCTTTACATGTAGAAAACCAAAGGTTGTTACCTCTTCTTCACCAAAGATAAATTCATTCCATTACTGCTAAAACATTCTCCGAACAGGATTCCTAAAGCAAACACCTGAGTCCTCCTCCTAAGTGTCCCCATGTTCTCACTTTCAGGATCCATCAACCAAGGATACAAGACTGTACTAATGTTCACATTCAGTAGTCTGGCTCAGTACTTTCTAGGGAATTTGCTGGAACCTGAATTTTACTTACCTCAAAATTTTCTTCCTTTGATTTTTTGCTAATATTTTTAAGTGTGATATTATTGTGTTAACATCTTCAAGTTTTAAAGAAGAAACTCTATTTTTTGGAGATAGTGAAGTGTTTACAGATTAAATGATAAGGTATCTGGGATTTACTTGAAAATTCAGGATGAGTTGGTGGATGGGAATTATAGATATAAGAAGTTTGGTCATGAGTGGAGGATTTTTGAAGCTTCACCACTGGTACAAAGAAGTTCATACATATATACTTTTTTCATATCTTGTATAAATTTGAAAATTTTTACAAGTCAAATAATTTTGCCTCTTTCCAGAGAAAGAGACTTTAGGAGTATGTTATGTGTGCTCCAAAAGGCCATGGCTAATTCATTAAGGTTATCAAAGCTTATCACATTTCTGATTTTTGACCTTGTCCCCATGATACTTACTCCTGTTACACTGAGGCAAGGCCCTTCAGCCTCTTTCTAGCAAACACTTGACTGAAGTCATAATCTATTACCAGCAATAGATCTTTCATGACAGGTTCTAACCTACTCTTAGTTTTTAATCTCACTCTTAGAAGTCCAGCTCTCTGTATATTAGGCTTTTTCAGTTCATATCAATTAGCTCCCTATTGGGGGTCTAGGATTGAATTATCAGTTGACTGACAACCCATCTTACTGCACTCAAAGTAATTCTCTTTGCTAATTCTCCTAACCATTCCTACCTCCTGTTTTCTCTTGTCCATCCCCAATGAGTGTTGGACAAATTGCTGGTCCTTGATTCTCTGTAGCTACAATGAACATCCATTTCCTCCAATATTCTCTCTGGGAGGTCAAGAGTTGACTTTTGTTCTCCAACTGCTTAGAGACAAATTCTTATCTCTCACTCAGTATGTAAGCCCTTATTCAAACAGAGTTCCTGTTGGCCCCATGCCATGCTAGCCCCTGCAATTAATTCTTAATTACCTGAATTCTTAGTACCTACACACACACACAGAGAGAGAAATACATTAATTCTAAAATCATTCTGAATAATATTCTTGATTCTTGGTTAACCCAATTATACATTAACCCAATTATACATTATCCTTGGAACCAGTGACATATTCTTGGTTAACCCAATTATACATTATCCTTGGAACCAGTGACATATTTGGAGAGACTGATATTCTGCATAGCTGCTAGTTATAACTCCACAAAAATAGGCACCTGCTGACCAAAAGTTGGTTCTGGATTAGTTTTTAAATGGTTCTGGTGTTAAGCTTGTAAACAAAGCCCAAATGGCTTTGGGTACTAGAACTTTAACATGATTTTCTTTTTTCCCCAAGAACATAATGTTCTTTGGAGACACAAGGAAACTTTGAGGCTGGAGCAGGCAGCTTCCTCTGAAAGACCATATGTTCAACATTGACATGGAGGCTGGTATGGCAAGAGTGGGTGGAGTGCACTGTCATACCGAGCTGGCATTCAGCATCCCAAATAACATGTTGTGGCCTTGAAGACAGCTAGAATTATGCTACCGACCTTTTTTCTCTTGAACTTTCTCCTGTGTCCTTTGAAAAGTCTACCTTGGTAAAGTTTATTCAAGAGACAAGACAGTTTCCTAGTAACAACTCAATTTGATAAATGGAAATTGAAGCCTCACTCTATGCATTAGAAGTGAATGATTGCATTTATTGAATATCCTTCCAAGAAGAACAGTTTCATTCCTAAGTACTTATTTTCTTTAACTAGTCATCTCTGAGCAAGGAGAATATTAAGACTGTTTAGTGACTAATGAAACTTTAATTATATTGTGATACACAAATTACTTGGACATGAAGTAGCTTCTTGGGGGTGCTGTTAAGGAGTGGGAGAAGCAAGGTACAGAACATTTTCCTATGAAAGAGAAATATTTCTCTCAAGGCTAGATACAGTTGGAAAAAAATTTCAGGAAAACCATGGCCTGGCTTTATATGATAAACTCCCTGATGGATGGTTTCCTTCCCGAAAGTAAAGGTCCTTAGTAAAGCTAGCCCACACCTTCCTGTGGTAATCTTAGTGGTGTTTAAAAAAATTATGTGCAGATAGTTCTTCATAACTAACCTTCTTTCTTCCCTATTTCCTCTTTTGAAGGTCTGGAGGAAATGGAACCCACTGTCATTCTTCTTCATTCACATAAATGAAAACAGTGTTTCTGGATCCAAGTTAAATAACCACAACTTCTGAAATATTTATTGAAAGGGCCTGTCTTCTAATACTTTTATTGTTTTTATTTTGTTTTTACCTTGGGCTTTTAATCAATTTTCTACATGTATGTCTAAGTTGTAAGACTCCCAACAGACAAAACACATAATACTCTAAGTCTTAAGTAATATTTAAATGAACAAATCATGTATCTTTCTTATTTCTTTTATTTTAAAGTAGCACATTGAAATTCATAGTCAGTGTGTGGCATATTATGACCCCTGGATTTTCTGCCACAATCCTGAAAAACAAAGTTTTTCCATAAACTTTCTGAGATATTTGCAAGTTCGTATTTTAAAATCCTGAGTTGCCTGCTGATTTTTAGTTAATTTGAAAGCTGATCATTTTGTTTTTAAGTACACTATTTTTTCTGTTTTTTAATAAGATTGAGTTCACTTTCGTGAACATCAGTAATAAAGCTGAGAATCAGAATTTAAGAATCCCATCACACTATCCTTTTAAACTTAATTCAAACTCTGACATGTGTTTACCACACTAATATAAGGAGAGAGATAAAATATCAACAATTTTCCACTTCATGATATAACTGAGCCATCAGGTTTTTAACTGTGGTATCATTTTGTTTCAAGGAATGTGACTTGTTAAGGGAATATTCAAGTGATGCTGTGATCAAAGATACTCAATCTAACCAAAGCATAATTTCATAAAATTACATGGTGTGTTTGTTTTTTCATGATGGACCACAGGAATACTGTCAAGCTTCATCCCCAAATTCTTGTCCATCACTTCTTTCATTCAACACAGTTTTCTGTGCCACTTTTAAATTTGTTTTAAAAATTGCTCATTTTTCTCGTTATTCTTGTTCCTTTCTGTCTTTTAGTACTTTCAGCCTTATTTTGCCCAAGACAGTATTTTTAAAACAGCTCCTAGATCCTACTGGCTTCACATTGAATTTTAATTAGTATTTCTCATTGTCCTTTCGATCTCTTCTCTGAAACATTGATTTGGATGAGGGATCAGGGTAGAAAATAAGCATAAATGAGTGGCTTTGGGGAAAAACAAGACTATTAGCTGTTAGCTGAGGGACTTTTTTACAACATTGCCTTAAGAGTTGTGAAATTGCTTCAGTTTGTTATTCCAGAAGAGACAAATATTAACCATAGGTCCAATTATATATGCACCAGAATTCTCTCTCTCTCTCTTTTGTTTTGGAGCAGACTAGTACAAGCTGCTAGTATGGAATTTGTCTTTCTGGTACTGATATCTAGAGCCCTGAATACCTTTTCTCACCTATACAGAGCACTGGGATCAATGCTGTGGGAAGTCAGGTGCTAGTTGTACAGGTACAGAATGTAGAAATTTATCATTTCATAGTTCTACACAGCACACCTCAGTAAAGTAGTTCACATATTGCAAGTTCATTCACATATAATCTATCTTCTGTACCTCACTGCACTCCTAAGAAGCAGGTAGGGTAATTCCCAGGCAAAAGAGGTCAGAAGGGTTAAAGGACTCTTCCAAGTTCACTCACTAGTAAGTCACTGAGCAGCTATTCAGACATTGTTCTTCCCATTAGTTTTGAGCCTCTCACAAGTGACTTGTTAACAGCTCACAGCATGTTATTCTTGGACAGAATTCTCTTGATAGGAATTGTCTGGGACATTATTCATAAATTCTAATAATACTGTGAGGTTGGTGACAAGTGGAGATGCCTCCTTTTTATACACACAAATTGTGTCACTAAACAGCAAAATGACTTGTTCAAAGGACAAGAATAAGTTCACATTACTGGACAATACTGTCTGTGTGAGACTAAAGAAATTGGTTTATGAGAATTAAGAATCCCGTCAAGCTCAGAGGTCTTCATTGTTAGATACTGTTAGACTCACTGCATGCTCCAAATAAATACGTGTAGTAAACCTGAATTGGTGTTTTGAGTTGACACCACAGTTAAATGATGTAATTAACTTCCTGAATATAGGAGAGTAAGCCACAGAACAACCCCACCACATCATCTTGAAATGATGGAATTCACGCACAGTAACTATAAAATTGTTCAGGCTGTCAACAAGATTCCATGAGGTGCCCTAGCTAGACTCTCTGATTGCTAATAACCTCAAGTGGCTGAGAAGACATTACACTAGTTTTCTCAGTTATCAAGGAGAAGGTTACCCTGGATGTCCCCAGATCTTCGCTAAAACCATTGGTGCAAAGTCATCCCAGTTAACTTGATGGTAATTGTGTTTTACAGAAGTATCTTTCAATTAAAAAAGATTTAAGACAATATAAAAGTGTTTAAGAGAATCCAGATAATACTGTAAATATTTTTGTATTCAAAAATGAGAAAATATTTGGAATTTTAAATAGTTTTTAACAGAATTCTTGCCCATTAGAGTGATGGCCTCATAAATTCATATTCAAATCTATAATTGAGTGACTAATTAAGACTTGTGACCTTAAGGGGAAATCTTCCCTGTTTTATGTACTATTTTGAAACTGGTAAAAGTGCAAAGTTCTAAAATATTTTTAAGTTGATTAGCTCTGTAAATATAATTTGAATGTAAGTATAATTGAAAGGAATTTTATTTATTTCAGAGAAGATAACTTGAAAATAAAATAAGCTATAAAATTCAGTTTTATATTTTTGATCTAAGTTTTGAAATGGGAACCCTTTCAACAAAATGATTTTTTTAAATTTCCTAGACATAGAGTAACAACATTTGGAGGCTAAAGTTACAATCTTGAGGAATTACTGGATTTTTAAATCTAAAACTTTAAAAAGTTAAATATGTTTTAAACAAAAGTAAAAGCTCTGCATGTTCTTTCCTCAGCACAAAAATTACTCTCAAGGGCACCAGAAAAATCTTATCAATGCCGCATTGGCACTAATCTATTCATTTTAGTATTTTTAAATTAATTTTTCTCTGAATATTTCAATTTGCTTTGCCATAACTCCCTAAGAAAAATCTAGAGAAGACTTTGACTCCCATTAAGCATGCAAAATTTTACTGTATGGAAAAGTAATATTAAAACCTGGCACCAAAATGATAGCTTCCTTGCAGACATTGTGAGTCAAGGAAGCTTAAAAAGCATAGAGGAATAGGGAAGGAAGAGGCTTATACAGCTCACCAAACTCTGTCCCAAAGGCCCACACATCTCCTTTCACACACTGAACACAGGTACAGATGTACAAGCATCATTCTCAAGGAAATGGTTGCCACCCAAATTAAGATTTCAGAATCTCACCTAATTTCAATTTTGTGTTTGGCTTATGTATCCAGGATTTTGTTGCTAAAAACAAAAACATAGGAGAATGCCAAATAACTGTGAAAGAATTATATTTCTGTTGATTCTTTGATTTACAAAATCTTTGTTCCATTTTGATTCTACAAAAGTTTATTTCATATAAGGGAGGCATGTAGTCTACAGTTTTGCCTGTTTTGCCACAATTTCAATTTTGATTTGGGAAGTTTTCAAGGAATAAACTTGTATTGAGTGTCAGTTATATGGGTAAAGAAGTTGAAGGTGTTTCTCCTTTCTGAGACAGACAAGGGACTGCTTATCCACCCACCCTCTTGTCTGTGTGCGGGTGGGTGTGCACTCTTGTGTGTATATGTGTGCTTTTGGATGGAGCGGCTTCAGATTTGTGATCTTTCAACCTGAGGTCAGACTTTCCAGGACATTATCATTCCTCTAATTATCCTGTAGTATTCAAGGAGCTTTCTTGAGATCCTAGTGAGGGTACTACAGAACACAGACAATTTCTGAGTATGAGCTCATCCACTTCAGTAAAGTGTGGTGGCCATCAGCAAGTGGTCATAATAGTGTGGGATTTATCCTCTTTGCTTAAAGTAGTTTATGCTAAAAACAACACACACACACAAAAACTGAGAATAACACCATTTGCTCATAAAGTAATTCTGTAATCTGAGGGTCAATTAGGAATTCAGTAACAGATGTTAGGTAGAAAGAGAGTCCATATACAGCACTGGTTACTTACAAAAATGGGCCTTAGATTGGGGCTGCAGGAACAGAGCAGTCTCAACAAGACAAAGAGGGGAAATTGAGTAGCCAACCAGAGAACTTTGAAGTTTAGAAATACCACTGTAGCTGCGGCAGGCACCAAGAAGCTCCTGACATGACTATTGTGTCCAGAGTCATGTGACAACTGTTGGGTCTACACTGGGAGGAAAATGGATGCCAGTCTCTACAACCCATGAAGCTTATTTTTTGATAGTGGGAATTTTATTAACATTGTTTGTGAGAAAGGCAGAGCCTCTACAGCAAAAACCTCAGAAGTGCAGCCTTTCTCTTACTTCCGCTTCCAAATATTCTGAGAGTCCAAATGATTTTAAAAATCTATTCATGTCCTTTGCCCACTTTCTAATAAGGTTGTTATTTTTCCTTGTAAATTTAAGTTTCTTATAGATGCTGGATATTAGAGCTTTGTCAGATGCATAGATTGCAAACATTTTCTCCCATTCTGTAGGTTGTCTATTCACTCTGATGATAGCTTTTTTTGCTGTGCGGAAGCTCTTTAATTTAGTTAGATCCCATTTGTCAATTTTCTGCTTTTGTTGCGATTGCTTTTGGGGTTTTCATCATGAAATCTTTGACCATGCCTATGTCCTGAATGATATTACCTAGATTTTCTTCTATATTTTTATAGTTTTGGGTTTTGCATTTAAGTCTTTAATCCATCTTGAGTTAATTTTTGTATAAAGTTAAGGAAGGGGCCCAGTTTCCATTTTTTTGCATATGGCTAGTCAGTTCTCCCAGCACCATTTATTTAAAAGGGAATCCTTTCCCCATTGCTTGATTTTGTCAGGTTTGTTGAAGATCAGATGGTTGTGGCTGTGTGATCTTATTTCTGAGTTGTCTATTCTGTTCCAATGGTCTATGTGTCTGTTTTTGTACCAGTACTATGCTGTTTTGGTTAATGTAGCCTTGTAATATAGTTTGAAGTTGGGCAGCAAGATGCCTTCAGCTGTGTTCTTTTTACCTATGAAAAAAAGCTCAGTATCACTAATCTGTAGAGAAATACAAATCAAAGCCACAATGAGATACCATCTCACACCCATCAGAATGGCTATCATTAAAAAGTGAAGAAACAACAGATGCTGGCAAGCGAATTCTTCTACACTGTTGGTGGGAATGTAAATTAGTTCAACCATTGTGGGAGACAGTGTGGTGACTCCTCAAAGATACAGAAGCAGAAATATCATTTGATCCAGCAATCTCACTACTGGGTATATATCCAAAGGAATATAAATCATTCTAGTATAAAGATACATGCATGTGTGTTCATTGCAGTACTATTCACAATAACAAAGATTTGGAGTCAACCCAAATGCCCATCAACAGTGGACTGGATTAAAAATGTGGTACATATATACCATGGGATACCATGCAGCCATAAAAAGCAATGAGATCATGTCTTTTGCAGGGACATGGAAAGAGTTGGAAGCTATTATCATCAGCAAACTAACACAAGACCAGAAAACCAAACACTGCATGTTCTCATTTATAAGTGGGAGCTGAACAATGAGAACACATGGGCACACTGGAGCCTGTTGGGGTCAGAGAGGTTAGGGTAGGGAGAGCATCAAGAAGAACAGCTAATGGGTGCTGGGCTTAAAACCTGGGTGGCAGGTTGATCTGTGCAGCAAACCACATGGCACACGTTTACTTGTGTAACAAACCTGCACATCTTGCACATGTACTTCTGAACTTAAAAGTTGATTTAAAAAAAAAAAAAAATCTAAATCACATTCCAAGACCTAGCTGGAAGAGAGTCTGGGAAATACAGTTTTTAACTTTTCAGGCCCTGAGTTTTAGGACAGTAGATTAGAAGGTGGACTAATTGAATTTTTAGTGCTAGAATGTTTCATATTCACCCTTCCATACACTTAAGCATTCAAACAACAAGTACAACAACAAATACACTCAACAAATACACTGTAGTTGGTGTTCAATCAACTAGAGTCATCACTTAATATCCAAAGGGGATTGGTTCCAGGAACCCCAAAGATACCAAAATCCATAAATGCTCAAGGCTTTTATATGAAATAGTGTAGTATTTGCATATAACCTATGCACACCCTTCTTTACAATTTAAATAATCTCTAGATCATTTACAATACTTCATGCATTGTATTTGCTATGTAAATTGCAGATACTATATTTTTTATTTTTATTGTTTTAATTTTTTACCATAGTAGATATTTATACTTTTTGTATAAATGTATAGAATATGAGTATAACTTTGTTACACGCATAGATTGCATACTGATGGAGTCAGAGTATTTACAGTATCCATTATGGAAATAATGCACATTGTACCCATTAAGTAATCTCTCATTATGCACAGCACTTCCATCCCCTTACCTTTCTGTGTCTCCATTGTCTATCATTCCACACTCTACTCCTTGTGTACATATTATTTAGCTAACACTTGTAAGTGAAAATGTGTGATATTTGTCTTTCTATGTCTGACTTGTTTCACTTAAGATAATGGCCTCCAGTTCCATCCATGTTGCTCCAAAAGACATGATTTCATTCTTGTTTATAGCTGTATAGTATTCCATTGTGTATATGTAACACATTTTATTTATCCAATCATTTGTTGTTAGACACGTGTTGATTTAATATCTTTGCTATTGTGAATAGTGACGTGACAGACATATGAGTGCAAGTATTGTTTTCATATAATGATCTCTTTTTCTTTGGGTTGATGCCCAGTAGGAGGAAAGTTGGATAGAATGGTAAGTCTATTTGTATATTTTTGAGAAATCTTCATAGCATTTTCCATTGAGGTTGTATCAATTGACATTCCCAGGAAGAGTGTATGAGACTTCCCTTTTCTCTACAGCCTCACCAATATGTTATTTTTATCTTTTTAGTAACAGCCATTCTGACTGGTGTAAGATGATGGCTCATTGTTATTTTAATTAGCATTTCTCTGATGATTAGTGATGTTCAATATTTTTTCATATGCCTATTGGCCATTCACATGTCTTCTTTCGAAAAATGTCTATGCATATCCTTTTTCAACTTTTTAACGAGAGTTTTGTTGTTGTTGAGTTGCTTGAGTTCTTTGTGAATTCTGTATATTAAATCCCTGCCAGATGCACAGTTTGCTAATATTTTCTCCCATTCTGCAGGTTCTTTGTTCACTCTGTTGATTATTTCTTTTGCTGTGCAAAAGATTTTTAGTTTAATTATGCCCCATTTGCCTATTTTTTTTTCTGATGTCTGTGCTTTTGATAACAAATTTTCTGCCTATCCCAATGTGCAGAAGGGTTTTTCCTATGTTTTCTTCTAGTATTTTTATAGTTTCAGCTCTTACAACTAAGTATTTCATCCATCTTGAGTTGATTCTTCTGTGTGGTGATAGATAGTTCCATTCTTCTGCATATGGCAATCAAATTTTCCCAGCACTATTCATTGAAAAGGGTGTCTTGTCCCCAGAGTATGTTCTTGCTGATTTTGTTAAAGATCAACTATCTGTAGATTTGTGGCTTTATTTCTGGGTTCTCTATTTTGTTCCATTGACCTATGTGCATATATTTATACCAGTACCATGCTATTTTGGTTACTATAGCCTATAATTTGAAGTGAGGTAATGTGATGCCTCCAGTTTTATTATTTTTACTTAAGATTGCCTTGGCTATTTGAGCTCTTTTTTATTCCAAATAAATTATAGATAGTTTTTTCTAATTATGTGAAAAATGACTGGTATTTTGATAGAGATTGTACTGACTCTATAGATTGCTTTGGGCAGTATAGTCATTTTAATAATATTAATTCTTCCAATCCTTGAGCATGGGATGTTTTTTCATTTGTTCATGTCATCTACAATTTCTTCCATCAGTGTTTCCTTATAGTCCCAAATGTCTCAAATGCTTTGTTCATTCTTTTTATTCTTTTAAACATTTGGTCTGATTGGATTATTTTGAAAGACCTCTCTTCAAATTCTGAAATTCTTTCCTCTCCTAGGTCTAGTCTGGTTCATCACCATTGGCACCTGATCACTCCTGTCAGGTTCTGAGGTTGGGCTGACCCAACCTACCAATATGACATCCACCTGCATACACTACCAGCAGGCCAGGGGACTAGCCTGCCTAACCTACTGCAATCACCAGCAACGCAAGCATGAACTGCTTGGGTTCCAGTAGATTGCTCCACCACTGCTATGTAATCACCCACATCACATCAGCTGCCTTGGAAGCCTGAGAACCCACCTGCATAGCCAGCCCACTGCTGCCACTACCAGTATCCAAGTAAGCCACCTGCAGACCCTAAAGTTGGTCTTTCAGCATCCATTAACACCAGTCCCAACATCAGCCACTCTAGGGCCTAAAAACAGGCACATTCAGCCCACTGTTGCCACCACTGTGAACTGAAGACTGGCATACCTGGCGTCCTAGTCCCCAGCAAAACTTCACCACGGACTAAACTAATAACCAAATGCTAAGCCACCAAGGAAATCACAGATACAACTGATTGTGTACTGCTGAAAAAATCATGCAGAGACTACACTACCATAGGTACCCAAAATCAAAGCCAAAGCATACTACTCAATCAACAACAAATATACATCTTCAGCATAAAAATCCTGTCCTTTGAGAGAAATTTTTTAAAAAATTGGAAGAAGGGACTGTTATATCAGATGCAGAGATAGCAACATAAAGATACAGGAAGTATAAAAAAGCAAGGAAATATGCCACTGCCAAAGGACTACAACAATTGTCCAGCAACAGACCCCAAACAAAAAGAAATCCTCCAAATACCAGAAAAGGATTCAAAATATTGATTTTCAAGAGGCTCAATGAGATGCAAGAGAAATATGAAAACCAATACAAAGAAATCAGAAAATCAATTCACAATATGAATGAGAAATTTACCAAGGAGATAAATATCTTTGAAAAATAACAAGTTTTGGAATTAAAAAATTTATTGAAGGAAATACAAAATACATTAGAAAGCTTCAATAATAGACTGGACCAAGCAGAACAAAATCTCAGAACTTGAAGACAGTTCTTTTGAAATAATCCGGTCAGACAAAAATAAGGAGAAAAGAATAGAAAAGTATACATAAAGCCTTCAAAACATTTGGGACTCCATAAAATGACTATAATACATTTTAAAATTTGTATTATCTTTTACTGTTGCATTATAATTTTTAAACTTATTTTTAAAGAATATTTTCAATCTACACTTTGTCGAATACACAGATGTGCAGCCCATGAATATGGAGGGCTGACTGTACTATCCAAAACAAAATGAGTCTTCAACTACTTCTGTAAAGGGGAGATTGGCCTTCATCACTTCAGTTATTATACTAAAACATCATCATTTCTTTCCCATTTCAATCACAATCTTCTTTTGATAGCCTGTAACTTACGTGTGAATTATAAAGTTAGCCACCGACAACACAACAAAACCTACATGAAATGGAAGGGTAAAGAAAGAAGGAAACATTAGTATTAAATATACCAATTCATACGTGCATAAATATGGCTAGCTACTGTAGTACTTATTTCTACAAGGCAGAAGATGGCATTTTTAATTTCCTTCACCATTATTTACACCATATTCTTTGCAGCTGTGGAATGATTTGACATTCCTAGTGTATATCTTGTGGGACTGAAACCTTCATTTGTGAAGTGTCTGAACCTTCAGTGATTCTGCTATATTAAATTGCTGTTGCTTTCCATCATCTTTTACTCCTGGATATGACAGTACAGGAGGTGCCTCAGAGGACCCCATTGGTTAACAGCAACCCCCTCTCCCAATAATAATCAGAACCATTCACTTCAGCTAACGAAATAATTTACTTTTATGCCCACTGTTTGGTGAAAAAACGGCAGTTGCTTATTTCAGCCCCTAATTAAACTAACTATGGTTGTGTACCCTGATCTCTTGAGTGCTGAAATATCCAAAACAACATAGCCAAGAGCCAAAATGATAGAAACAAACATTTTGTCAGTGGAAATTAGGTGTAACAGGGACAGGCATCCCTTCTAATTTCTCTTTAGGGAAATCTGTTTGTTCCCTGACCTATGAATTTTGGTTATGGATCTACAGAGCCTATTGGAAGATACATTTCATTTATAATCTGATCTCTGTAAGTCCTCACTTACAGAGGACTTACAAATAGACCATAATGGCATTCTGGTTCCTCCAGAGTTAGAATTAATTCAGAGCCAGTGAACAATAATCCCTAAAATGTTTGAAGATTTTCCTTTCTCCAATGTGCAATGACCTTTGTAAATAGCTGTAGTTCTCTTTAGGGAAGACTAGGAAGAAAGTTTGTAGTTCATACTGGAGAAATCATCACAATATCATTCCCCAGCGATACTTGGCCTCTCAATCATTCCACGTATACTTGTACTGTAAACTTACTTAGGTCTCAGCAGTAGTTCAGAGACGATGATCTCACATTATGGTGATTTAAATCAGGTTTTTGTTCAACCTACCTAAAGTTTTTGTCCATATGTTTTGCTTTATTTTGTTTTAGTTATACAGATTATGTAGAAACATAGTGGACTTTGTATCCAATCTGTACTTGGAATGTTCAATTAAATAGCCACTCCCCAAATGCCTGTAGGTAAAACCATTCTGATGACCAGTCTGTCCCTACTCACCATACTTTCATTGGTACAGTGATGCTTCTTGTTCTCGTTCAAGATCTTATCATTCTCAAAGAAATATGATATTTCATTCCATTTATAGCATCTCTCACCTTAATTCTTATCTTCAATTCTTATCTCCATATGACAATCATTGTGTCTGCTGCTTCTATTACCAATGTATTTCTCAATGGCTTTGTGGGATGAATTCTGAAATTTCAGAGGATAAAGTCAGGAGATATTTTGACATGTTTATTTCAAATCAAAATCCCTGTCTCCCTGACTCTTTAGATTGTCTTTTCTAAATTTTACCAAGGAATTTATGACATTTCAACTTCATTCAATATATGCCACCTGCTATAATCTGAATGTTTTTGTGCCCCCAAAATTCCTCTGGTGAAATTCTCACCCCCAAGGTAGTGGTATTGGGAGATGGGCCTTTGGGAGATGATGAGGTCATGGGGTAGAGTTCTTATGAATGGAATTAGTGCTCTTATACGTGAGGCCCAAGAGAGACCTCTTGTCCTTTCCATCATATAAGGACACAGTGAGAAGGTGACATCTATGAACCAGAAAATGTGCCTCACCACGGGATACACCAGTAGATTCAGATACTGAATCTACTGCCACCTTGATCTTAGACTTCCCAGTCTCCAGAACCGTGAGAAATAAAATAGTTTTGTTTATGAGCTACCCAGCCTATAGCATTTTGTTATAGCAGCCTGAATTAACTAAGATACTCCTCTTGAGATAAAGTTTTAAATAAAACCTTGAGCAGAAATTAGAACTATATTCAGCTTCTTGAGCCAGCGTATCAAATTCAGAATTTCTAGTAATTTAATACATCTTAAAAATTCATGCTGATCTAAAATATTTTCTCCTTTTTTTATCATATCACTCTCAAAATCCATTTTCATGAAGATTCTCCAGATATTTGCTGATGTACATCTAAAAAATCTTTCAAAATCTGTGGCATTTAAATGTTCTTCCTCCAGGCTAAACATTTTATTTGGCTGCCTGGAAAAAGCTGACATGTGATTCTGATTCTAAGTTTGGAAGCAATTTAAAATGGTGGGATTGGGAGAGGAGAAGATTTGACACTGTATTGCAAAAAAGAAGTCACTGCAGTATTTTCAAGCTAGTCAGAATTGGCCTTATAAAACAGGAAAATAAAGAATGTTTCAGATTGCAAGGAAACATAGTGAAGGCTGAGATTTAGAGTACTTGGAGTTATTTAAATCCTCCCAAATATCACCATTTCAATTTGAAAATTCTACTCTTTCAGGATGAATCATACCCTATGTCTTACCTGTATCTGATTTAGTTGATATTTAGATGAAACACTGGAGTTTAGACTTGAGTAGACACTGGAATGAGTGAAGACCTCTGGGGCTATTGAGATGAGATAAATGCATTTTTAATATAAGAAATACATAAATTTTGGGGGCAAGGGCAGAATGCTATGGACTTAATGTTTGCATCTCCTCCAAATTCAAAACAATAAACCCCCAAGCCCCAGTGTAATGGCATTTGGAGGTGAGGCCTTTGGGAAGTCATGAGGTCATGAGGTTACAGCCTTCATGAATGGGATTAGTGTCATTTTAAGACATGTCATCAGACAGATGTGCTCTCTCTCTCTCTCTTTCTTTTTTTCTCTCTGCCATGTGAGAATACAGCAAGAAGGTGACCATCTGCAAATCAGGGAGAGGATTCTCACCAGACACCAAATCTGCTGGCACCTTGATCCTGGACTCCTCAGCCTCCAAAACTGTGTGAAATAAAATATTTGCTTTTTAAGGCATCCATTCATGATATTAATTATAGCAGCCCCAGGTGATGAAGACAATAGGCTACTAGTTGTTAACTAGAACCTCACTGCTTTTAAACTCAAAGAAACGAAGTAATCAGCCCCAGATTCTTATCTTTGAAGAACTATTACATGCGATCATTTTTGGTGTTTACTACTATAATGGTCAGAATTTTGTTTCAGGGAAAAGATACTACTAGCTATTTTAAACAAAAGTGATTTGACACAAGGGATTGAGCACTGGCACATTACTGGAAGGTGTGATTTTATGTGTGCCTTTGTCTAGGCCACAATACCCAGATATATGATCAAACCTTATTCAAAATGTTTCTGTAAAATTATTTTTTAAATGAGGGTAACATTTAATCAGCAGACTTTGAGTAAAGCAGAATACCCCCCCCCCCCCCCCCGCCCCATAATGTGGGTGAGCTTCTTTCAATTAGTTGAAGGCCTTAAGGGAGAAAAACTGAGGTCTCCTGAAAAAGAGTGAATTCTGCCAGCAAATGGCATTTACACTTGAACTGGAACATCAAAACTTCCTTGAGTCTCTCACTTGCTGGCCCACCTTGTTAGATTTTTGACTTGCCAGCCTCCACAGTCATGTGAGCCAATTGCTTAAAATAAACCTCTGTCTCTCTGTGTATACACACACACGTCCTATAAGTTCTTTTTCTCTGCACATCCAGCAAAAAAATGGGTATCTTGACTCTTAGTACACATGCCATCTTTCCAGGTGGGTGTGGACACATCTGGTCTTAGTGCCTAGAGGTGATGACCTCTCACTCTGAAAGCTGGAGCTCTCTGAAGGTGCTGTGTACACAGCCTGCATGGAGTTTTCTGCTTACCTTTTTCTTCCTATTTCAGAAGCAACAGGGGAGGGGAAAATAATGATGGAACAGATGAAAATAGAAGAATGATATATCTCTAGAATATTTCAAATTTTATATTTCTATTTATATTTTCAGTACACATACTACAATATTGAAAAAACTCTTTTAGATTCTCTAAGTTAAGTGAAAATTACACTATTTCTGCCATCTTTAGTCTCTGGAAAGCTTGAAAAATGTAATAACCCACAACAGAGGCCAAGATTTTCACCACAGAAAGGGGTCCCAAGTGTGAGGGCTCACCCTATTTCCTACAAAAGGGCCATCTCTGGTCCTGTGTTCTCCTTCCTAGTTTTTTCTTCCATACTGTTTGCATACCTTATCAGACAGCTGGTTACTATATAAGTAAGGAAATTATTGAAATTACTGTGAGAAAGATGTAATCATATTTCACACCACTAATTGCAAGAATGGAATTAGTTTACATACTTTGGTTTACTTTTACACCAATTAGGTGCATAGCTACATTTTGCATCTTGCACGCAAATTTCTATCTTGCAAATATAAGTTTTAAAATACTTATTTCCTTGTTGATCTTTCTTACATTTTTAGGAGACTTCCATCTGTCTGGACGGAGGGAGAGGGAAACAAAGAACAAAGGTGACTAAGATGGCGCACTCCCGGCTTCTTTATCACCTACTTTCCCGTGCCTGGGGAAGGCACAGGTCAACTGCGCAGGCGCAGCATGACGTCAGACTGAGGAAACCGAAGCCTACCTGGCCGTGCCCACCACACGGCCCTCCACCCGCTCGCATCCCGCCTACCGCCCTCCCACTCCCAGGCCCAAGACACAAAAGCCACTCCCGGCAGGCGCGGCGTGAACTTCCTGGGCCCTCCTGGTATGCCAACCCCGCCCCAGAACGCGGGCGTGAACTTCCTGAGCCCCTCCTCATACGCGGACCTAGGCACTTCGCCTGGGAATGCTGGAGCAACTTTCTCGGCCTCTGGCGCCAGAGACCGGTGAACTTCGCCCTTTCTTCACATTGGCTAGCTAATAAAGTTTCCTTTTATCTTGCCTACTTGCCTTTTTCTTTGGCGCCGTCTCTGGTGGTCGCCTAAAACAAATCACCATCCACTCTTTTGTATTAATGAATCTTTAAGATAAAAGGGTTCCTTCATCCTAATGTCAAATTTAATCTTCTGGTCTCTGCTCAGTGGATCATGAGGAGCTTATGGAAAGCATTTGAAATAGTTCAAGGCCTCCAGTTCAGAAGACAGAGGCCACTCTGCACATTCCAGAATCACCCCTCCCGCATGTGGAAACATACTGGTAAAACACTACCATCAGGCAACATGTGGACTTCAGGAAGGCGCTTCCGCAAAGGGTGTTCCTGTTTGTTAACTCATTAACAAATTCACTACTTGTAAATTCAAATTGTGGAAATTCAGGGATAAGTGTATAATGATAAAGAGTTCTTCATACCACAGATTCATCTAATACTTAGTATTCTTTCTGTTATAAAAAGCCTTGTCAGTATCAATCAAACACAGCGGTCTGCTTTCCCTATTGAAGGGGTAGTTTGCCCCTCCACACTTGTGGGTGTTTCTTGTTAGGTGGAAGGAGAGACTTAAGAAAAGAAATGAGACACAGAGACAAAGTACAGAGAAAGAAAAAGTGGGCCCAGGGGACCGGCACTCAGCATACAAAAGACCAGTGCGGGCACCAGTCTCTGAGTTCTTTCGGTATTTATTGATCATTATCTTTACCATCTTAGAAAAAGGGAAGTGGCAGGATAATAGGATCATCGTAGGGAGAAGGTCAGCAGTAAGACATATGAATAAAGATCTCTGTGACATGAATAAGTTTAAGGAAAAGTGCGGTGCCTTGATATGCATATGCAAACATCTCCATAAACCTTTTTAGTGCATAAAGAGCAGCATTGCGCTAGCACGCCCCACCTTCAGCCCTAAGGCGCTTTTCTCCTTTCTCAGTAAACAGAACATACAATCGGGTTTTACACCGAGATGTTCCATTGCCCAGGGACAGGCAGGAGACAGATGCTTTTCTCTATCTCAACTGCCAAGAGGCCTTCTTTCCTCTTATACTAGTCCTCCTCAGCACAGACCCTTCACGGGTGTCAGGCTGGGGGACGATCAGGTCTTTCCCTTCCCACGAGGCCATATTTCAGACTATCACATGGGGAGAAACCTTGGACAACACCTAGCTTTCCTAGGCAGAGGTCCCTGCGACCTTTGGCAGTGTACGTGTCCCTAGGTACTTGAGATTAAGAGAATGGTGATGACTTTTCACAAGCATATTGCCTTCAGGCACTTGTTTAACAAAGCACACCCTGCACAGCCCCAAATCCATTAAACCTTGAGTCACCACAGCACCTGTCTCTTGCAAGGACAAAGTTGGGGGTAGGGTCACAGATTAACAGCATCTCAAATACAGAACAAAATGGAGTCTCTTATGTCTACTTCTTTCTATATAGACACAGTAACAGTCTAATTCTTTTCCCCACACCTGTAGTCAGACTACCAGGCACAAATTATGCAGAAAGCATTAAAAAAATATAATTTATTACTGCAGACCCTTGTAGTTATTGTTTTGGGCTATTAGAAAGTCTTCACATTACTGATTTTTAATATCATGCTACCTGACCCTACCCTAGTAACCACATTCTTAGTCCCCACAACATAGTTAGGGAAGTGACCCAGGCCTGGCTTCTTATAATATTTTATTCCTCTGGACTCTGGGATTGGCCCAGTAAGGGACAGGTTATTCAAAGCAAGCAGAGAGACTTGCTATTGACTTATTTAGGGAAGTAGAAAAAATATACTTTCCTCTTGAATCACATATTAGAAGGATATGAAGTTGGGGGTGCTATCAATCATCTTCCCATCACACTGAGGCCTGTCTTCAGTAAGAATGAATAAGGAAGCCAAGTAGACATAAAATTGATATCCTCTTTTTGCTTAGAAAAGCTGACTTTCAAATATAACACTCACTTGTTTAAACAAGCAATAGGTGCAACTATTGGTTTCAAATATTGAGTAGTGACTTATTTCTTACGTGAATGGAATTAAGAATATTGCTGAAAAAGTATTAGGAGGCCCAAGCTATAAAAAATATGACCTCTTCTGTCTCAGCTGTTGGTTGACAGTTCATGGTAATGGATCTATTGTTTTGTCTTGAGCATCGTCCTCTACTTTTGATTTATTTTAATTTACAAATGCTTCCATTGAGGAGGTAACACCTCAATTCCAAAACTTAAATGTAACCCAGTAAATCAAATCATTTTCATGCTGAAATAAAAGGAGAATATTGAGGTTGAGATAGAGAACATATTGTAGTAGACAGGAGATAGACCTTGAAAGTGGACAGTCTTCCACATCTATCACCTATGTGCCCTTAAAAATATTCCTTAATCTCAGTTTCCACCATCCGTAAAAAGTAATAGTAAAATCTTCCTCACAAAGTTAATGTGAGGAAGAATAACAAGACAGGAATGTCAAGTCTAATACAGTGGAATATTAATTCTGACTTCCTCACCTATTAGATGGTATAGCCTTGGGGAAGTTTCTTTCTCTCTATGAGCCTTAGGCTCTTTATAAGTAAAAAGCATATTGATATCTACTTCATAGATTTAAATTTAAAGTAAGGTAAATTGTTTAAAATGCATAGTGTTGATTCTGGCCTATAATAAGTGCTCAATAAATAGTATTCTATTTTTTTGTTAAGATATACAAATTACTAAGTACAGTGCTTCAAACACATTAATGCCCAATACATTTATTTCCTTATCTTCCCCCATCTTCAATCACTGCATATTGAGAAGAAACAGACATTGCAAGAAAGAGAAAGTGTCAGTGGGATGCTGAAGCTGGCTTGTACCAGCCTGCAAGAACCACTTGTTAACTGGTTTTTCTTTCTTTTTTTGAGACAGAGTCTCACTACATAGCCCAGGCGGGAGCACAGTAGCATAATAGCTCACTGCAGCCTTAACTTCTTCAGCTCAAGAAATTCCGCTATCTCAGCCTCCTGAGTAGCTGGGACTGCAGTGAGTAATGCCCAGGTAATTTTTGTAGAGACAGGGTTTCACCATGTCGCCCAGGCTGATCTCAAAGTCCTGGGCTCAGGCAATCTGCTGCCTCAGTGTCATTACCCACTGACACTTTCTTCAAAGTATTGGGATTACAGATGTGAGCCACTGCCCCGGGCCCAACTGTTAACTTTTGAATAATGTTGTGAGCCAATATTTAAAGCTTTATTTTTAAAAAATTAAATTATATAAACCTACAATTAAATAAGTTATACTGAAAACAAAGGCAATAAATATTAAAAACTCATCACTTTCTAATTATTTTACTATATTTTACTATTATCTATTTTTTGAGGTTATATAAATCTACTGTGTCTGTATCATGAAATGCATTGGTGGGCTATTGCACATCTATTCCCAATTCCATGGTTACTGATATTATATTGGTAACTTGAAATTGGTCATTATGACAGTATTTACACCAGGGAAATCAGTCAATGCTACAAATCAGATTGTTTTTCCCCTCAGAGAGACAGTAGTTAAGCGTGTTCAAGCACACCACTGGAAAGGGCATCCACTGGATACCAAAGAGACTGTCCCCTGTTTACAGAATTTCCAAATCTGCACCAGGGTAACTTTTGGTTCTCAAACGATACCCTTATTCATTAAAAAATTTTCAACCTTTTAAAAAGTAGTATTTTAAAAAGAAGGTACAGAAATTGTGCCCAGATTCTGACATAGTGAGTTTGTGTGGGCTGGGCAACTTGAGCTCCAGTTCCTATGTGTCAATGAGAAATGAGAAATGAGATGGCAGAGACGCAGCCATCAGAGGATGCCTTAGTCACGTCTGCTTCATTCTCACAAAAAGGAAAGGTGCATGGAAAATAGAGTACCACTTAAAATCAGTCATAGACTTTCTAAATAAAGACTTTGATCATTAGAGCTGAAAATAGTCATAATTTTAAAATGGGAAGACCAATAGCACTCCATTTTTGTCTTGCAGTTGCCTCATTTGAAAATCCAACAGTTATTTGGTTTTAATTTTTATCCCTAATGACAGAGGAGATAAAGAAGAAAAGAAGAAAGGGAAAAAGGGGAAACAAAGAAAATCACTTCCAGAAAGTTAGTGTTCAGAGCAAGGACACTGGAGTCCCTGTTAAGTTATACATATAACTTTTAGATTAATTGAGAAAAAGAACCATGGGTGGTCCTCAGCTACATATATTCTTAGAATTATTTACTAATTCAAGGTGCCCAGAAGAACAGTTATAAAATACATGTAAATAATGAGAGCAGCTATTTTCCAGATAATAAACTGTTACTCCTCTAACATGAAGTTGACATATCTGTCAAGTTCCACATTGATCAAATAAGAATCACTTGTATTCATCTTATAGGACAAAAATGTTTGCTAAAAGTCCATCATAAAATGGGTAAACCCTTCCTTATGTTATACATATTAGATAAGGGGAACAGCAAGTGAGGTCTGATGGAAAGTAGCCAACTCTACAGATTATTAAGCAAAATGATTTCTGAAGGCTTGATGAAAATGGACACATTCCATGTAGCACATTGTATTTCTGGAGTTGTGTATGGACATTCCAAAGTACAACTGTGCTGTCCACATAGTCTTGCTTAGATAGAATTACCATTCCATATAGTGAGAGGAGCACTTTCAGGGTAGTACAGTTTTCATACGATTTTTCTAACCTGTGTTTCCAGTGAATGACTGGCATAAACAACAGGCCAGGTTGTGACTCTAGAATAGACAGAGGTCAAGTCAGTGAAATTATGAATTATGATTACAGATGGCCCTCATTTCTTTTCACCTAACCCTGTTCTCTTCAAAAATGATTTTCAGCTACATATCAAAGATATTCACGTGTTCATGTAAAATGTAAAATTTATGAATTTATTCTGCTGCCCTGTTGATAGCCTGACTGTTTCCATCAATATCCCTGTGCAGGCATAGAAGTCTTACTAAACTTCACAATTAAACATATTTTGAGTTAAATATTGAAGGATACGAGGGAGGTCTTAAAATTAATTTTATTCTCGTGAAAAGCTGTTATATTCTTTCCAACTGTTTTTGTTGTTGTTTGTACAACAGTCTTATACTCAACATTATTCTTTTTTCTTTTGGCATACTGACTTTTTCATGGATTTCATTGTAGTACTGTGTCTTCAGTTTATTTGGGCTGTTATAACAAGGTACCTTAGACTGGGCAACTTGTAAGAAATAGAAATTTATTGCTCATAATTCTAGAAACTGGGAAGTCCAAGACCAGGATGCCAGCATATTTGGTAGGTGATGAGAACTCACTCTGCTCCAGAGATGGCATGCTCTTGCTGCGTCCTCACACGGTTCAAGGAGTGAACAAGCTCCCTCAGGCCTCTTTTAATGACATGTCTCATTCATGACTGCTCCATTCTCGTGACCTAATCATTCCCCCAAAGCCCCAACCTCTTAAAACTATCACATTGGGGATTAAGTTTCAGTGAATTTTAGGGAGGACATAGCACCCTTTTAGCAAGGGCCATTCTGACACTAAAGACTACATAGACTGATTTTTATTCCCATTTCACCATTTGACTTTTCAGGGACTTCTATTACCACTATCACTTCTGAGACATCAGGTTCTGAGATCTTGCTCCCTCTGAATTAACACGGTTTATAGAGCCCCTCAGCATGGCACGGTAGTCTTTTGCTGTCACACACATATACACGCACACGTGTACACAAGTACAACAAAGTTTAAGCAGCAGGCTCTGCTGAAAATTTAGGAAAAATGTAGACCCCAAAACAATAGTAACTTACAACTGAATCTTAGATATCCCTGTTATTTAAAAAAATCCTTGAGTATTCTGTTGAGTGTCCTCTCTCTCTTCTCTCACGTTTCTTTTTTTTTTTCTTCTTCTTCTCTTTGTTTTATTTTCACTCCCAACTTCCTGTTTATTTCTAACATACCAGCATCTAGGTCTCTGTTAGTACCTGGTCTTCTATTAACCCATCTTTTACCCCAAGCACTTTATTTAGGTAGCCGAAAAACAAACAGAAAAATGAAATCTGGTTTCTTCTTTAAGGGAACTTGTGGTTTTAGCTGTTACTATAATATGTTTTTACTCTACCTTGTACTCATAAAGTAAATAAATAGCTTAAAGCATGAATTGTGTGAACAGTTACGCAAATTAGCTTCACCTCTATGTATATAATATGTGAACACCTGTTCTTATGTGTAGAAATAGCCATGTGTAGCACATTCATTTACAAAAAGGCTCATTAATGTTCCCAGAATGTTTAGTTTCATGAAATATTGCTGGGCCACATGGTGCTTTTACCACCATTTTCTATACCTTATTTTCCTTCCTGGGAACATCTGAAATAGAGGAAAAATAATAACTAAAGCTATTTGGAGAAGTTTTCAAAACAGAACCACAATAAATGCAACACACAGAGCATAAACTTTAGAGTCAAACAGATCTGGAACTTAATTTTCACTGTTCTGATTACTGAATTGTGTGACCAGGAAAAATTACCTGAGCCTTGATATACTCTAAAATTGGTAATAAAGTGCTCACTTTTTTTTTTTTTAAGACAGATGTTCACTCTTGTTGCCCAGTCTGGAGTGCAGTGGTGTAATCTCAGCTCACTGCCACCTCTGCCTCCCAGGTTTAAGCAATTCTCCTGTCTCAGCCTCCGGAATAGTTGGAATTACAGGCGCCTACCAACATGCTTGGCTAATTTTTTGTATTTTTAGTACAGACGGGGTTTCATTATGTTGACCAGGTTGTCTCGGGCTCCTGACCTCATGACCCGCCCGCCTCGGCCTCCCAAAATGCTGGGATTACAGGCGTGAGCCACCACGCCCGGCCGTTAAAGTGCTCACTTTAAAAGATTATGTCAAAACTTAAAAAAAGAATGTAAAATTCTGAGCACCATGTCTAGCATACAGTATGTGTTTAATAAATATCAGCTATTATTAATGATTTTATTACGATATCAATCATTACATGGGTCAACTATCTAGAGGCCAAGAAAACTCCTCTGAGCCTTCACCCTTCAAACGCAGTTTATGTTACCTGAAGTATTGATGCTTTAGTCCTTCCCAAATGGACATGGAAAATTGGATGGTAACTTGCTTCTTTGCATTATGTGTCAGCTTCACACACTAGATCTCATACCCCATGTGACCAGCATTGATCACTCTTTCACAGTCACTACAGGAATAGGGGTAAACGAGATGCACCTCCCTCAGTTGCTAGCACAGGTTATCTAGTTGCTAAATAATAGGTAATAAATAATGTTATTTTCCTTCTCATCACTATTATTGATCCCATGTTTATTCAGAATCCACAAATTATCACTTTAACGAACTTTCTAGCCCAATAGCTTTACTTCCCATCATCATTGCCTAAGCACTAGGGACAGTGGCTCTCCTTATACACCTGCTGAGCAAAGGACAATGACTTTTGTCTGTGATTTTCTTATGTCTCCCTTCCTGGGTACTCTCTCTCCATGAGCGAATATCGCTTGATCTCCCTCATTGCCATCCTGGGACTCACATAAATTAAGGATTAACTCTTGTAAATTCAACATTTATATAGAAATATATGTTCTTTCCATTGTCCCCACATTGCTCCTTCTCTACCCATGGGTCAGTGATTTGCATCCAGTATACACTTATTAACTATTGGCAGGGTTAACTATTTGCAGGGTCAATAGGACATCAGGAAATCTGAGCATGGGGTAGGGGTTTTTTTATATGTATCCCTTATTAATAAAAACTATCAGCAGCATATCTTTTAATATCGTATCAGGACATTAACTGGCCTACACAAGGATACATAATTCTAACGTACATTTTTCCCTATTTAATTTTTTCTACTTTATAAAATTATTTTATATCCTTTTAAATTTTTGTCAAACATTTATATATCAATAGTAACATTTTTATGTCATTACAATTATATCTGTACTAATTATGTGGTGGATCAATTTAAGATGATAATCAGGATCCATATTTAATTAAAATATTAAATATACAGATGCTCCTATACTTATGATGAGGTTACATCCTGATAAACCTATCGTTTAGTTGAAAATATCTAACTTGAAATAGCTAGTAGCTAAATAATAGGTAATAAATAATGTTACTTCCCTTCTCATCACTGTTACTGATCCCTTTTTAATCAGAATCCACCAATTGTCACTTTAACAAAATTTCCAAGTTGAGAGTTTCTCTTGCCGTTGTCATCTCCTAAGCACTTGGGGTAGTGGCTTTCCTTATACACCTGCTGAGCAAAGGCTGGTGACATTTGTCTACGATTTTCTTATGTCTTTCTATGTAGAATTTCTATGGAAACTCCTAGAAAATCCCACGGACTTGTGATTTCACCTATAAAAAGGAGAAATGAGAGAAACCATTCAATTAGTTTGGTACATTCAAACTAATTGTAACACACCTAACCTACCAAACATCATAGCTTAGCCTGGCATATTGTCAACATGCTCAGAACACTTACGTTAGCCTACGGTGGGGCAAAAATCATCTGTCAACACAGTACACTGTAGAGTCTGGGTTGTCTACCCTCTTGATCACATGGCTGATTGGGAGCCGTGGCTCACTGCCGCTGTCTGGCATGGTGAGAGAGTATCCTACCGCATGTTGCTAGCCTGGGAAAAGATCAAAATTCAGAATTTGAAGTCTGGTTTCTACTGAATGCATATCACCTTTGCATCATCACAGAGTTCAAAATTCATAAGCTGTACTATCATAGTCAGTGACCATTTGTGTATATAAAATCACATGTAAAAAAAAGGAAGGAAAAAATATATATGTATGTGTATGTGTGTGTGTGTGTGTGTGTATGTATATATATACACATATATATGAATGATACGGTTTGGATTTGTGCCCCAGCCCAAGTCTCACGTTGAATTGTAATCCCCAATGTTGTAGGTGGGGCCTGGTGGGAGGTGATTGGATCATAAGGATGGATTTCCCCCTTTGGTGTCATTCTCGTGTGAAGTTCTTACGAGATCTCGTTGTTTAAAAGTGTGTGGCACCTCCAACTTCTCTCTCTTCTTCCTGCTTTGGTCATGTTAAGACACGCTGCTTCCCCTTCACCTTCCACCATAATTGTAAGTTTCCTGAGGCTTCCCCAGCCATGTTTCCTATACAGCCTGTGGAACTGTGAGCCAATTAAATCTCGTTTCTTTATAAATTAACCAGTTTCAGGTAGTTCTTTACAGCAATGCAAGAACAGACTAATACAATGAATGTATAGGTATATATATACATACGTACACACACACATATATATATATATACAGTATGCTTACTGGATGAGGTTGTTCCAAAAATAAAGATAATAAAGACATTCAACTGTGTATGCAAAGCAATGAGGTTTGTTTTTGCTAATCAATGAAAAAAGAGAGCAAATTTGTCCCAAAATAGTGTCAAGTTAATCAGATAGCTATGCTACAACCATTTATCATCAGGCACCCAGCCTTCTATTGCAACCATGTAACCAAATATCCTCTCACAATCATTTTTGATTTTGCCTTCCCAAGACCAGTATCTAAATTTAGAAAAATAAAATTTTAAAATATCCTTTGAAACTAAAATTATCTTTCAGATTTCCTAGTAGACTCCTAGAAAATCCCATGGATTTGTTATTTTACCTGTAAAAAGGAGAAATGAGAGAAACTATTCAATGTTTGGTACATTCAATATTTTTTAATTAGTTAACACTATTGTAAGAGCTATATGGGGAGATTTGTAAATCAAAGAGAAGCTTGGCCTTCTTTGTGTTGATTTGTTAGAGACAAAATGTTACTAATATCAATGTCCCAAAGACTGTACACTTTAAGGAATAAATTTGTGGCCTTGGTGTCTATCTATATCCCATCTGTGATGTGATGTTCTCATCCTCAGGGGAAACATTGATCAGGCCCTGATGGGATAGCTGTGCACTGCACTCCAATTGAGCACTTTCCTTTCCTCCATTTGGTTACTGATTACTGTAATAAATTCATGACAGCCCTTCAGTTTCATCAACAGATGGTTTCTGAGTTATCTGATGCTTGCCTGAAGTCTCTGCTACACACTTCAAGTTACAATCTGTTTCTTCAATAAAGTGGGATGGTCTCAGAACCTTGTGAAAAGGACTGTACCTGATATTCCTAACTCTTGACATTTCAACAAAAAATATGTGGGTACAAGCTTCAGTGCTTAAAGCTGAAATAACTTAGATAGCTTTCTGATCACAGCAAACTGACTCTTTTCAGTCCAATGAAATGATCTTATTAAAAGAGATTGCTGACTGAAAATCTAGCAGAAATAATAATTACTTACGGAAAAGTGAATGAACTGATGAAGAAAAATTAATTGTGATTTTTTTTAAGTGTCATGGATATTGTTTTAATGCTCTATTTTCTGATTGGTATATAAGGGAGAACTTTGCCTTTCTCTTTATTTATTGTGAATCCTTTATTTAGTAGACTATGCCTTTGTAACTAAAGCGAAACTTTAAAAAATGTTTGCAATCTACTCATCTGACAAAGGGTTAATATCCAGAATCTACAAAGACCTTAAACAAATTTACAAGGAAAAAAAAACAAATAACCCCATCAAAACGCAGGCGAAGCATATGAATAGACACTTCTCAAAAGAAGACAGACACATGAAAAAATGCTCATCATCACTCGCCATCAGAGAAATACAAATCAAAACCACAATGAGATACCATCTCACACCAGTGAGAATGGTGATCATTAAAAAGTCAGGAAACAATAGGTGCTGGAGAGGATCTGGAGAAATAGGAACACTTTTACACTGTTGGTGGGACTGTAAACTAGTTCAACCATTGTGGAAAACAGTGTGGTGATTCCTCAAGGATCTGGAACTAGAAATACCATTTGACCCAGCCATCCCATTACTGGGAATATACCCAAAGGATTATAAATCATGCTGCTATAAAGACACATGCACACATATGTTTATTTTGGCACTCTTCACAATAGCAAAGACTTGGAACCAACCCAAATGTCCATCGATGATAGACTGGATTAAGAAAATGTGGCACATATATACTATGGAATACTATGCAGCCATGAAAAGGATGAGTTCATGTCCTTTGTAGGGACATGGATGCAGCTCAGCAAACTATCTCAAGAACAGAAAACCAAACACTGCATATTCTCACTCATAGGTGGGAATTGAACAATGAGAACACTTGGACACAGGAAGGGGAACATCACACACTGGGGCCAGTCTTGGGGTGGGGAGAGCGGGGAGGGATAGCATTAGGAGATATACCTAATGTAAATGACTAGTAATGGGTGCAGCACACCAACATGGCTCATGTATACATATGTAACAAGCCTGCACGTTGTGCACATGTACCCTAGAACTTAACATATAATAAATAAAAAATAAATAAATAAAAAATAAAAAAGATAAATGGTATCTGATTCTCATTGACTCCTCAGAATTCTGAAAAAATACTTTTACTGGGCCTCATTACTTTTCATGGTAATAAATTTATTTGCATAGGTTCAATAAAAATCTGTTCTCTTACTTATCAAGTTATAAATAAACAAATCTGAGATATGAGGCCGGACTTGACTCAGTAGGCAGAGCTCAGACACTGGACCAAATTGAGGACTAGCTAAAAAGGGAGAGGTAGAAGCAGCTTTCCACCAAACACGCCCACCAGTGTGCCATGACAGTTTACCATTGCCATGGCAACATCAGGGAGTCACTGCCCCTTTCCATGGCAATGACTTGATGACTCAAAACTTACTCCCCCTTACCTAGAAATTTCTGCATAAGCTGCTCCTTAATCTACATGTAATTAAAAGTAGGTATAAATATGACTGCAAAACTGCCCTGAGCTGCTGTTCTCTGCCTGCATGGTAACCTTGTTCTGCAGGAACACTCATGGAGCTGTAACACTGCTACTTCAATAAAGCTATTTTTTTTTTTTCTGGCTCTGACTTGCCCTTGGATTCTTTCTTGGGCAAAGCCAAAAACTGTTACGGGCTAAGCCTCACTTTGGGGCTCACATGTCCTGCATCAAATTGATTTTGCAACAAACTCCATGGTTGGTGCGTCAGTCATGTAAAGAGTAATGCTCATTTAATCAGCTATGACAAGCCTACCACTAAGATGCAAGGATTGATTTGATATATGAAGTTAATGCCTGCAAAATCTTCCCAGGAAAGCCAGGTTGGTCTCTGTCTTTCTTACAGGGTTCCAGCTTCACAGCAGATTAAAAAAAAAAATCACTTCCAGCAGGCCAGAGACCTTAGTTTATTTTAAGTAGATTGAAGAGAGAAATTCACTTACATTTATGAATAAAGGAGGGGAGGAAAGTTTCTTGGGCTATGGTTCCTATCCCTAGGTAGAAGAATAAACAATTAGAAGCATTTATAAGTCAAATCTAAGAGTTCTTACAAAAATTTCCAGGCAGAAGCTAATCACTGGTTCATTGTTGCTCAATTACAAATAGCTCTAGATTTACTGAGCAAACTCAAGGAGGCTAACAAAAGTAATTAACTCCTCTTGTTCTGCATATGTAAGTAATCAGACCAAAATACGAGACCAGCCTTATTTTGTTAATCAAGAATATGTGTGCAGATGATTTACAACCAAAATGGGAGATTTCAAAAAAATAGTATCTAAAATCTAAAAATAAGTCAAAAGTTGGGGAAGGCATGTCTTTTCAGTATCACCTGGGTCCTGTTTAACAAGACTACTGGATGATTTATTTGTATATATTTAATTTGTTATTCACCATTTAGTTTTCATCCAGACATATGTTAATTTGTGTACTTCTATCCAGTTGAAAAGATAACCTCAAATTTTGTGCTGTCATTGCCCTATAGGACATGAAGCAGTTTTTAAAATTTAACCCAGAAATCTTATTCTAACCTGCCTTTCCTCCCTCCCTCCCTCCTTCCTTTCCTTCCTCACTTTCTCCCTTCTTCCTTCTTTCCTTTTTTTTTTTGTTTTTATTTAATGCTTGTAAGTATCCAGTTTCTCAAATGTTTCTGAAACTAGTTTTGTCATCTCACTAGTTTCTTTCTTTCTTCCTTCCTTCCTTCCTTCCTTCCTTCCTTCCTTCCTTCCTTCCTT
>NC_045437.1:61328902-61342332 GCF_002776525.5 Piliocolobus tephrosceles | reverse complement strand
CTTCCTTCCTTCCTTCCTTCCTTCCTTCCTTCCTTCCTTCCTTCCTTCCTTCCTTCCTTCCTTCCTTCCTTTCTTTCTTTCTTTCTTTCTTTCTTTCTTTCTTTCTTTCTTTCTTTCTTTCTTTCTTTCTTTCTTTCTTTCTTTCTTTCTTTCTTTCTTTCTTTCTTTCTTTCTTTCTTTCTTTCTTTCTTTCTTTCTTTCTTTCTTGACGGAGTCTTGCTCTGTCACCCAGGCTGGAGTGCAGTGGTGCCATCTCGGTTCACTGCAAGCTCTGCCTCCCAGGTTCATTCCATTCTCCTGCCTCAGCCTCTCGAGTAGATGGGACTATAGGCACCCACCACCATGCCTGGCTAATTTTTTGTATTTTTAGTAGAGATGGGGTTTCACCCACCATATTAGCCAGGATGGTCTTGATCTCCTGACCTCATGATCCGCCCACCTCGGCCTCCCAAAGTGCTGGGATTACAGGCATGAGCCACCGCACCCGGCCACTAGTTTCCTCATTATTAACTTAAACATTTAAAAATGTGCAACATTTATATCTATATGAATTATTTCTTTGAACTTCTGTAAATCATACTTTGATACCTTTAGATCACACCATATAAGAATCTGTTTATTTTGGCTATGAGCACAGCCTCTTCCACATTTCTTCTGTAGATAAAAATATAAGCTTTTACTTATGTGTGTATAATAACATTGCTCATCTGCTTCTAAAAAGGAATCGAAGTAGCTTACATTTACAGTAACAGTGTGGCACGTTTGAACCCATGTGGAATCCTCTGCTGGATTTGAAAAATGTCTGAGCAAGTTTGACAAATGAGTGGGAGATACTCATCAGAATACCATTTTCCTGATGATCTGTGAAATGTTTTGGCACCTAGTGCATTCTAGAGAACAGAGTGCCCATTTGGTGTTATCATTTCAGAATCTCAGTTTTTTCAATGGTGGCATCTGCAGTGGTACCCAGCAGAGTATGTGGTACCCAGTAGGAGCTGGTGATACCCAGGAGAGAGTAGCATCTGCTAGAGTGATGGCGGTGCCTAACGCAGTGATGATACCCAACACAGCAGAACAGACTTTGGAGGAGACAGCTGCTGTATTGGCAAATGGAAGCAGTTCAGAAAGGAATTGAGCAAATGTAGTCCAAGTGCATTGCTTATTAGAACTTGGTAGAAAAAAAAAGAATTTGACATCAGTATTACTTTAATGATGTCTCTTGAATATTATTAATCTGAAATCCATGTTTGTTAGGAATTCCCTGGAGAATGACTGAAAGGCAGCTTTTTTGAGTTTTATTGTTAATTGAGAAGAAATTTGCATGCTCTCAATAGTGAGGTAGTAGTGTTGTTATTCTGTTAAGGAAATTAAGGAGTCTTAATGTTTTCACCTAAGCAGAGCACAAACCTCTTCTCACCGGAGGTGAGTCATAGGATACTTACAGGCGGAACCAACAAAACCTTCAGAAAAGAGAGTCAAATCTGATCCAAAGTGCAAACGAATGAAGCTGGGAATAGTCTCCTATCAGCGGTTTAGAAATCACTTGATAATTAGGATATCTACAATAGATATTTTATTCTCTCCTTTCTTTTCTCATTTTAGCAGATTGGTGGTAATAAAGAAGTTCATGGGCCTATTCAATTATTATAAAAGACAGTCTGTATTACCTGAAAGAAAATTAGATAAGTGTAGCAATTAGTAGAAACTGTGTTATTAATACTATTCTGGGAATGCAATGAATTTAAAGTATTGTCAATGACAATGAGAATATATACAGCTACTGCGGTAAGTATAGGGTGCTTGTTAAATGAAAGTTACTAAATAACATCCAGTATTGAGTCAATTGGTTACAGTTCTAAGTATCCCTGTTGTTTTTCTCTTATAACAACTGCGAGACTATTGAGAGCAAAATGGAAATTGAGTTAAGTAACAATAGCTGAATGGGAATCCAGTGTTGTAAGTATCCTTTGATCAAAAGGAGGCACTATCAATTTCATTGCTTTTAAAACAAAAATTCTGCTTCTGAGAAAAATCTGACTTTTGAATTACCTCACATTGCTAAGGCATGTAGTCAGTAACGGAGCTGAACTATGTTGGATTTTGGAGACTACAGCTGTGAGCTAACTAATGATGCAGGGAAAATAGCAAGCTAAAATTTATTTTTCTTGCTAAACATGTCGCTGTTTAAGAAGGCCATGCCCTTCATGACTAAGAGAAAGATTTTGGTAGAAGTAAGAAAAAAGAAAAGGATGATCTGGGAAGAAACTCTCAATTCGCTGCTCACTTCGATAGTAACTGGGGCATTTTATTATGACTTAAACTCAATGTCATGAAAGAGACACTAGGGAGAAATTTCTGAAAAATATTTTAACACACCCATGTCTTAAACATTCTTTTGGGCTTGTGTAGTATTCAAAGTATTTGCATAAAATGGAAATGCAGTTTTTGTAGAGTTCATAAATCATAATACAATTAATTAGGGTGTTAGGGGTCTTGAGATAGCTGGTCCATTTATTGTATAGAAAGATAAGCAAATTGTAAAGAAAAGATGTATTTGACCTATAGGGATGCAGTTATAGAGTTACAGAGCAGGAGGGGAGCCTAGGTCTCTGGATTTGTGGATGACGTTCTTTCATAGACTGCAGTGCAGTACCAGAGGAAGCTGTGTTAGAACCTTGAAACAGTACAGGGCAACATTTCTCTTTCTCCTCTCTAATCAGCCAGGATATATTGAATCTTTCTTGTTCTGACCAGTTTTGTGTGGTAGATTTGATGATTCCTGTGTCTATATAGGTTCTTACTGCCACAGAGGGACAAGATTCGGCTATCTGTCAGTTGGAGAAATGTCTCTGACTTTTTCTAAGTGTTAAATTCTTTCACCCTTTCCCTCTAAATCTAACAAAATGTATTCAATGTTTACTACATATTTTAATTCAAACTTTCATTAAAGTAGTAAATGATAAAAGGAAAATCATTTTATCATGAGTTCCAGGTCAAATCAGTCTGTGTTCTCTGGATGTAAATTCAGAATGACTATCAGCAGCAGATGATCTAAGTAAGAAAAAATGCTTTTATATCAATTAGTGCTACCTATTCTAATAATGCAGAAAGGAGTGTGAAAGGTAGTCAGCAGTAGATAGGGAAAGGTTTATGAGAGCCTTAATTGCTACTCAAAGGAGACCAAGATCAATGGAATTGAGATTCAGAAGTGGGCTTGTGTGTGTTATTTGGCTATAAAAGTCTGATGTACATGAAAGTAGGGTATATATAAGGCATGTCAAGGGGGGGTGTCAAAGACTGTGGTCACATTAGAGATGGTCTGCCTTACTGGACTCTGGAGTTTGGACACTGTAGAAGCCATCAATTATTTGAGTCAAATGCATGTCAGAATTAAAGCTGTTTTTCATGAATATTAAGCCAGAAGCAATTCACAGGAGGGATTCCAAGAGATAAGAGAGGAAGCATAAACAGTATCTAGGAGGCTGCTTCAAAAGGCTAGGTTAGAAACAGTGAGAGCTTGAGCTAGGGCTTTGACTGAAAACCTGGAAAAGATAAGGTAGATATAAATGCCCCTGTTGAAGCAAAATCAATTGTACTTAGTGCCCAGTAAGAAGGCTGGATAGTGGAAAATGTATTTCAAAGAAACACTAACATTTGAAGCCTGAAGTGTTATGGTGTTAACTTTAACAGAAGGGATAGGGGTCAGGAATAAAATTTTTAGAATTTTGTTTGCTAAATTCATTCCTTCTCAATCGAGATTTGATAATTTCAGAACTGCAGAATATTCAGGTACAAAATGACTTTAAGAGGCAGCTGTTCCCATAAAACTATACTTGACAGTGCTTCTAATTTTATTCATATGTACAAGGAGACTTCAAAAAGTTTGTAGAAAACTGGCATTAAAAGATAAAAAAAGTGTAAGATTTATTTCTTGACATAAGCTCTGTCACTTTCAAGACACTTTAGTAAGTGATGATACCATTTAGTCTATCACTAAAGAACTGAGGGTCCTGGGAATTTAACCATGTCAATGCAATATTTTATATATATAAAGTTAACTGAGGACAAATGGATGCCTTTCCAGATTTTTTAAGATTAGGAAACAAAAATAAATCAGAATGAGCCAAATCAGGTCTGTAAGGTAGATGCTAATGATTTTCCACTGAAACTCTATAAAAAAAAAATTACCCTGGTTTGCAAGAGCATTGCAGTGGAGAAGGACTCTCAGGTGAAGCTTTTCCAGGTGTCTTTCTGCTAAAGCTTCAGTTAACTTTCTCAAATTATTCTCATAATAAACAGATGTTGTTGTTCTTTGGTCCTCCACAAAGTCAACAAGCAAAATGCTTTGAGAATCCTAAAAAACTATTGCCATGACCTTTGCTCTTGACTGGTTTGCTTTTGCTTTGATTGGACCCTTTCCACCTCTTGGTAGCCATTGCTTTGATTGTGCTTTGTCTTCAGGATTGCACTGGTAAAGCCATGTTGCATCTCCTGTTACAATTTTTTGAGGAAATGCTTCAGGATCTTGATCCCATCTGTTTAAAACTTTCATAGAAAGCTCTGCTTTTGTCTGCAACTGATCTGGGCACAACAGTTTTGACACCCATCAAGTGAAAAATTTACTCAACTTTAATTTTTTAGTCAGAATTGGGTAAGCTGAACCAATTGAGATGTCCATGCTGTTGGCTTATTTTCGGTGCTGTTAATTGTTGATCCACTTCAATTAGTGCATGAACAGGATGATATTTTCTCTTGCAAACTGATGTAAATAGCCCACTGCTACAGATTTCATCTTCAATATTATCTCATGCTTTCTTAAAATAAGTTATCCATTTGGAGACTGATGATTTATCTGGGGCATTGTCCCCATAAACTTTTCATAAAGGCTCAATGATTTCACCATTCTTCCACCCAAGTGTCACCATAAATTTGAAGTTTGCTCTTGCTTCAATTTTAGCAGAATTCAGGTTCCTCTGCCAGGAGCTCTTTTCAAACTGATATCTTATCTTTTCTAGTCCCTCAAACTAGACCTTGTTCAGGCATGTTACAATAAGTTAGTATAAGTTTAATTTGGTGGAAACAATTTTTTAATTTAATGCACAGTTTTTCTTTTATTTATGTATTTATTTTTATTTTAAGTTCTGGGATACATGTGCAGAACGTGCAGGTTTGTTATATAGGTATACATGTGCCATGGTGGTTTACTAAACCTATCAACCCATCATCCAGGTTTTAAGCTCTGCGTGCATTACGTATTTGTCCTAGTGCTCTCCCTCCCCTTACCCTCTACCCCCGACAGGCCCTGGTATGTTATGTTCCCCTCCCTGTGTCCATGTTGAGAACATGTAGTGTGTGGTTTTCTGTTCATGTGTTAGTTTGCTGAAGATGATGGCTCCAGCTTCATCCATGTCCCTGCAAAGGACATGAACTCATTCATTTTTATGGCTGCATAGTATTCTCATGGTATATATATGCCACATTTTCTTTATCCAGTCTATCATTGATGGGCATTTGGGTTGGTTCCAATTCTTTGCTGTTGTATATAGTGTTGCAATAAACAGTTTTTTATAATACACATTTTTCATGAGCTTTTTGAAGTCCCCCTCATATTATCTTTAGTAAATATATCTCCATGGCTCTATTTTTATTTGCAGATAGCTTGCAAAGTATTCTAATCTAATGTCCTTTTTTTTTTGAGTAAAATGGTTCTCCAAACAGAGAATTTATAATTTTCTAATCTTTAATCTGAAATTTCTAGGTGATTATTTATGGTACTACAATTAAGCGACTCAAACTTTACAATTAGAACTCATTATTTGTTATCTCATAATCTAATAGCATTTTTATATTACTGAGAGCTTCTCATGTTGTTAATGACTCATTAGCATGGCTCCACTTGCAATGGGAACACAAACCAGATACTTCCAAAAGTAACCAGTACCCAGTTTTGATTCTGTGGAGGGCAACAAAGGAGGGGTCAAAATAAATGAAGAAAAATGAGAAAGACATATTTTTTCCCAGAAGAATGCTAGTTTAAACATAACATAGATGTAAAAATTTTCCCAATTTTAATTTTTCTAGCATCCTAACATTGAAAGATTACATTATGGATAACATTCCCTTGAATTGATTGGTTAAGTTTATAACCACAAAATAGCCAAATTTGCATAGCTTTGCTTTCAGATATTTCATTTACTACATGGAATTATTGCAAGCAAGTTTACTTGGCCATCCCTTAGCTCTAGTAGAAAGTAAATACACTTTATGTATTATGTATGTTATATGTAACTAGCAATCATTCAGCTTTGTGTGGATTTTATTTCTCTTTCTCAGCTGTAAATTGGAAGTGTTAAAACCTCAAGGTCACATTCAAAAGTGAATGAATGAGAATGCTAATAACAATGCAAACTCAATATGCCTAAATGTAATGATACCAGGCCATGGTAAGCACTTTACATATATCACTTTATGTAAACCTTTCACAACTCCTGTGGTGGCATTTTATTCTCCATATTTTCACAGTAAACTGAGATTTTGAGTATTCCAAGGTCATGAAACTAGGATATAGAGATCCAGAATTACACTGAAGTATTTCACTAAATTACTAACTGTCCCCTATATTGACATCCAAACTCTGGCCTAAATAAAATCATGTAAATTGTTGATCAATAAATGAAATAAAAGTAACGAATTTGGCAAGGATAGAACTGTGAATGTCCCTTGGCAAAAGGCAGCTGCAACCCAGAAATCACATCAAAATGAGCTTTAATAGAGTTTGTAGCTTACAAAAAGCCCCTTGTCTTCTACCTTAACTTTCCGCAAGTTAGAAGGTAAGTCTAATCTTACTATATATTTTTCACAATTACATTTGTAAAAGGTCTCTCTCATATACCACTCTCATTGCCTTTCCTTTGGATTTCTCTTTACAAGCAGCTCTAGTTGTCTTCCTCGTGGATGTGGTGACAGTTTCCCTGTAGAGAGCACAGGTGAAATTCGGCTATAATCTCCAAACCAGATCCCACTGCTCCTCAGTAGATTAGCTGGTATATACTGCAGATTTGTAAGAAAAATGGCCATTGCATGTAAAAATAGATTTGTTCAAAGAAAAAATCAATATACAGATATTTGACAAGAGGCAAAGGACCGTGACACCAATTTCCTTTTGAAATAAGTCTTATTCTCTCTCAGTTTTTCCATCCAGGGTTATTTGTGTAACAGATGGTATTCTATGGACACTCACCATTTAATCCTCTACATGATAACTTCCACCGCCAAGCCTCTGAGACTCTTCTGAAGGCCTTTCTCTGCCACCAGAGACCATTCAACCTGAATAGGACAGATGGGAAAATTCAAAAAGTTACTGTCCCTTGGGAGCAGCCTACTAGTGACTCAAGGGCATTGGTGATAAATAGTCCATCTGGCCTACCTCTCTACTGGCATAACTCTAGTCATATTCTATCTTGTCTCCCAGAGTTCCCAGTGGGTCTGAGCCCGATTAGCCCACAGAAATAACCTGTATGCTCAAGCACTTTCATTGGCTTCTCTCCCTTCTTTGTCTCATTTTCCCACAAGTGGTATCACCTCACAAATAAACTAAGTGTATCCAAATCTCTATCTCAGGGTTTACTTCTGGGGAAACCCGACCTGAGACATCTAGATATTATCAAGGCAGCCTTAAAATCCCCCTCCTCCTGTGACCCCAGGACCATCCTTAAAAACCTTGGAAGTTCTTCATCGTGCAGGCACAGTGTTAGACACTGGAATTGCAAGGTAAGTGAGAGGACACTGTTTTTTAAGATGCTTGTGGCCAATGAGGGAAGTAGACAAATAAAGAGACAATCACAATGTGATGTGATGAATCTTCTGCCAAGGAGCACAGAGGAGGGCTCCCTGACTTCAGGAGGGCAAGAAAGGACTCCCAGAGAAAAATAAACAAAATTTAAGCTGAATCCTAAGAAGAAACTGTGAACTAGTTAAAAGAGAAATAGAGGCAGAGAGTTGGGAAAAGTGGACACTGTAAGTGGTAGAGTCCATGTATGAAAAGGTCTGAAATTTGGAAAGGCCCATGGTAAGTACAGGCAAAGGAAAGCTCCCGGCCTCTATTCCTCCTTTCATACATGGAGAATTTTAAGGCTGCCTTGATAACATCCAACAGCCTGGAACCCAGAGCTGTTGACCCCAAACTGTGTACAAGGCATCCTGGAGCACTGCAGCAAATTCACAGGGACATCACAGGATATTTAAATTCTGTGTGGGCAATGCAGTGATGCTCTACATGTATCTATAATGAGGGTTACTTAAGAAAAAATTAAAATACTTTTCCTCCAGTTTATATGAATTACATCTTTACTAGCTACAAAGTTGCTAGGATATAAATACTTTACATTGCTTGGACCTCACTATGTAATAGAGGGAACTGTTAGGCAATTCTTTGTACCTAGGGATAACATGAACATATTGAGATTCTAAGGATTCTGTTAACTGAGAAAGTTTTGGAACCTCTGACCTAGAATAAGGAGGGTACATGAGTGGCTAGAAATAAAGTTGGAGGGGTAAACAGCAGACAGGTTTGAGGAGTTTAAGTTTTGTCCTGAGGTGACAGGGAACCTCTGAAGGAACAGGAAGTGACATGTTCAAAGTCTACAGTCAAAAATGAATTAGGACAAGAAATGGGGGAAGAAGGGGAGGGACATATGGCACAGACAGGTGGAGGCAGGGAGAGTCACATAACTGTCTTTAACAGCTTTAGCAATAATACACATATATGAATTTTCAATTGTTGCTGTAACTTCCACAAACTTGGTTGCCTAAAACAACATGAATTTTGTCACCACCAGGCCTGCCTTACAAGAGCTACTGAAGGAAGCACGAAATATGGAAAAGAAAAACCAGTATTGCAGCCACTGCAAAAGCATACCAAAATGTAGAGACCATCAACACGATGAGGAAATTGCATCAACTAATGAACAAAATAACTGGCTAGCATCATAATGACAGGATCAAATTCACACATAATAATAATAATCTTAAATGTAAATGGGCTAAATGCCACAATTAAAAGACACAGACTGGCAAATTGGATAAAGACTCAAGACCCATCAGTGTGCTGTATTCAGGAAACCCATCTCATGTGCAAAGACACATATAGGCTCAAGATAAAGAGATGAAGGAATATATACCAAGCAAATGGAAAGCAAAAAAAGAAAAAAAGGCCAGGTGTGGTGGCTCACACCTGTAATCCCAGCACTTTGGGAGGCCTAGGTGGGCAGAGCATGAGGTCAGGAGATTGAGACCATCCTGGTTAACACGGTGAAACCCTGTCTCTACTAAAAAAAAATACAAAAACAAAAATAGCTAGGTGTGGTGGCAGGTGCCTGTAGTCCCAGCTACTCGGGAGGCTGAGGCAGGAGAAAGGCATGAACCTGGGAGGCAGAGCTTGCAGTGAGCCCAGATCATGCCATTGCACTCCAGTATGGGCAACAGAGAGAGATTCTGTGCCCCCCCACCACAAAAAAAAAAGAAAGCAGAGGTTGCAATTCTAGTCTCTGATAAAACCAATTTAAACCAACAAAGATCAAAAAAGACAAAGAAGCACATTACATAATGGTAAAGGGATCAATGCAAAAATAAGAGCTAACTCTCCTAAATATATATATACCCAATACAGGAGTATCCAGATCAATAAAGCAAGTTCTTAGAGATCTATAAAGAGACTTACACTCCTACACAATAATAGTGGGAGTATTGATAGTGGAACACCCCACTGTCAATATTAGACAGATCAATGAGACAGAAAATTGATAAATTAATAAGGACATTCAGTACTTGAACTCATCTCTGGACCAAGTGACCTGAATAGACATCCTCAGAACTCTCCAACCCAAATCAATAGAATATACATTCTTCTCAGCACCACATCACACTTATTCTAAAGTTGACCACATAATTGGAAGTAAAACATTCCTCAGCAAACGCAGAAGAGAAATAATAACAAACCGTCTCTCAGACCATAGTGCAATCGAATTAGAACTCAGGATTAAGAAATTCACTCAAAACCATGCAGCTACATGAGAGCTGAACAACCTGCTCCTGAATGACTACTGGGTATATAACGAAATGAAGGCAGAACTCAAGATGTTCTTTGAA
Source organism: Piliocolobus tephrosceles (assembly GCF_002776525.5). Lineage (NCBI taxonomy): Eukaryota > Metazoa > Chordata > Mammalia > Primates > Cercopithecidae > Piliocolobus > Piliocolobus tephrosceles. The sequence continues at coordinate 61,332,186 of NC_045437.1, read as the reverse complement.
ACCAATGAGAACAAAGACACAACATACTGGAATCTCTGGGACACATTTAAAGGAGTGTGTACAGGGAAATTTATAGCACTAACTGCCCACGGAAAAAAGTGGGAAAGATCTAAAAGCAACACTTTAACATTACAATTAAAAGAACTGGAGAAGAAAAGCAAACAAATCCAAAAGGTAGCAAAATACAAGAAATAACTATGATCAGTGCAGAACTGAAGGAGAGAGAGAAACAAAAAACCCTTTAAAAATTCAATGAATCTAGGAGCTGGTTTTTTGAAAAGGATAACAAAAAAGATAGACCACAGGCAGACTAATAAAGAAGAAAACAGAGAAGAATCAAATAGACACAATAAAAAATGATAAAGGGGATATCGCCACTGATCTCACCGAAATACAAACTACCATCAAAGAATACTATAAACACCTCTATGCAAATAAACTAGAAAATCTAGAAGAAATGGATAAATTCCTGGACACATACACTTTCCCAAGACTAAACCAGGAAGAAGTCGAATCCTTAAATAGACCAATAAGAAGTTCTGAAATTGAGGCAGTAATTAAGAGCCTACCAACCAAAAAAAGCCCAGGCCCAGACAGATTCACAGCCGAATTCTGCCAGAGGTACAAAGAGGAGGTGGTACCATTCATTCTGAAACTATTCCAATAAATAGAAAAGGAGGGACTCCTCCCTAACTCATTTTATGATGCCAACATCATTCTGATACCAAAACCTGGCAGAGACACAACAAAAAAAGAAAATTTCAGGCCAATATCCCTGATGAACCTTGATGTGAAAATCCTCAATAAAATACTGGCAAACCGAATCCAGTAGCACATCAAAAATTATATCAACTATATCAATTACAATCAAGTCAGCTTCATCCCTGGGATGCAAGGCTGGTTCCCAAATAAATAAATCAATAAATGCAAATCAATAAACATAATCCATCACATAAATAGAACCAATGACAAAAACCACATGATTATCTCCATAGACGCAGAAGAGGCCTTCGATAAAATTCAACACTGCTTTATGCTAAAAACACTCAATAAACTACGTATTAATGGACTGTGTCTCAAAATAGTAAGAGTTATTTATGACAAACCCACGGCCAATATCATACTGAATGGGAAAAGGCTGGAAGCATTCCCTTTGAAAACCGGCACAAGACAAGGATGCCCTATCTCACCACTCTTATTCAACATAGAGTTGGAAGTTCTGGCCAGGGCTATCAGGCAAGAGAAAGAAATAAAGGGTATTCAAAGAAGAAGAGAGGAAGTAAAATTGTCTCTATTAGCAGATGACATGATTGCATATTTAGAAAACCCCGTCCTTTCAGCCCCAAAAATCCTTAAGCTGATACGCAACTTCAGCAAAGTCTCAAGATACAAAATCAATGTGCAAAAATCACAAGCATTCCTATACACCAATAATAGACAAACAGAAAGTCAAATCATGAGTGAACTCCATTCACAATTGCTACAAAGAGAATAAAATACCTAGGAATCCAACTTACAAGGGATGTGAAGGACCTCTTCAAGGAGAACTACAAACCACTGCTGAAGGAAATAAGAGAGGACACAAACAAATGGAAAAACATTTCATGCTCATGGATAGGAAGAATCAAAATCATGAAAATGGCCATACTTCACAAAGTAATTCATAGATTCCATGCTATTGCCATCAATCTACCATTGACTTTCTTCACAGAATTAGAAAAAAACACTTTAAATTTCATATGGGACCAAAAAAAGAGCTCATATAGCCAAGACAATCCTAAGCAAAAAACAAAGTGGGAGGCATCAAGCTACCTGACTTCAAACTATACTACAAGTCTACAGTAACAAAAATAGCATAGTACTGGTACCAAAACAGATATATAGACCAACGGAACAGAACAGAGCCTAAGAAATAACACCACACATCTACAGCCCTCGAATCTTTGACAAACCTGAGAAAAAAGCAATGGAGAAAGGATTCCATATTTAATAAATGGTGTTGGGAAAACTGGCTAGCCATATGCCGAAAACTGAAACTGGACCCCTTCCTTACACCTTACATAAAAATTAACTCAAGATGGATTAAAGACTTAAATGTAAGATGTAAAACCATAAAAAACCCTAGAAGAAAACCTAGGCAATACCATTCAGGACATAGGCATGGGCAAAGACTTCATGGCTAAAACACCAAAAGCAATGGCAACAAAAGCCAAAATTGACAAATAGGATCTAACTAAACTAAAGAGCTTCTGCACAGCAAAAGAAACTATCATCAGAGTGAACAGGCAACCTACAGAATGGGAGAAAATTTTTTCAATCTATCCGTCTGACAAAGGGCTGATATCCCGAATCTACAAAGAACACAAACAAATTTACAAGAAAAAAACAAACAACCCCATCAAAAAGTGAGTGAAGGATATGAACAGACATTTCTCAAAAGAAGACACTTATGCAGCCACCAAGCTATAAATAAAAAAGCTCATCATCACTGGTCATTAGAGAAATTCAAATCAAAACCACAATGAGATACTATCTCATGCCAGTTAGAATGGCGATCATTAAAAAGTCAGGAAAACAACAGATGCTGGAGAGGATGTGGAGAAATAGGAACGCTTTTGCACTATTGGTGGGAGTGTAAATTAGTTTAACTATTGTGGAAGACAGTGTGGAGATTCCTCAAGGATCTAGAACCAGAAATACCATTTGACCCAGCCATCCCATTACTAGGTATATACCCAAAGGATTCTAAATCATTCCACTATAAAGACACATGCACACATATGCTTATTGCAGCACTGTTCACAATATCAAAGACTTGGAACCAATCCAAATGCCCATCAATGATAGAATGGATAAAGAAAATGTGGCACATATACACCATGGAATACTATGCAGCCATATAATAGGATGAGGTCATGTCCTTCGCAGGGACATGGATGAAGCTGGAAATCATCATTCTCAGCAAACTACCACATGAACAGAAAACCAAACACCACATGTTCTCACTCGTAAGTGAGAGCTGAATAATGAGAACACATGGACACAGGGAGGGGAACATTATACACTAGGACCTTTCAAGGGGTGGGGGGCTAGGGGAGGGATAGCACCAGAAGAAATGCCTAATGTAGATGACAAGATGACGGGTTGATGGGTGCAGCAAACAACCGCGGCACATGTATACCTATGTAACAAACCTGCAGGTTCTGCACATGTATCCCAGAACTTAAAGTATAAGGAAAAGAAAGAAAGAAAGAAAGAAAGAGAGAGAGAGAGAGAGAGAGAGA